>NW_027040781.1:1380000-1980000 GCF_037179485.1 Ochlerotatus camptorhynchus
AAGTGTCGGTACTACCAACTAAGAAACATTTAAATTGACCGTTAAAAGCAATCCGATGAATGTTTTAAGAGTGTTATGTTTGCTTGTCTGTGATCATACCTTCACTATCGCAACTTTGGCTAATCTGCGAAAGTACTTGCATTTTTCTCAGGCACTTTTGATCTAACTGCAATTACTCTCTCATACTCGAAATGTGCCACGACCAAATTGGCACAACGACGCCCTATGTACGCTCTCTGACCAAAGCGCAGGGTGGGTTGATATCATTGGCAGTTTAAGTGGTAAGCGATTCTTTGTGCTTTAAAATACAACTAAATACAATTCCCTGATTGTCAAGAAGCAGGTCCAAGGGTATCATGTGGGTAAAAAAAAAACAATAATTTTAATTATGAAAAAATTAATCACGGCTGCTCAACTTGTTCGTGTCATATGATAAGCTTCAGCATCGGGATGGCGTTGAAAGGCCACTCATGGCAATATAATAATGGAATGGAAGTGGATTCCATTAAAAACGGGTTAAATTTTAAACCTCTTCGCTTTTATCACACTGCATCACACTTTTGTTCTGTTCTATGTTTGCTCTATGGTTGGATTGTGCAGCAAAAAAAAAAAAAAAACAAAAAAATCATGCGATTCGCTTCTTGTGTTTTGTGCTTATGTCTACCGTTAGTAGCTAATTTATTCATGGCGCGTGCAGGCGATTAAGCTCCGTATCAACGTATCGATCACTTCCACGCCAGTCACATGTAGTACCAAGACTGAACTAGTAGCAGCATGCCGGTCGCGTGCATTCTGAAGAGTAGTTCTGTTTTTTTATTCCAGTTTGGGATGCTTCCTTAAATCGACTCAATGTTGCCCAGACTATTTTTTTTTATTTTCCCGAATGTTTTTTTCCGCTGTCTGTCAAATGAATGCAATACTATTTAAATTGATTTTTTTCGGCAAGACAGCTTATACGGCCCAGCAACAGTGCGCAGTGGGCCAGGAATTGAATCGCTCTGAAATTGCATCCAATTGAGTTGACATTTTGAGTGAAGTTTCATGGACTAATTAGGACTACAATTTAGTGGATGCTTTGGCTGCAAAGTTGGCGCAGCCATACAAACTTTTTTTATTTCCCAAGCTAGAGGTTTACTGTCTTGGGCAAAGTTTGAGAAGGTAGAATTCTATGAAAAGTTGCCGCAGAGGTATACAAAGTTTTATAAAATTTTCCTGAAATTCAAGTTTTTAGTATTATATTTTGAACAATCGTTGAAAAGAATACTTTTATAATTTTTCCTCGATCGGTAGTGATCAATTTAATATTTTCCAGATCAAAGTTATCATTTTTAGAGTTCTGAAAAATGTATATCAAATGAAGTTGGAAAAAAATAGAATAAATAGAAAAAAATGCGAGTCTACGCAAAATGTCATGAATTATTCAAAATTTACATAAAATATACATTAATGCCTCAAAATATTTCAAAGGTATATTAAGATATTTGGATTTGATTTGGACAAAACCTCGTAACTCATAAAATTCAAGTCATAATGCTTTGGTGTCTTCGGCAAAGTTGTTCTATCATTAAACACGAGGGGTACGACTCTATCTACGGTGCAGAAAAGATTGTGTTTTACTATGGCTAGCTGCGCGCACGCTGAGTAGATAGAAAGAAGATTGATGACGATTCTGAAGATTTCCTGCAAAAAGATGATGCGCGATGCAAGTAGATGCGAGAAATGATAGAAGATTTTTCGAAGATTGATTCGCTAGTGTGAGATTTGTTGAGCATCTAGACTTGAGATTTAGATGTGTCGCCCCCCTCGATTAAAAATCATTTTTTTTTTTAAATTAATTTAAAATTTGATGTAGGTCCTAGGCACAAAAACTGGCACACTAGTGACATATCTGGCACATTTACCCTATTCTAAGGTTTTCTGACAAGATATATGTTATATGTTATACGATATGTTTCGAAAAACGCGGAGAACTTCGTAGAATATCTCAAGCGTTAATATAATTTCTCGGAAGTTCCCTGAACACCTCGGAAGTTCCCTAAACATCTCTGAAGTTCTCTGAAATACTTTTGAAAATGTCCTAGAATGTCTAAAGATCTTGCTAAAAGTTCTTAAAAAATCCGAGAAGTTCTGAGAACCTCAGCAGTGTTTTCAGTAGTTTTGGGATTTTTCAAAATGTTTAGAGAATTTCCAAGAACTTCCGAGATCCTCTGAGAAATTATGTAAATTTCTGAGAATTTCCGAAAAATTACAAAAAAGTTCTTTAAAGTTCTAAGAACTTCCGAGAAGTTCCTACAATTTCTAGCTTTCGAGAAGTTCTGAGAACTTCCGTTATTTTCCGATAGGTTCTGAGAACATCCGAGATGATCTAAAAACTTTCGTGACTTTCCAAAATCTTCCAATAAGTTCCCAAGCATCTACAGGGGTTACTCAAAATAACTAGGATAGGCAAATTTTTGGTCAACTTTTTAGTGTTGTAACTTCGTCAAATATGATCCGATTTTAAATCTGCCAAGAGAATTTGACTGGAAAACTAATATTGTTTTACGTTGTTGCCACGAAAATAATCCTGGTCACCGGATACCGGAGATATTCCGGGTTTCCACAGGGCTTGTCTAACTTGCTAAATTTTTGGTGAAATTTTATATATGATGTTGGTTAAATATATATATTTTTAGTAAATACAACGAAAGAAAAACCATTTCTTAAGCGAATCATATGCCAAGAACTAAAATCGGCCAATAATCAACCGAGATATGGCCATTTCCCTGGAATCGGTTCTGGTGAAGGGTTCTGAATGCGGGGAGATAATTTAATCACTCAAAACATGCCGTGCGACAGCTCTTTTTCATGGTTTCTTGTCAATAGACTTTCGATAAACTTTAAATGCATCATTGACCACATTGGCCGCTCTCGGGACCTCCGGTATGCCCCCGGGGGAGCCTGGAGCAGAGGACAATTGCATTTTTACACCAAAACATGCCGTGCGGCAGCTCATTATTCATGGTTTTTAATTAATAGGCATTCAATAAACTTCAAATGGATAAGTGACCACATTGGCCGCTCTCGGAATCACGGAATGCCCCGAGGGAACCTGGAGCAGGGGATAATTTCGTTTTAACTCAAAAACATGCCGTGCGATAGCTCTTTCTTCATGGATTTTCATGAATATGCTTTCTATAGACTTAAAGTGAATCATTGACCACATTGGCCGCTCTCGGAACCACTGGATACCCCGGGGGGAACCTGTAGCAGGGGACAATAGCGTTTTTACTCAAAAACATGCCGTGCGACAGCTCTTTCTTCATGGATTTTCATGAAAATGCTTTCTATAGAATTGAAGTGCATCATTGACCATATTGACCTTTCCGGAGTCACTGGAATGCCCTGGGGGGAACCTGTAGTAGGATGCAATCACATTTTTACACAAAACAATGCCATTGGGGAGCTCATTCTGGAACCAGCAGATACCCTAGGATAACATGTAAGAGGAAAATTGTATTTTCACTTCACAATGCCGTTCGACAGCTCGAACTATCTGAAGTCTTGAAATGGACCATTGACTACTAGCAGTGGATAGGAAGATTAGGTCTTTAAACTCTGCTTGTAGACCAATAAAAGTATCTCTCTTGTATTAATGTAAGGTGTAGCAAGAGCACAACAACAACTCTTTAATGAACAAAATGACTGTCGACGTCAGCTCTGGAGATGTTCGCCAGCACTTTTGTGCTCGCTAGTGAAAATCAGTTAGTGCCATTTCCTGCATTTCAAATAAACAATAGTGACAGTGCGAATAAACCATTCTTATTTGAAAAGTTGCGCTTTTAATCTAGCTATTTGCTATTTGCAAAGCTATGTTATATTAATGAATTATTATTTATAAATCAAGAATGCCATTTAAAATTGTAGGAAAATGTTATAATGGAACCGTCTAATATGATGTTGGACCACCATTTGCTTCAATAACAGCTTGGATTCGTCTGGGAATTGATTCATAAAGTTTATGGATGGTTTCTAGTGGAATGTTGTTCATTCTTGGATCAGAAGATGTTCAAGCGTTTTCATCGGCGATGGAGGAGGAAAAACGCTTCGAATACGAGCTGACAACGTCGACAGAAGTGGCTCAATTATATTTAAATCCGGCGAATCTGCTGGCCATGGCAGGTGTGTAAAGTCCTCGTCGTGTTCCGCACTACAGGTTCACCCCAGAGCATTCCAGTCAATGTGGTCATCCCAGGAAAGGTCAATGTGGTCAATGATCCACTTCAATTCTATAGAATGCATATTCATGAAAATCCATGAAGAAAGAGCTGTCGCACGGCATGTTTTTGAGTAAACACGCAATTGTCCCCTGCTACAGGTTCCCCCGGGGGTATCCAGTGGTTCCGAGAGCGGCCAATGTGGTCAATGATTCACTTTAAGTCTATAGAAAGAATATTCATGAAAATCCATGAAGAAAGAGCTGTCGCACGGCACGTTTTTGAATTAAAACGAAATTGTCCCCTACTACAGGTTCTCTCGGGGCATCCCAGTGGATCCGAGAGCGGCCAATGTGGTAAATAATTCACTTTAAGTCTATAGAAAGAATATTCATCAAAATCTATGAAGAAAGAGCTGTCGCACGGCATGTTTTGGAGTAAAAACGCAATTGCCCCCTACTACAGGTTCCCCCCGGGGTATCCCGTGATTTCGAGAGCTGCCAATGTGGTCACTGATCCATTTGAAGTTTAATGAATGCCTATTCATGAAAAACCATGACGAATGAGCTGTCGCTCGGCATATTTTGGTGTACAAATGCAATTGTCCTCTGCTCCAGGTTCCCCCGGGGGCATACCGGAGGTCCCGAGAGCGGCCAATGTAGTCACTAATCCATTTAAAGTCTATCAAAAGCCTATTCGTGAAAAAGCTTGCAGAAAAGGCTGTCGCACGGCATGTATTGGTGTAAAAACGCAATTGACCCCTGATACAGGATCCCTCGAGAATATCCCGTGATTCCAAGAGCGGCCAATGTGGTCAATGATTCATTTGAAGTTTATGGAAAGCCTATTCTTGAAAAACCATGAAGAATGAGCTGTCGCACGGCATGTTTTGGTGTAAAAATGCAATTGTCCCTGATCCAGGTTCCCCCGGGGGCATACTGGATGTTCCGAGAGTGGCCAATGTGGTCAATGATGCATTTAAAGTTTATCGAAAGTCTATTGACGAGAAACCATGAAAAAGAGCTGTCGCACGGCATGTTTTGTGTGATTAAATGATCTCCCCGCATTCAGAACCCTTCACCAGAACCGATTCCAGGGAAGTGGCCATATCTCGGTTGATTATCGGCCGATTTCAGTTCTTGACATATGATTCACTTAAGAAATGGTTTTTCTTTCGTTGTATTTACTAAAAATATATATATTTAACCAGAATCATACATAAAATTTTACCAAAAATTTAGCAAGTAAGACAAGCCCTCCGCAAAACCCGGAATATCTACGGTATACGGTGACCAGAATTATTTTCGTGGCTACACCGTAAAACACTATTAGTTTTCCAGTCTGCTCTGGGAAAATTTAAAATCGGATCATATTTGACGAAGTAACAACACTCTAAAGTTGACCAAAAATTTGCCTATCCTAGTTATTTTGAGTAACCCCTGTATGAGATCTCCAGAAATGTTATGAAAAATTCTGAGAATTTACAAGAACTTCTTAGAGCTTAATATGTTTAGGAGTTCTCAAAATTTCTCAGATATTTTCAAAACATCTCGAAAGTTATAAGAATTTTTTAACTTATCAGCTTATTAAGTTAAGTTAAGTTAAGTTATTAAGTTATCAGAAGTTCTCATAAAATCACAGATTTTTTCTTAACTGAGTACCTTGATAGTTCACAGAACTCGAAATTTCGAGAACCTCTGAAAAGTGCCGTGATATTCCGAAAAATTCATACATGATTCGAGAACTTCAGCCATGTTCTTAATCTTAAAACTTCTGGGGAGTTCTGAGAACTTCCCAGGTGTTTTGAAAACTTCTAAATTTTTACAAAAACTTCCGAGGAACTCTAAAAAGTTCCGAGAACTTCATATAAGATCCGAGTATATCTTATACATTCCAAGAGCTTACTTCCAAGAATTTCCAAAAGCTTCCTAGAAGTTCTAAGAACTTCAGCGATGTTCTTTGAAGTTTTGAGAACTTCCAAGATGTTCTCAGAATTTACAAGAACTTCCGAAATTTTCTTAAACGTTCAGTAAAAACAATCAAAACAAAAATATCGAAAAAGATACGGGTGGTTTTCAAAAATTCTAAGAGCTTCCAAAAACTTCTGAGAAGTTTTGTGACTTTCCGAGAAGTTTTGATAACTTCATCTTTGTTCAGAGAAGTTCTGATCAGTTCTATGAATTGTCGAGTATTTCCAAAAAGTTCTGATAACTTCCGAGATGTTTTGAGAACTTCGAGAATTTTTAAAGATCTGTCGAGATAGTCTAACAGCATCTGAGATCTTCCGAGAACTTCTAAAAATGTCTGAGAAGTTCCGAGAATTTGCGAAATTTTCCGAAAACTTCAGCGATGTTCTGACTATTTCCGAGAAGATCCGATAACTTCTGAGAAGTTCTATGAACTGACGAGAAATTTGAAAAAGTTATAATAACTTCTGAGATGTTCAGAGTAGTTTCTAAAACTACACTTGTTTACAGCATACTTGAACTTTGTACGCTGAGGATCATTTCCGATGTAAACTTGTGCGCTGAATTCAAAAATGTTGTCCAAAAAAATCTCAGCGGGATAGTTTTAAAAATATAGCTAAAAAATGAAATTTCACTTTGCATAAATGTGTTTACTAAAAAATAAATATATCCAGCTGTAATGAAGCTATATTATTTATTTTAACGCTTAACTAAAGATGATAAAATTTGCTTTCGATCGTTTACAACTCATTTTTCATTGAGATTAATGGTACAACCACTAAAAACATTTTTATTTACATTGCTTTAAAACTAAGCAGAAATTATTTTTTTCTTAGAAAAATGCAGAATATAAAAAAAATAAATAAAAAAAAACTATTAATTAACAACAAAACCACTTATATGGCGTTAAAATAATATCAATTATTAAAACCAGAGATATTTCTATTTTAGTAAACACACTTTTTATAGTGAATTTTCATTTTTTAGCGTTATCTTGCAAACTATGCTGGCTTGTAAACGGCTGGACAATTCGCGTATCTGCAGGTATAAAATAGACTCCACTAGTGGTTCTCAGCCTCTTGTCCAGTAACTCCTATCCCTACCTCCCTGCGGTGCCGGCTGGGGTACGAGTAACCATAGGGAAGATCGGGTAACTAACCCCGGTGGGACCTTGGTCGTATGCTGACAGGGAAGGGGGGGACTCCTCTCTCCGGAGAGTGCAGTCTTCGAGCGTCTGTTCACCATGGAAGTGCGGCTCAAAACGGCGTCTGTTCTCCATGTTAGGAGCGGCTGATCAACGTCCTGGTGCCAGCGGTGGACTCTAAACAGTGCTGTGCACGATGATCCCCCGGCTAGACAATGGGGGTTGGTGCAGGCCCTACAAGCCAGCCGTAAAAAAACAAAAGTACAGGAAGCAAGCAATGTAAATACGGACCGGAACAATCGGCATAGACCCAAGCAACGGAAACGGACTAACGATTGGAAACTCGGACAGCAAGTTTTTCAATTTCTTGGGAAGTACCCGCATTCTTTCCGATTTATTGAGGGTCCGCTAGTTTGACATCGTAGTGCTGCAGGAGGTTTGCTGGAAGGGATCGTCGGTACATACGTATAGGGATGGTTATACCATCTACCAGAGCTGCGGCAATACACATGAGCTGGGTACAGCTTTCATCGTGATGGGCGAAATGCAGAAGCGCGTGATTGGGTGGTGGCCAATCGATAGCAGAATGTGCAAGTTGAGGATCAAAGGCCGTTTTTTCAATGTCAGCATAATCAACGTGCACAGCCCTCACTTAGCAAGTGACTATGACGATAAAGACGCTTTGTCGGTAGCACAAAGACGAGCAGTAGATGATTCACCAGTTCACGAGCGCAGGTAGGTAGGGTTTCCCTTTTTCCCTTTCTTTTCAGGTTCCAGATGCAGGTGCAAATCGCTTACACTTCTTCTTCTTTTAAATTAATCACTAATTTATTATCTTTAACTTAGTTAAACATGCAATTCACTTTTTATTCTCTTCAAATTCTCTACCACTTCAATAAAATTCTTCACTGTTTATTATTTACTTTTTTCACCGATGACGTTCAAGAAGCAAGAGACCATACCAACGACGAATCGAGCTTTTTATATCCGAGGGGTGATCGGAAGTTATTTTTCCACCATGTTGCCATTTCCGAAGGGCCGTTAACGTCATCCTTCAATGGTTGTCGGAGTCGGTCGACCTATCAATGTTCGAGGGGATCGGCGGTGTCCACGTTGCAGGTTGACATGTAGGTGGTTCTGCGATGATCTTTCGTGATGAATAATGATGATGCACGAACACGCTTTTTACACGCAGCTGGAACGGGAATACGATAGCTGCCCAAGCCATGACGTCAAAATCGCCATCGGAGATTTTAACGCTCAGGTCGGCCAGGAGGAGGGATTCAGACCGGTTATAGGAAAGTTCAGCGCTCACCAGCTAACGAACACCAACGGCCTTAGACTCATCGATTTCGCCGCCTCTAAAAACATGACCATACGTAGTACCTATTTTCAGCATAGCCTCCCATATCGGTACACCTGGAGATCACCGCAGCAGACAGAATCACAAATCGACCACGTTTTGATCGACGGAAGGCACTTCTCAGACATTATCGACGTCAGGACCTATCGCGCTGCAAATATCGATTCGGACCACTACCTTTTAATGGTCAAGGTGCGCCTTTCCGTTGTCAACAACATTCGGTACCGAGGCCCACCACGGTACAATCTGGAGCGACTGAAGCTGCCTGAAGTCACAACTGATGCCTTGACGCAGCGTTGCCGGATGAGGGAGAGCTCACCGAAGCCCCTCTTGAGAACTGCTGGAGCAACGTGAAAGCAGCCATTAACAGCGCTGCTGAAGGCGCCGTTGGGTTCGTGGAGCGGAATCGATGGAACGATTGGTTCGACCATGAGTGTCAGACGGTTTTGGACGAGAAGACGCAGCGCGAGCGGCGATGCTGCAGCAAGGAACCCGTCATAATGTGGAGCGATATAAACAGAAGCGAAGACAGCAAACCCATCTTTTCCGGGATAAGAAGCGCCGCCTGGAAGAGCTGGAGTGCGAAGAAATGGAGTAGTTGTATCGTGCTCAACAAACACGCAAGTTCTATAAGAAACTCAACGTACCCCGGCAAGGCTTTGTGCCACGAGCCGAAATGTGTCAGGATAAGGAAGGGGTTATCTTAACGGACGAACGTGAGGTGATTGAAAGGTGGAAGCAGCACTACGATGAACATCTGAACGGTGCAGAGACGGAGGACCCAGGCGGCAAGAAGAATGGCTTCGTTGGTACAGCGGATGAGGGGGACATGCCAGCTCCCAAGATAGGTGAAGTTAAGGATGCTATCCGATAGCTTAAGAACAACAAAGCAGCTGGGAAAGATGGTATCGGAGCGGAACTTATCAAAATGGGCCCGGGTAAGTTGGCCACTTGTCTGTACCGACTGATATTCAGGATCTGGGATACAGAACAGCTACCGGAGGAGTGGAAAGAGGGAGTAATATGCCCAGTTTATAAAAAAGCGACATACTAGAATCTACTACTATCGAGTGATCACTATTTCTATCACTATTTCGCCGTTTATCGCCGCTAGTAAGCAGATTTGTGGGAAAATCAAAAGTGTCGTGAATATCAAGTCCCTACACACCACCTATTCATCGATTTCAAGGCCGCTTATGATACTATTGACCGTGAAGAGCTATGGAAGATGTTGGAAGAGAACGGTTTTCCCGGGAAGCTGACCAGACTGATCAGGGCTACGATGGATGGTGTACAGTGCTGCGTGAAGATATCGGGTGCGTTATCGGACTCGCAAAGGACTTCGACAAGGCGATGGTCTCTCCTGCCTCCTGTTCAACATTGCGCTACAAGGTGTTATGAAACGTGCGGGCTTTAACATGCGGGGCACGATCTTCACTAAGTCCAGCCAGTTTATCTGCTTCGCTGACGACGTGGACATTGTTGGAAGAACGTTTCAGGCCGTGGTGGAGCAGTACACCAAGCTAAAACGTGAAGCAGAGAAGGTTGGATTAAAGGTGAATACGTCGAAGACAAATTATCTCGCATAGTCAGAAGCGTGACAATCGACGGAGATGAGTTCGAGGTGGTGGATGAATTTGTTTACCTCGGATCATTGGTGACGTCGGATAACAACTGCAGCAGAGAAATTCGTCGGCGTATTATTTCCGGAAGTCGTGCTTACTCCGGACTCCACAAGACCCTGAGGTCGGGTAAACTTCACCTTCGTACTAAATGTACCATGTACAAGACGCTGATAAGACTGGGAGTTCTCTACGGGCACGAGACGTGGACGATGCTCGAGGAGGACCTGCAAGCACTGGGTGTTTTCGAACGACGAGTGCTTATGACCATCTTTGGCGGGGTATGTGAGAATGGTGTATGCAGGCGAAGGATGAACCACGAGCTGGCGCAACTCTATGGCGAACCCTATATCCAGAAAGTTGCGAAAGCTGGACGGGTACGATGGGCGGGAAACGTTTTAAGAATGCCCGACAACAATCCCGCAAAAATGGTGTTTGCCTCGAATCCAGCCGGTACAAGAGGAAGAGGAGCACAGCGAGCAAGGTGGTTAGACCAAGTGGAGCAGGATCTTGGAAGTGTGGGACGGTCAAGAAATTGGAGACAAGCAGCCACGGACCGAGTGAATTGGCGGTGCGACATCCCTCAGGATTGACCAGGATAAGTAAGTTGAAAACTATGCTACCAAGAACGACGCGCAACCAAATGGTACTAGATTATGACGAATGGGCTAGGGAAAACGTTTTTTTTTTTATGAAATGAAAACAGTGATGAAATCATCACTTTTTATTTGTTCATTTTTCAAAAGTTTTTTTTTTAAGGAAAATTGGAAGAGTCTTAATTTTGCATTTGAGATTTGTGGAGTCATTTCCTATCGTTTGGTATATTTGGATGTTAATTTCATCTATCAATGACGCGGTTATAAGGTGTTAGGTTAAACCTTTTCGTAACGCATTTTTATATTTTCGATTTACGTTCTTGGAAGATATAGTCTACGCAAAAAAAATTGTTAATATTCTTGTATTTCATTTCAGCTCAAAATCATCTTAATCTTAATTTTTATATTTAGATGATATATTTAATTTTGATAAGATTTATTTTAATCTATTTACATATGTTATAATTTCATAAAGATTGGTTTACATACCACAGAGATATAATGTTTTTAATGATAATAAAATTTGGGGTGGCTCTATTGTCCTGACAGCGAAGCAGATGCACCGATCCCCTACCTGTACTGTTTGTTTCTTGGGCATAGGAGAGCTAGTCATTGTTCACAAAAGCAGTTACGACAGTTTGGAAAGATGCGCTTAAATTGTTTTGCCAATGTGTTAACACAAGGATGGAAGTAACCTTCAACTTTAGAGCACTTCTTGACAGTGGAGTGAAACGACACCTGATACCGCGTCGTGTCCAGCTTAAATTTAAAGCATCATGCGGTTACCTCATTACCACTCAGTGAACGGACAATGACGATATTTTCCTGAAGTGTTATCCTTGCTTTGTACCCGTTCGGAGCAGGTAATTCAATCCCGTAAAAAAAAAATGACGGACAGATTACCGGCTTCACTTTGATAAACTTGGTAGATCCATTTTTGTTTTGTGCAAAACCTACGCAATACTGCGGAACAAGATCAGAAAAAATGAACTGCATGGTTTTGAGTTTGATAAAAAAAATTGCTAATTAGCTTGATTAGAATGGCAAAAATTCCTGTCGATGTGTTGCGGTATAGATGACGGTTACTGTAACGTGATACTTCGTTATTTTCAACGTAAGTTTTCGAGGAGGAGTTTGGTGTATTGTTCCTTTTTTTGACCAAAACAAAAAACAAACAACAAATACCTCCTCGAAGTTGTCACAGTAGACAGGTACCTAATAGGTAAAGTTAAATCAACCCGAACAATGTAAAAGGTCAATGCTACGACTTTCTTTTCCGTTAATAACTCGGCTTGACATGGTTCCTATCATGTTTGTCGTATCAGATGCTACAAAATAGCTTCTTCCATCGAACTGTTTACCGTGTGGCTTCAAAGTAAAAATGAACGAAGAGAATCGAGCAGTCTTACATTGAAAAATAGGAAACTTGATTGCACTCATCATTTCCGTCATAATCAACACACTCATGATTGTTCCTGTATACCTTCAGAATCCTTGCGGGTTGACATTCCCTGTCAGCCGGGCCTAACTAAGAACTGATTAGAAGGTAATTGAATCGATCGTGCCAAGATAAATCCTCCATTGGACAGGTTCGACCTTGTCTTGCAGTTTTGACAGAAAGGAAACGCAAAATTCACCTGAAAGGTTCCCAGAAATCGGAACCAAAAGTGAATGACTTCATTCGGAACAGTGCGGCGTTTAAGCGCACGTGTTTGCGCGTGACCATAACAAGCTCGGAGGCAGGTCAATAATTGTAATTTAGATGTCAAAATACGTTTGCCAACGATCGGGAGAGCGATTGGTTCGTTTCCATGCACTCTAAGTATTTGACTGACTGACGGTTCACCTAATTGCCCATCATAATAATGATTGTTATTGTTTGCTAATCGAGAGCAAATCATACCCGCGTGAATGATCGTTCCGTTTTGAGTGGCCTCCCCCGTCGCATGCTCTGTTCTCCTGGGTAACCGAAGAACGGGTGCGCGCTTGATCTTTCGTAGGTGCTTTGTTATACCTAAAGTGATTGATCGGCGCGAAGCCCAAAACGTGACAGTTCAATTATCCGAGGTAAAGTAGCTCTTTGGGCCATACTCGTGTATTGTACGATTGGATTTCATTTGCGGCTTCACGGTGCATTCCGGGTCGATACGGAAACGTTTATGCCATTGATTTTTGTCTCCCTGTGGCGCTCCAAGATGGTGTGTGCCCTATTTCAATTAGTCAAAAGACTTTCAACATCGTTTAGGAGTTGAAATGATTGATGGAGCGCAGTGTAGATCGGGCTTCAATTAGCTAAATGGCCCCTTCAAATAATGGATTACAGTCGGGTATCCTTATTCCCTGATGTTTGTTTTGCTCGCATTCCTTTATTCGGATTCCTAGATGCTTGAAATTCTGCAGGTAGAATGGTGACCGGGAATAAAGATTCCTCACTGTAGCTCTGTTTCAATTGTTTTCCTCATTCATCTGAAGCGATCATTTTGCGTAATTTGGGAAAGGTCAAGCATTACAATACCAATACACATTCTGCATCGCGTGCTTTTTTCTAATAATACAAATATACAATCGATTACAGTCAAGGCAATGGTGGTGATAGGTCGTCATGATGCATGTTTACCAAATGATGATTTTTCTATGTACACCTTGCCGCTAGGACAGAATCAACCAACAGATCAAATGCGGTAGTTCACAGCAAAATTGGATCATTATTCACGTGTTTGACGTTCCCAACACCTCTAGTGGTGGAATTGAACGAAACTAATGAAATAATTATCTGTTGAAGGTAACAACTTTTGATTTGTTTGACAGTTGTAACAATATCAATTGGCTCATCACCGCTTTTATTTAACTACAAAACGCTTCAATTTGTCAAGGATATTAGGAAATTGGATTTTAACAGAGTATGATTGCCTCATTTATGTGAAGATCATGGTTAAATCCCCGAGGGAGTTGATTGAAATCTACAATCGTGAGAATAACCTTTTTTCCGGATGACATTTCAATTTGGTATCGGATGGAATTTGTTTCCACATAGGTACTTGGTGGTTAAGTTTTTTTTTTCATTTCGTTTACTTCTTGTCTTAATCTTGAAAATCGATACCAGGTGGTTATTGTTGGTAGCCGGTGAAAACTTGTCATACTTTAATCGTTAACCACCTCAGGCAAGTGCACAGGCAATCATCAAGCATTGAGGACATGATTCACAGAACTCAAGGCCGTAGTCACGATCAAAAGGACTGGTGGAACATTTTGTTTTAGTGGTTGGCTATAAAATTGAGTTCCTCTACGTCGAATTCAATTTGAATGATTACTTCGTCATACGATATGATAAATCCACGATGCCAAAAGCAATGACCATCGGTGGTGAAGCTCTGGCTAGAGCGCCGCTGCAGTGGATGCATTTGGAAGGATTTATTGTGTTGCCAATCAACAAAAAAGGGCGGCAAGTTGGATTGCTGAAGCTACCGCACGATCTCACTGTGCTCAGTCTACAAGGTTCTCTCTAGTGTCGAAAAAACCATGGTTCAAAGGGTTGGACATGAGCCGCGACTTTATACGCGTTATATCAAGGCTTATGTCCAATCACTGCTCGTTAGACTCGTACTTCTATCACAAACGAAGTGATAGACGGAGCGGCTCGAAAACTTTGGTGACGAACCTGCTATTGCAATTTTTCAGTGTACTATATGGTAATACTACTACTGGATTGTACTACATGGCAACACTAAATGTACTAGAATGTTTTGGTTCTATCTCTTTCACTTTACTCAAAACTGACATGCATTAGAAAAAAAATGTCGAAATGATACACTCTTTGCACACTGTCAAAGATCATTGCATACAAAATCAACTTTGCTAAAACCAAAACAAAAATACTAGCCCATCTGGTGGCTGATGCCACAACCTTCTAAGAAAATTTTATTACAGCAAACCACATTTTTTTAATCGATTTCTTCGCCAGTTAGTGGTCTGTCACTTCGTTTGTGCTTCTATCGAATTGGGCTCTCAGGCAGCAATTTATGTGCGTGTGGCAGTGGTTATCACGATATCGAGCATGTTGTTTGGTCATGTACCTTACACCGTGTTGCCAGATCTGAGTTATCCACATCCCTCAGGGCCCGAGGAAAACAACCCACGATACCCGTTAGAGATGTCTTGGCGAGCCGAGACCTCGACTATTTGAATTTAAATGTATTTTTAAAACGGATAGATCCGAGGATTTAGTAGTTAGTGTCTTCTTGTGTTGTCCCAAGTTGTTGGTAAAAAGGTAAATGAATCATTAAACAATGACGATGTTCCTTAATAAGTAAAAAAAAAATCTTCTTAAAATAGATCAGGTTGCTCCTTAAATGATTGATCAAAATACGTTAAAAATCTTAAAATGCTCAGTAAATATTTGAAGTACGCTCCCTAAAATAGAGAAAACTGTACATTAAGCATTTGAAAAATGCTCCTTAGTATGCACCGCTTTGCACCATTTTGAAGTGTAATTGTACCATATATCATCGGAAAAGCTGCTGTAGAAAGGTTAATAAGTACCATGAAGTCAGTTGAAATGTTCAGTAAAAATGCACAAATGCACACTGCCACTTCGAGTTTTCTAGGGAGTTAATCTCGGGCACTATTGTGATTTGAGGTACTAAATTATCATCACAGTTTTGTTATTGTATGTTTTCCGGTAGCAGATAATGGCCTCCTGGAAAAAGCGAAGTGGAACCAGAGCCCGAGGTTTTGTTCATGATTCCGTTATAAAAATCTGGGACTTTGAACAGTTATCTGAAGTCTATGATTTGGAAAATTGGTAACTACACTGCAATGCTCATTTCTGTTTGCAAACTTTGTAAAAATATCAAACAGATATGAATAAATAGTTTATTACTGAATTATAAGAGGGGATGGGTGGCATTCACTAGCCCGAGAATACCCTCCACATGCTAGCCTATTCACCAACCATACATCAGTACACACTTATCGAGCCAGTAATTTTTACCGAGTTTTTGAATTGCGGAACTCTTCGGTAAAATTTAAAAAATCTGTGAAAAATTCAAAGTTGAGAAAATGTGTTACGAAAATTTACAGACTAACTTCTGTTAACCCCGTGTAATGATGAAAAATAAAATTTATCAATTTTATCCAATCTTTACGAATAACAGTCATTTGAATTTTAACCGAGTCAGTAATCCAAAAATCCAGTAAAAATACTAACTCCTGTAAAAAAAACTAAGTGTGTATACAGAAGCAGCGGAGCTCCAAACTCCTCCACCGAAACAGCACCGCAGCTGAGCTGCGAGTGCTATGAAATAAAAAGGACATCGACTTATTACCACTCAAGGGGGGGGGGGGAGGTGGCTGTCAAATACGAACAATCGTCGCCTACCTCGCATGCCTCGCATAACTGGTTCCAAAGGTAAACAAGCCATAAGAAACCTAGACTAACATTTGAAAAGGGCGTAATTCCAAAATGACCATATCGAGAAAATCGCTTCTGAATTTTGTTGACCTAAAAATTAATCCTATTACACGACTTTCCATTTTCTGGTTGATTTTATAAGCTTGACATATAGTTAATAGTGTAATCTATCATCGTGCATCACGAAAAACTCAAAAAAAGTTTTCTTTGTCGTGAAATTGAGAAGAAAACATCATACGCCCTGATAATTTCATACATGTTGTTACCCCCCAGATCATCCACCCTTTGAACTGCCAACACTGGTGATACGCCGTGGAAGTACACCCTCGGGATTTTTTGTTTGTTGTTTCGCCTTGGTTCTTCGTTCGCAAATTTTGTGAGAGTGGAATTACGCCCGGAGATTTTTTGGTCTTCTTTTTGTTCGTTGTTTACACGTGAAATATCAATCGGATGCGTTTCAAATGAATCGGGCGTGACTAGATACTACAGAGTCAATACGTTTGGCATATTAAAACAATATAATTCGTTGTTCTGGTGCAAGGCGTAACAACCATATTCATCATAGATTTGAAAGTTGGAAATACGCCATGTAAGAAGAAACGTTTTGGTGATTTGAAGTGATATTTTCTTCTACTTTTTCGTGTTTATCGAGAAGTTTGTGAACTATTCTCTCTATATGTGGCAAAATATGGTTTGTTTACATTTTGGCTCTTACGCCCCTTTCAAATGTTAGTCTAGAAACCTACAGCGATTGTTTACGTTTGGAGCCAGTTTCATACAAGAATGATCAGTAGGCTGATTTGACAGCACGTCTCCCCCCAGATTACCACTACCTACTTCTCTCCCTACCGCTCTCAGAATTCGCTGATTCGGTGTCTCTCGTTGTGTTTTCTGCTGAGACCAGCGTTGCCAGTATTCCAGGTTTATCTGGATTTTCCAGATTTTTAGTCGTCTAGTCAGATACACAGACAGACCACGTATGTTTCCAGATTTTTTAAATATGTTCCAGATTTTCCCAGATATTTTAAACATGCTGTTTAAAAATATCACTGCATTGATTTACTCTCTAGTAAAAAAATTAAAATCCAAACTTGCTACTTTTATTATTAAAGGCCATCAACGTTGGACATTATTGGAATTTTAAGGTAATTCTGAAAATAGTTCACAGTGAAGTATAAGGTGAATCCTTGGGAAATCAAAGGAGAACTTCAAGCCAATTCTGAGTAGAGTTCCATCCATCTTTGTGGGCGTCACCCCTAACGTGCGGCGTCACCCGTCGTTCAGGCGTACAGTGAGTGCCACGAAGTGAGGGTTTGATTCCCGCTCCATCCGGTGCAAATATTGTCAATTTAAAAATTTCCCTTCTACTGGGTGTGATGTTTTGTCCGTTGTCTAGTGTTAAATATTCAGTCTGTGCAACCTATGGTTGAAGACGATGTCAATTGTCTTGTCAACTCTGATGACAATTGCTTGGAGATTTTGTGCATGTAGGAAACACAATCCGGAAGAGAAATCATTGAAAAAAAAAAAAAAATTATGATGAAACTTAAGGAGTATGCGAATCGTGAGAATAATTTCAATGGAATTCTGCCTAATATTTCTTTGGAGATTCATTTTAATAAAATTTTAAGATATTTTAACGGAATTGTGCGCTATTTCTGGGAGACTTCAATGCCATTTTGGCAAAGTAATTGAGTACTTAGAAAATGCTGAAGAGGATTTCAAAATAATTCTGAGCTTACCTTAAAAGCAGTTCAAAGGTAATTATCAGATAAGTCTGAGAAGAGATGACAGTTATTCTGAAGAGTGCACCAAGGAAATTATTGAGAATATTTTTAGAATTTCATAGGGAAAAATTGGCACAAAATTATGCCAATTCTTGGGAATTATTACCAGTTTGAGGGAATTGTGGAATTGGAGAGTAATTTATAAGAGATTACAAGAGGTAATGCTATGAACTCTTAGAATGTTACTGGAAAAGTTTGGATATTATCAAGATTAGTTTAAAGGAATCCAGAAAATAAGTATGATGAAATTCTAGGATCATTCCAATGGAACTCGAAAAAAAGGGCGAAGATATCCTGTGAAGAGTTCCATGAAAATTCAGACAAACAAAAATTTTCATGATCTGGGACCCAAGAAAAATAGAAATTCTGGAATTTATAATCATTTCAAGATCCTGAGACTTCAAAAATGTCGCTATCAGACTTTCATTTTAGTAATTCTTTGGCATAAAATTATTCGTTATGGTCATGCGAATAGTGGAGTAACCCGTGGTTTAGGTAAACTTTGTGTGAGTACCACGATGTTAGGCTTTGATTCCCAATTCAGCCAGGTGAATTTTGCTTCAAAATAAAATTGCCTACTGGTCTATTGGGTGGTGTGTGTTGTATGATATCAAGAATAAAATTGTAAATCTGATCAACCTCAAGGTGATATTAGAACTATTTAGAACTAATAAAATCTTTATATTCTGGTACTGCATCAAATAGTAAGGATTACGTCGACTATTAGTTAAAAGAAATCCATCCCATCAAGTGTGCCTATTGGATGATTTAGCAAGTTATTTGTTTTATATAATTTATTCAAACATGTAATTCATAACCATTCTAGTACTTTAAATAAATTTCAGATGATCATGCTGGCCGAGTTTTACGGGAGATTGGCACATCACTTTGATTTCAATAGCATTATGTTAAAAACAGGATTTTTTGGAGCATTCCAGATTTTTCCAGGTTTTATGTTTTATTTGGTCCAGATTTTTCTGAAAATGACCTGGCAACGCTGGCTGAGACTGAGCAATATTCGATACCGCGAAACATCTCCGCAGTTATGTTTTCTTTCGGCGCAGGAGATGTGCGGTCATCAAAAGTTAAGAATGTAGCTAAACATTTACAATAACATTCTACCAAATTTTCATGTGCGTAGTCCACTGCAACAGCCGAACGTACGAACGAATAGGGTAACTATAGCGCATTTTATGAAAACGTCACAAGTTTTTTATCGCTGTTTTAAATCAATAATTACGAAGAAACCATAAAGCCTACAAGGTTACTACCAAAGACACAAATCTAGGGAACTGCATGGAAAATGTTTTGTAGAACAACTAAATAAACAGAAATGAAAATTTTCAACTCAAAAACACTAAAACGTATGAAATTTTACCAGTTTTTTTGGTACTTTCAACATACTTTTCAAATTTAATGTATGATAATTAACTTTAATCGAGTTCTTTTCCAAAGAACATTAATAGCTAAGGCTTTAATCTTTCATTTGGTATGTTGAAATCAGAAAACCACATTAAGATTAAAAAAATATAGCTAACCAAAGTTGGCAATACAAAAAAACATAAAATGTTGAATAACTCACTTAGCAGTCATTTCCGACCCTATGTTTCATGGGGATTTTTTCATAACTTTAGGAGCCCTATCTACCCTGAAAATATGTAAAACCCGGAACCAAACACCCTATATGCCTATACGCCTTTTTAATGCACCATCAACGTAGAGTGCGCCACGCGATTTCGAGAAGAAACGTCAACCAAACCGTTTGTTTACATCAGAATAACTATTTTTCACAACGCAAATCTCAGATGAATCAATTTATCAGGAAAAGTAAAAAAGTGTTCCGCTTCCTACGTTTTAAGGCAAACATTTATGCTCACAACACTCTTTTTGACGTTCTCCTATTCACCACCAGTGGTTGAATCGATCGTTTAGTTTCTATTAAAAAGGCCTATAGGCGAATCCAAAAGAAACTAAGCGATCGTTTCAGCCTCTGGCGGTTAATAGGGGAACCCTCAAAAGAGTAATGAGATTGAAAATTTTCACCGTGAAGCATAGGAAGTGGGCAATATTTTCACCTTTCCTGATTAATTTATCCACCACAGGTGCTCGAAATCATCATCTTCGTGGAATATTTTGTTTTCTGTATCGGGTTTGCAGTGATCCGG
This sequence comes from Ochlerotatus camptorhynchus, assembly GCF_037179485.1. NCBI lineage: Eukaryota > Metazoa > Arthropoda > Insecta > Diptera > Culicidae > Ochlerotatus > Ochlerotatus camptorhynchus. Next base: position 1,400,251 of record NW_027040781.1, read on the forward strand.
CTGGTGCTTCCATATATTTTTGATGAGAAAAATTAAGATTTATTAAATTTTCCCAAATCAAAGTTGGCACTCGTGGAGAATAGAAGAAATATGAAAGTGATGATGGTTTCAAAATTTTCCAAGGGGAGGTATACGAGTGCAATCTTAAAATGCTTTTATTTTGCAAATGGAGCATTTTATTTAAATCTGGTTGCTGCCACAGTGGTAGAAAATCTGAAATCCATGTATACACCTAAAAATCTGAAAAGAAATTATTTTTTTCTATATTATATGTCTATAGGCCTTTTTAATGCACCACCAACGTAGAGTGCGCCACGCGAGTTCAAGAAGAAACGTCAACCAAACCGTTTGTTTGCATCAGAATAACTATTTTTCACAACGCAAATGAAAGCATTTTTAATTCGATATCTTGCCAATTTCCATCGGTAATTGTCTTATTGTATGATTTTCCACAGATCTGAGCTGATTTGTACCTTAACTATAGGCCTTTTTAATAGAAACTAAACGATCCATTCAACCGCTGGTGGTGAATAGGAGAACGTCAAAAAGAGTGTTGTTAGCATATTTTTTTGCCTTGAAACGTAGGAAGCGGAACACTTTTTTACTTTTCCTGATAAATTGATTCATCTGAGATGCTGCAAAACTTAAGTTGAAAAATTTAATTCTGTAACGTTTTTGAAAAGATCCTGCTGGTGTTCAGGAATATTTTTGTTGAGAAAAATGGAAAATTAGAAAAGTGCCTTAGTGGTTATGATCTTCCGGATTTCTTGTGTGTGAATAATTAAGGTGCAAATCAGTTCAGATTTGTGGAAAATCGTACAATAAGACAATTACCACTGGCGTGCACAGGGTGGGGCAAGGTTGGGCGATTACCCCACCTTTTATGAATAAGATTTTTATTTTCACGTTTACAAAATTATGATATAAAATAACTTGATTTGAAGGTAAAATAATTTCATTTCATAATAGAAGGGCACTGGAAACCTTTTATTGCGTCAATTACTTCGAGATGGTGCCTTAAAATAACCACCACAAAGGTGAATGAAGGGACAAACTCCAATTAATTTTTTTGTTCAAAAAATTGCACCACAGTGATGCATACAAAAAATTTCTTATGCATTTTTTTTTCAAGGTGGTTTATGGAGGGTTAAAAGAAGAGGGTAAATTTAAGGTTGAAAAAATTCACCTTCGTGGTGGTAAATCGAAGAAAAAGCTTTCTATTGATTTTTTCTGGTGTAAAAATATCATCAAGGTTGTGCATGGAGGGACTAATCAAAATGAATAACTCTGATGGAGAAATTGAATCACGCCAAAAATTTGGAGGTGCACATTTAACTGAAAATTTCTGGTGGGAAATTCGCAACACTGTGGTGAATGTAGAAGCAAGGTTTATTCATTTTTCTGGTGGAAAATTTGCATCATTTTGGTGCATGAAGAGGCAAAGCCTGAAAATTACACCACAAAGGTACATGGTGAAACAAACTTCACTGACAATTTTTGGTGCAACGTTCTGGTGAATGGAGGAGCATGCTTTATTGAAAATTTCTCGTGCAAAATTTGCATCGCGCTGATAAATGAAATGAACAGAATATTTCTGGTGGAAAACTTGTACCGGTATGGTAAATGAAGACACAAGCTTTATTTAAAATTAAGCTATGTTGAAAATTTCTGGTGGAAAACCTGCACCGTTCTGGTGAAAAGATGGGCAAGCTTTTTGGAAAATTTTGGGTTTTTATTTTGCATCCTTCTGCTGAATAGAGAAAAAAAAAATTAATAATAATTTCTGGACTAAAATTTTCACAATTCTGATGATTGGAGGGAAGCTGCTTTACTGTAGATTTATGATGAAAGATGATAGGAGAAGCAATCTATATTGAAAATGTCTGGTGGAAAATGGAAAAAGGAAATCTGCACCAATCAGAAGATTGGAGAAGCAATTTTTAGTGAACATTAACGGTGAAAAATTTGCATCGTTCTGGTCAATTGAAATTTTTTGGTTTAAAATTACCTGGGGGTAAGTTTGTATTGAAAATTTCTGGTCGAAGATTTGCACCAATCTACTGCATGGAGGGGCAACTTAAACATGATTTCCGAGAAGAACCTCAAGGGTATTAAATTCTGAGGACAGTTCCAAGAGAAAATATTACTGGGGATAATTTCATGAAAATTCTGCGAATAATTTGTAGTGAATCCTGTAGATAGTTCCATAATAATTTTGAAAAGAATGCCGAGAGAATCAAATTTTGAATTAAATTCCAAAGGAATGTTGAGGAAAATTTCAAGGGAACTCCGAGGGTAATTTCAAGCTCATTCTGAGAAGAATTTCTGGAGAATACAGAGGAAATTCTTCAGAAACTTTAGGGGAATTTCAGTTCAAAGGTGTTCTGAGAAAATAAAAAGTTCAAAAATATTCCGAAAAGAACCTCAAGGGTATTGAATTTTTATGTCAGTTCCAGAATATTTCTGGGGAAAATTCAAAGAAAATTCTGCGGATAATTTCTAGTGCATCCTGGAGATAGTTCCAAGATAATTTCGAAAAGAAAACCGAGAAAATCAATTTTTGGATGAAATTTCAAAGGGATTTTAAGCAATATTCCAATCGAATTCTAAGGATAATTTCTAGCTCATTTCGGGAAAAATTTCTAAAACTCTTAAGCAATATTCTAAGAAAAAATCATGAAGAGTTCTAAGTATAATTCAAGTGGACTTCGTACTCTCCATTCCCAGATTAAATGCACCATAGAAAAAAAATTGCTTCTCCTTAACAAGATTCTTGTGCACGCTAGTGACAATTACCGATGGAAATTGGCAAGATTTTGAATGAAAAATGCTGTTATTTGCGTTGGGGAAAATACTTATTCTGATATAAACAAACGGTTTGGTTGACTTTTCTTCTCGATCTCGCGTGGCGCACTCTACGTTGGTGGTGCATTAAAAAGGCGTATTCACACACAAGAAATCCGGAAGATCATAATCACTAAGGCACTTTTCTAATTTTCCATTTTTCCCAACAAAAATATTCCTGAACACCAGCAGAATCTTTGCAAAAACGTTACAGAATTAAATTTTTCAACTGTAGATCAAGTTTTGGAGCATCTCTGATAAATCAATTTATCAGGAAAAGTAAAAAAGTGTTCCGTTTCCTGACTCACGGAAGAAATTTCTGCTCACAACACTCTTTTTGACGTTTTCCTATTCATCACCAGAGGTTGAATCGATCGTTTAGTTTCTATTAAAAAGGCCTATTGAGTAGTCCTTAAGTTTTCTACTAACGTAGCTTAAAGCGAACCCCACACGTATCCATATATTGACGCGAAGGGGAATTATTGACAATGATATTAATGATGTGAATACAGAAATATTGTCAATACCTATGAATTGACGTCAAAATAGAATGTATTGACAATACGATTATTGTCAATAAAATCAACCGTGTAGGGTCCACTTTACTTTCGGACCAACAATACTCGTGCGCATAGAATGGACTATACTTGCCTTATAAAGCATCAATTGTACTATTGATTCGGCTATCCGCCACCAGGTGTACAGTATTAAAGCTTTAAAAGCATACACGGCCGTTGAACCTAACCAATATTTGAGTTCCGTTTACTCAAATTCTATAAACGTAGGTTGCTCATAAGGTGAGTAAAATTTTGCTCAAATATGAAAAAAAATTCGCTCATATTTGTGTGATATGTACTTATAGAGATTAGTGACGTTTAACGCACACACACTAACGGGAGTCTATCACCGTGTAAAGTTGTTTATTATTTTCCTCTGGCTAACCTAAAAATGTATGAAATTAGATCTGTCAAAATGAGTATGACTGCGATTTGTTATGTATTTTCCTCGGATTTCCACTAACACGCTCTCACATATCGCACCAATACAACCGGACGTGAAAATCTCAATGCATTAGTGACACTTACTTATAATTGAGAAAAAAATTACTTAGTGACCTACACAATCAGAAATCATTGTCGTTTTCCGTAATTTTCTACCGAAATTTCAACAGCTTTCGGTAAAACTTCGACCTTTGGTAAAACAATTTTACTGAAAAAAAATTTCCCTACACGTATTACCTTATTCAAATCAATGTAGTGTTTTGTTAATTTGTAACTTTAGAACAATCAAACTAAACTGCCTTAATTTTACCGAACATTTCAATTGTTGAGATTTGGGTAAAACATACCGAAGTCGGTGATAATTTCTAAGTGTGCACGTTTTGGCGAGTTTGAGTAAACGGAACTCAAATATGAGAGAGATTCAACGGCCGTGTTCGTTGGAGCTTTTGAGCTGCTGCGTAAACATGTCGTGCAACAAATAACCAACCAATTGAATGTATTGACTGTCCCGGCCCATGTATGTTGAATGGGTGCTATATCCTACGTAGGAGTGGAAGCTGCCTTCCTGCACATTCGATTGCCGTCAATGGATGCCAATCGATGTCCGTCGGTGATTGGCACTAGATTTCGAATCAGAGAGCCGACGTTAAATAATGGAAAGAAGAAGAATAATAATAACAATAAGAAGAAGAATGTGTTGACTTACATACAACAATTTAAATCATGAATGCTACATTGTAGTTCGAAATAGCTTCTTTGTATTGAGTACGCGTGGCGTTCGGTTCGTTATCACATTTTGGACATTTTGCATTTTGGACACGCATTCATTATCCTAACGCATAAGTGATAAGTGACTCACTGAAGGTGCACTTGGGAGTGAAAACACAGTGTGGTTACGGTGGGGAAATTTTGCATGTTGATAGGAAGATTAATAGCATTAAACCGAAGACAACAAATCAAGAAGACTGTCAACTTTTCCATTTTCTCATACGAACGCTATGAGAAGGTACAATCGCGTCATCTGCCGCTGAAATCCTGAAATCCTTGATTTCATAAGGTTTCGTTTGAGAAAGAAATGACTGTTCAAATTTGGAGTTAAGTGCATACATGTTTAAGTCCAGTGAGCAGCAGCAAAATCTTCTAATTGTTAGCATTACATTGCATTCAATTAACATAATATACGTTATCAATCAAATTCAATTCAACCAGGTTGACGAGACGTAGAAATATTGAATCTGTAAAGAGGTAAATTACTGTTCAACAACGCTTTTAATTGACTTCTGATCGACTAGAAAATACTAGTGAAAATATCCTTTGAAAAGCCCCCTGTCGATAGTCGAAAAAAGAATTGCTGCATTATCAAATGAGCTGTAAACAGCAAACTCTGTCAACCATTTAAACAGCGGATGAACAAAAGAGACGATAAATTATCTGGGCCTCACCTCTTTACACTCATTGCACATTATCGTGACAATTGACAATTTGCCTTTTCGTTCACTCTGTAACTCTTTACTCCTATGGTAAAATCCGTAAAATCTCGATGAACATTTCAAATGGTCCTATCTGCTTTGATCGATTCTCTTCATCGACTTTCTCTTTCGTTAATAACTCAGCTGAAAAACCTTTCGCTGTTGTATTTGACGTTTTGGACGCTAGATAAGAACCTCCTTTATCAAACTATGTGGTAGAGTTAGCGCGAAATCTGTTTGCATAGCAGTGGTTATGAAAAGAGAAAGTCGATGAAGAGAATCGATCAAAGCAGATAGGACCATTTGAAATGTTCATCGAGAAATCCCATAAGCAAACATCAGTCTGGCCGTGAAACGTGGTGAACATTTCTTTGCCCTTTCACTCCTATGAAAATCCCAAAAGATACTGTCAATCTTTCCATGAAAAGACGGTGGCTTGCTCGTTCCATGGTGGAATGAAGAGATAAGACAAAGTCCACTAGATTTCAGGCACAGATTGTCATGCTCAGGTATGGAAAATCATTTACATTCATTTCATGCATTCATTTACATTCATTTGCCTCTAACTTTTTTCATCAACAGCATTCCACAACATGATGTATGGAGCTTTTGTAGGTTTTATTATTAGCCCATAACTCAAATCTGGACCTCTTATGCATAACGATCTATAGCGGGCAGAACTTGTTACTGTTTTTCAGTGAATGTAAAATACATTCACTGAAAAACAGTAGTGGCTTCTGTTCGCTCTGGTTCGTCATGCGAGATACGGATTTGAGTAGTTAATAACAAAGCCTACAAAAACTCCATACATTATTTTGCGGAATTCTGTTGTTGAAAAAAGTTAGGGACAAATGAATGTAAATGAATGCACGAAATGAATGCAAATGACTCATGCTTATGAGATTTTACCATAGGGGTAAAGCGTTGCAGAGTCGCCGTCAACATCAATGCTTACTGAGTATGCAACCTTATATCTGCTTTTCTTTCACAAGGGCCAATGTCGACTCGGAGAATTTCTCGGAGAATTTCTCGAGAATGAAAACTCACTCAAGTAAACCACCATGACGATTGTGTAGAGCGAGAGTCCTCCTATCCGATATGTAGAGATAACATGAGAATGTTTATAAATAAATGACTTCAAAATAGACACCCATGCATCTTCTTAAAGAAATATTAAAAACCGAAATATTTCCCTCGTTATTGCAAAGCCTTTCTATCTTCCGTTCGATCTTCATTCGTTTGGGTAATTCCACTTTCATAGGTCTGATGAACGGTTGCTTGAAAAAGGGGTAACTAGCAAAATAATGTGTTTTCCCAGCTATAAAATGAACAGCAGCGGAGCAGTTTGGCTCATCACATTAGCTGCCAGACTGTTGAGCAGTTCAGTCGATTTAAAATTCTCTCTAGTTTCGTTCGTTCGTTCGCAAGTCGAATTAGCTCCGCGTTGTGTAGTGACGCTCTCGCTGACCCAGCCATGGGTAAGAAATCGCGCGGTAACGCGAGTGCCGGTTTACCGGGAAAACAGACTCTCCCAGGAGACGGCGCGACCACCGAGCCAGCCCAGAAGAAGCAGAAGAAAACCCCATTGCCCATCCCGACAGGCGTTGCGGACCCGCAGCCGGGGCCTCCCGGAACTAAACGACCCAGACCTGAAGACAGCAGCGCCACCGCATCAGCAGCAAAAAAGCTGCTGAGCAACAATCCGTTCTCGGCCCTGCAGAACGGAGCCCAGCCGCAGTCGGACCCTGAGACGGTGCCGAAAAAAGTTAAGTTGCCACCCTTCTATGTGAAGGGCTTCCCTCCCGGGCTATGGGAGCAGCTGGATTTCTACATTAAGCAGGGCCTTCGCTGCACCATTCAACGGTGCACGGAAGGCTACAAACTGATGGTCCCGGCCGAAAAACACTTCAACGCAGTTCAGGCCCTCTTGGACAGGATGAAGCTGGAGTACTTCTCCCACGACATCGAGGCCACCAAGCCGCTGAAAGTGGTGCTGCGCGGGCTCCACGACATGGACACCACCACCTTAATGGACGCGATTAAGGCGAACGGCCTCAAGCCGGTCGAAGTCCACAAGATGACCCGCAGCAAGGCCATCAAGTATCGTGACCAGCTCTACCTGGTCCATCTGGAGAAGAACTCCACAACCGTGAAGGATCTCCAGACGACACGCACACTGTTCCACATCGTAGTGAAGTGGGAGCGGTATAAGCCGACCCACCGTGGCGTCACTCAGTGCTCGAACTGCCTATTGTTCGGGCACGGCACCAGGAATTGCCGCATGGCCAGCCGCTGCATCAAATGCGGCAAAAACCACAAGATCGACAACTGCGACAGCATCGAGGAAGCCGCTCCCACATGCGCCAACTGCGGTGCCGCCCACAAGGCCACGAGTAAGGCCTGTCCGAATCGGGCCGAATACGCCGAGATCCGGAAGAAGGCCTCGTCCAACAGCCAGCCCGGTCGCAAGAAGGTTCCAGAAAACAACGCGCAGAACTTTCCTCCGTTATCACCGGTCCAATCACGGCCAATTCCAGTGTTGCCGCCGCTCCCGCTCAACCAACAGTTGGCTGCTGCCCAGTTGGCTGCCGCTGCAGTACCCGGTCAAGCCTCCGGGCCATCGACGGATCCCCCTGCTCCGGGATTGGCCGGTACAACTGGTGAAGCTACAGACGATTCTCCGCTGTCAACGGATGAGATCGTCACACTGTTGGCCCAGGCCATCATCATCAAGCGCACCTGCGCAACAAGAACACAACAGCTCCAAGCTATCATCTCCTTCGTCGCTAATTATGGACCGTGAACCCATAAAGATTGCCAACTGGAACGCTCGCTCCGTAGGGGCGAAAAACATTGAGCTTGCAGACTTCCTCCGCAAGCACGACATCGACGTGGGCCTTCTCACCGAGACCCACCTCAAGACCGGTGACAGCTTCTGGCTGCCCGACCACAGCATTGTCCGGCTTGATCGCACCAGCTCCAGGGGGGGCGGTGTCGCGGTCATCATCAAGAAAGGCATCAAGTACTGCACCCTACCCCACTACCGCACTTCCATCATCGAGGCCGTCGGCGTTGAGGTGGAAACATCGACCGGAAACGTCCGGTTCATCGTTGTCTACTGCCCCCGGCAATGTACCGTTAGCAATGGTACAGCACAGCAGTTCAAGAACGACCTTGCCATCATAACCCGCACCAATGCCCGCTTCGTAATCGGAGGGGACCTGAACGCCCGGCACGAGGCCTGGCGGAACTACCAGCAGAACCAGAACGGCCGCCTGCTATTCGACCATTCCCAGCATGGTCTCTATTCCGTCTGGTTTCCGGACGAACCAACCTTCACATCACCGACGGGCAACCCATCGACGCTGGACCTGTTCTTGGCAAACACCAGATTAGCCAAGCCGGTTGCCGTCAACGACCTGAGTTCGGACCACCAACCGGTGCTGACCGAGCTGGGCTACAACGTGGCCCCTGCACCGTGCCAGCGGAAGGACTACCATCGAGTCAACTGGGTCCAGTTTCGACGCGTGGTCGACCGCCACATCGACGACAACCCACCACTCGACACAGTGGAGGACATCGACCGGGCCCTGGAGGGTCTCCATCAAGCCATATCCATGGCTGACGAAGAGTGCGTTCGACGAGTTCCTGTGAGGGGTAAGTTTCAAGCAATTGATTCCCACACCAAACTCTTGATTCGGCTCAGAAATGTTCGTAGACGCCAGTTTCAGCGGACTGGGGATCTGCAGTGTAAATGCGAAATGGTCGATCTGAATCGGCAGATCGCTTCCAGAATGATCTCAATCCGGAACGAGAGTTTCGGGCGGCTCGTTCAGAACCTGGACGACCGTTCCAGACCATTCTGGAAGGTTGCCAAGGTGCTGAAGTCTCACCCCAAGCCCATTCCACCACTTAGAGTCAATGACGAACGGCTTATCACCAACGAAGAGAAGGCCAATGCGATTGGGGAGCACATTGCCCAGTCGCATTTGCTTGGCTCTAAAATCCCAAGTCCACTCGAGAACCAGGTTGCGCAGTGCGTCCTGACGTTAGATGCCTCCCCTTGTGCCGTCCCTCCAGAAGAACGGATTACAGAGGAACAAATTTGCTCAGCGCTGAAATATAGTAAAAACATGAAGGCTCCCGGGTTTGACGGAATATTCAACCTAGCGTTGAAAAATCTCAGCCCGAGGGTCCACTCGCTGCTGGCTGCCATCCTCAACAGATGCTTGGAGCTGCACTACTTTCCAAGCATCTGGAAGGTGGCAAAAATCATCCCGATCCGCAAACCTGGGAAAGACCCTTCACTACCGTCAAGCTACAGACCGATTAGCCTGCTCTCAGCGCTGAGCAAGCTGTTCGAAAAATTGATCCTCAGCCGACTAAACAAGTTTGTGGAGGAACATGACATTCTTCTTCCGGAACAGTTCGGGTTCCGCAAGGGGCATTCCACCAATCATCAGCTAGTGCGGGTGATGAATAACATCCGAAGTAACAAAGCTGTATCCAAGTCCACAGCCATGGCCTTGTTAGACGTCGAAAAGGCGTTTGACAATGTCTGGCACGACGGACTTATATACAAGCTTTGTAACTCCAACTTTCCACCATACCTTGTGAAAATCACCCGTAACTATCTCCAGCAAAGGTCGTTCAGGGTGTCGTTGAATAGTTCCCTTTCGGGACAATTTCCGATCCCAGCAGGTGTACCGCAAGGGAGTCTGCTGGGACCACTGCTTTACAGCATCTACACGTCGGACATCCCTCCTCTAGGAGACGGTTGCGTGTTCTTTCTGTTCGCAGATGACACCGCGATAGCCGTCAAGGGTAGGATGCCTCGTGAAATTACGAACAAGCTCCAACGATGCCTTGACACCTTTACTGATTATGCCACCACGTGGAAAATCAAAATCAACGCCTCGAAAACCCAAGCGATCATGTTCCTTCACAGACAATCACCAAAACTTAAACCGTCTCCCTCCTGTACCGTAAAAATGGATGGTACAAGGGTCGAGTGGTCCACTGATGTTACTTATCTCGGGATGTTGTTCGATGAGAAGCTCCTGTTCCGCTCGCACATAGAGAAAACCCTAGTTAAGTGCTCCGCCTTGGTTAGGTGTTTGTATCCGCTCATTTGCCGCAGATCCCGCCTCTAAAGGCAAAACAAACTGGCTGTTTACAAACAGATCATAGCCCCCGCGATCTTCTATGCCGCCCCGGTGTGGGAATCGTGCGCTCAGACCCACAGGAACAAAATCCAGGTTGCACAGAATAGAGTGTTGAGGATGATCCTAGATCGTCCATTCGACACAAGAATAGCAGACCTCCATCAAGAGGCAGAAATTCCCAAAGTAGATTCCAAAATTGATGATATGACAACCAAATTTATTCAAAAATGCAATCTTTCTGAACATGCTTTAATAAGCAATTTGTACATAGTAGGTTAAGTGTATATAGTAGAGTAGGTTAGTTTTAAGCTGTAAATAGTAGTATTAAGTAGTTTCTCTTCAAATTCTAAAAACAAAACAAACCAATCCCACCAAGGTGGTCGACCGTGTACTAAGTCTAGGACTAATTCTGTAAAACAAATTTTGAATTTTGCCCATACCTAAAGATGAAGAAAGCAATTAAATCACTTAGTAAAAAAAAAATTTATATGGTAATCGTCCAAGTTAAACTGAAATAAAGATCATTTAAACTAAACTAGCAGTTTGGCTCATTCAATCAATGAACGGCGTAACGATCGGTCGCATTTAGGAGCGACATTCACCTTTAAATAGAGCAACAGTGGAGCAGTCTTACTCATTCAATCAACGAACGGCGTAACGATCGGTCGCATTTAGGAGCGACATTCACCTTTAAATAGAGCAACAGTGGAGCAGTCTTGCTCACTATCCGCAAACCCGGGAAGGACCCAACGCTGGCTTCAAGCTACAGACCAATCAGCCTCCTTTCAGCGCTGAGCAAATTGTTCGAGAAACTCATTCTCAATCGTTTGCTCAAGTTTGTCGAGGAAAATAACATTCTCCTTCCGGAACAGTTTGGGTTCAGAAAGGGGCACTCCACCAATCACCAGCTAGTGCGGGTGATGAATAACATCCGAAGTAACAAAGCTGTATCCAAGTCCACAGCCATGGCATTGTTAGACGTTGAGAAAGCGTTTGATAATGTCTGGCACAATGGGCTTGTATACAAGCTTTGTAGCTTGAACTTCCCATTACATCTGGTTAAAATCACCCGTAACTACCTTCAGCAAAGGTCGTTTAAGGTATCGTTGAATGGTTGTCTTTCAGACACGTTTTCCATCCCAGCAGGAGTCCCGCAAGGCAGTTTGCTGGGCCCCTTGCTTTACAGCATTTACACTTCCGACATTCCTCCCCTTGGAGACGGTTGCGTGTTCTTCCTGTTCGCAGATGATACCGCAATAGCCGTCAAAGGAAGGATGCCTCGCGAAATAACGAACAAACTTCAACGATGCCTTAACGCCTTTGCTGATTATGCCACCACGTGGAAAATCAAAATCAATGCTTCCAAAACACAAACTATCATGTTCCTCCATCGGCAATCACCCAAACTAAAACCGACTCCCTCTTGTACTGTAATCATGGATGGCACAAGGGTTGAGTGGTCCGCCGAAGTAACCTATCTCGGGATGTTGTTTGACGAAAAGCTCCTATTCCGCTCGCATGTGGAGAAAACCGTAGTCAAGTGTTCCGCCTTGGTTAGGAGTCTGTATCCGCTGATTTGCCGCAGATCCCGCCTCTCAAGGGTGAACAAACTGGCCGTCTACAAACAAATCGTAGCACCTGCGATCCTCTACGCAGCTCCGGTGTGGGAATCATGTGCACAGACTCACAGGAACAAAATTCAGGTAGCTCAGAATAGAGTGCTGAGGATGGTTCTTGATCGTCCTTTCGACACTAGAATAACTAATTTACATGAAGAGGCAGGCATTGCCAAAATAGATTCCAAAATTAACGAAATTAAGACTAAATTTACACAAAAATGTAATTTATCAGAACATGCTTTGATAAGCAATTTGTATATAGTAGGTTAGGTGTATATAGTAGTTGTAGGTTAGTTGTAGTTGTAAATAGTAGTTATAAGTAGTCTCCTTTTTCCAATTCAAATCAAACCAATCCCACCAAGGTGGTCATACTTTAAAATAGGCCTGATAGGACTAGGAACTGTAAATAATAATTAAAATCTCAAATGTACCAAAGTTGAAAAGACGAATCTGTGTCACTTAACAAATTCATACATGTAAACCACACAATCACAAGAAATAAAGATCATTTAAATGCAAAAAAAAAAATGCAAAAAATGCAGTCTTACTCATTCAATCAACGAACGGCGTAACGATCGGTCGCATTTAGGGGCGACATTCACCTTTAAATAAAGCAACAGTGGAGCAGTCTAGATTATTCCTTCCATGGAGCCACATCAGCAAGCCACCCGGAACAACCGAAAATCACGACACGATAGAATGGTTGACTTTGAACTACGAGAAATTTACGAAAGAAGCCATGGTTTACGTTTGCGACATTGGTCCTTATGAACGCTGAGTGTCGATATCAAGAAAATTTTGTTTTGACAGATCGATGTCCAACTATGCCAGTTATACCACTGAGGCAACACAAAAAAGGGGTCAAGTTTTAGTCATCTATTTTGCATGAAGTTCCACATATGTTATGTGTATGTAGGGTAAAAAAATTAGATTCATGTCTGAGTAGGGACATTGAAAACATTTAAAAATCAAGAGCGCAATAATTTTTGTATCAACATTTTAGAACTTGATTTTTTTTTATTATAGGTCTTTTTCGAACGGATTTTTACTCAAAGTGGAATTTTTCCACTACAGCAGATGATCGAAGTAGGTCGCGCTGAAAAAGTGACGTGTTTTAATTTTGCTCCCGTGTTTAACAAATTGTGAACTTTCTTGCGAACATGTGTTTTTGCGTATTGGAATGTTTGAATCTGAGAGTGGAACAATTAGAGCTGATCGGAACGGGGATCGTGAACCAACATCTGGAGGTTCATCGACAATGCTGCAATGACGGTGCGTTTATTCCGATGCACTTCTTCCCGAGGCCAGAGCAAGGGGAAACTGATTTTGTTATTATCAGGATCAAGGAAATCGAGCTCCATTTGCGAGAACAACTGATCTTAAGAATCACGAAGAGGCGGGCTAGTAACAGATCATTCGGGTGAGATCCTTCCTTTTTATTTAATTTGTTTGCATTATAATTCTATTAGTATTCATAAAAACTTAAACAAATTATGTCCCAGGGTTTAAATTGAGGAACTCGGCTAGCTTGGTGGCTGCCGCTTTTGCTTACTGAGTAGAAGATCGCGGGTCTACTCCCAAGCGCCTCCAAAATAAAACAATTCCTAAGGTCGCTTCGCCTGCTTAAGCGAATCTTGACCCAACTCCGTAGTATATAAGTTACCAACCGGACCACCAGCATAGATCCAGTTAGTAACAACACGATTCCAACAAACACCATACAATCATTATTCGGGCCACATCATCAGAAGCCAGCTATTCCACAGCCAACCTGAAGCTTGTTGCTAACAACATTTGCGTACATTCCATAGCCACCGTGTGACCCACATCAGCAGAAGTAAACAGTTCAACCGAGTGCAACGATCGAACACTATTTTGGCCTCATCAGCAGATAACATCCTGACCACAGCGACGACGACGAACGACGGTGGACGACCCTTGGACGTGCTAAGTCAGCAGATCAGTTAGCTAGCGCAGGGCAACTTTAAGTATCGATTAATATAGAAATCCATTCTTAGTTGAGCGGCTCAATCGTTCAGATCTCTTTTTTTTAAAACCCGTATCCGGCAACCCGTTACATAACTTATATGGGGGCGTCGGTGAGTCACTGGCCTCTTGTTAAGTAGATGGTATACCAACAATATCCTTGCTTCCCCGTAACGGAGAAGATGGGGCTGGCCGGCAATGGCTATTGTCATGCTTTTCCTGTTCTGAATTCTAAATGGAAAGCTATTCACTCCCAAATAGTTTTGTTTAAGAAATTATAATAAGAACGTTAAAGTAGATACATGACTATTGCCAGTATGCAATCTACGAATTACTACGAACAATTCTGAGACCTAAACTTATTCGAATTTCTGGATATAAAAAACTAATAGGGTTACGGGATGTGAAGGAAGACATTCCGCGCAACTACCATAAACTGGACTAGTTCATGTCCGTCTTCGTCAAGCTTCGTCTACAATTTGGACATGACAATACATGACAATTGCCAGTATGCAATCTACGAATTACTACGAACAATTCTGAGACCTAAACTTATTCGAATTTCTGGATATAAAAAACTAATAGGGTTACGGGATGTGAAGGAAGACATTCCGCGCAACTACCATAAACTGGACTAGTTCATGTCCGTCTTCGTCAAGCTTCGTCTACAATTTGGACTTCTACATCAACACATGTCAGGCAGCCTTCAGGTTCAATTTCTCTAAACTTGGTGAGTTCGTTCCATTTTGTAAATTTTTATCTTTTCAAACCTTGGGAGATCACCTTTTTGTGCTGCGTTACTGGTATAAGATCTGTCACCGAACCCGTCGTGACAACCTCAAACTGGGGAATCAGGATTTTCCAGTAATCAAAGGATCACATTTTAGTCCTTGTTACTTTTTATGACTTGATAATAGTGACAAGACCCGGGTAGCGACCACCGCGCCGTTATGCATTTCTATGTTGTATATTTCAAATCAAAAACATTGTTTATGTTTATAGATTTCACATAATCCTTTTCCCTTTGTCTTCTCCTTTTCCTTTCCCTCTTCTCTTTTCAGAAAGCGAGTAATGGCGCCATAGCCATAAGTCATAAAAGGCTAGGACAAGAGTTAGTGTTCATGCCCACACCGTCAGAAGAAAATGGAGCATCACTTAACCTCTCTAGCTTTTATGCTTCCAACGACCAACCAATCATATAATTAGCAAAATCGGAACGTACGGTACGAGATATCCACGTTTCATCCATTTATTGGAATCTGAAGCATCGTGGCCCGATGTTTTCTGAATCATCTTGCCCCTTAAATGCTACACAGTAAGCCTGGCCGTTTTGATATGTGTGACGCATCTTCGATGTGAAACATATATCAAATAGACGAGAATAATGATGTAGGTATATATATCATTTTCCAGGAGGCTTTCAAGAACTGGCTGTGATGGTGTTAGATTAGATTATATTAGATTAGATTAGATTAAATTATATTAGATTAGATTAGATTAGATTAGATTAGATTAGATTAGATAAGATTAGATTAGATTAGATTAGATTAGATAAGATTAGATTAGATTAGATTAGCTTAGATTAGATTCGATAAGATTAGATTAGATTAGATTAGATTAGATTAGATTAGATTAGATTAGATTAGATTAGATTAGATTAGATTAGATTAGATTCGATTAGATTAGAAAGTGGAATGTTTCCACTATAGATGTCTTCCAGATTTATTTACTGGTTTATTCATTTTTCGGGTTAGAAACATTTTCGACTTCCTAGGGTATAGGATAGAAAGCTTTCAATTAAAATGTGGAAGTTGAACACTAAGCTGATGCCATGTAGTAGTAATACAAATGATATTTTTAAGCAATGAAATTAGTTGTTTTTGTCACGGATTTTTATTTGAAGTAGCAGATTTCTTTCGAGAAATCACGAATTTCAGGGATCAAATTTTGAAAATCTTGTAACAGCCCTGCAGTTACTTCTGACAGAGATATTAATGACCAGTATGGTACTAGGGTACATTTCTTATAGTTGGTGAGAACCTGAGAAGTCCAGGTCATATAAATTCCCTAGACTGGAAAACGACAAGTCCTGAGTCAAGTCAAGCAAGTCCTGAAAATCTCCAGTGTAATTTCTATCTGAATAAATTCATAGATATGATGGAAAAATCAACAAAATTATCAACCACCTATCCATTATGTAGGATACGTAGAAAAGATCAGCATGCGTTGACTCTGTAGCAAACATTCGAAATGTGGAATTTTCTGTGAAAAAATAAGGAACATATTTCTTTTCTCAGTTCATACTTCATACACAAACAACTAATTAGATGCCTGACGAAGCATTTGCTCCATCCAATTTCCCACACGGTAATTAACCTCTTACCATTTGGCTAAAAACAGTCTTCAAATTTGAACGGCACTTTCCACGGAAAATCTGTCTCCCATTACTGTCAGGATGCCGAACCGGCACACAAACGAGACATACAGTAATCCCTCCATTTATGCGGTGGGTAATAACGTCCACCCACTGCTGTTTCTCGGCTGTCCTTCGACCAATTACGCTGTATGTGATTAGTGTCCATCATAAACTAGTCATCTACAGAAAATGAGCTCAATTAATTGAAGGACCGGGGAGAAATAGCACCGCATAAATTGAGGGATTACTGTGATAAAACAAGGGATCTCAAACGAGGAAAATTTCACACAAATCAAAACTTCCACCGGCGCAGAAAGACCGACCACACACGTGCTCTTGCCTCGCATCTACTTTACAGATGAGATTTATTCATTGGCACACGACAACACCAGTTGCGTATACGCAGTTTTGTGATATATAAAAGTGACTTCTCTCTAGTCCATATTATAGTATTACAACACCTTTATCATAATGTGACAAGACGTTTGGGTGACGACGACGATGACGACGACGACATTAGAGTGAAATTGATGACAATTTGCATCGGCTGGGAAAGACGGAAACTGGGTGGGGAAAGTGGAGAGTATCTGAGCGTTGCTAATGGGAACAGCACTGAAGAAAGGCCAAGAAAATCATGGATCACAACAGCGTGAGAGCGATGGTGGTGGATGCTTCCAGCCAAGAAACACCTGTTTTCCATGACCTTATCACCTGGTTTCTTGTTGACGGTTGCCGTCGTTGACGTCGTCATCTTTGTTATATTGCAGTTATGCCGGGGCGAGACGGTTATTTAGCAGATTGAGTAGCTTTAGAATCTGACAAGGTCATTGTGAAAACAAAAACAGAGAATAGATGAGAGGAATGGTGTTCAGAGTAAAGTGTGGTGTTGATGGCGCAAAAATAGATTTGATGAAATTCAGTATGCTTGTAAAAGCTGTGGCTTTTACAAGTATTTCCTCTAATCTGTCGCAAGCGTAAACAAAATATTTGAGGGGAAGAGCGTTGAATACCAAAAGTAATTGCTGTTTTACTACATTTTCGTCACACATCTACTTAGTATCAAAATTTTGTACCATAGACGCTGCTGCTTTTAACGGTGTTTAGTAACGACATCTGCACGGACGACAAGAGGAGAATTGGAATACGGTTGAAGGTGAAACATATCTGGTGGTATTGCAACGATCAAAAAGGAGCTGCGGAAAATTGGTTTGGAATAGCGTTTTGAAACCGTGTTCTGAGGTTGAACCTTTCGGTCGGCAACAAGATAATAGGCGATACACATGTTTGCCGTCAACCGAGGTAGACTAGTACACATGCATATACAGCTTTTTTTTTTCTTAAATATTATATATAAAAAAAAATCTTTGAAAAACAAAAGTAAAATAGTAGGGGCACGAACGGAAGGTTGATGTAGGACTGCGGTTGGTCGGTACAATTGTTTTTGTGCTTAGTAGGGGACCACCATTTGAAATATTAAATGAGTTTTAGGTTTATAGATTTTAAACAAATAAAAGTAGGGGAAATGTTGGCTTCGGCAATACCTTAACCTATTATCGTCAGGGGGTAAACAACGTCCTTGAGAGCTCAATTTTGGTATGTGGATACATTGTGTTTGGGAGCATCTATTGGCCAAATTTGAGTGCTCTGGGACTTTGTTTACCCCCTGACGATAATAGGTTAAGGTATTGCCGAGGCCAACATTTCCCCTACTTTTATTTGTTTAAAATCTATAAACCTAAAACTCATTTAATATTTCAAATTTTTTTTCTGAGTTCCGATCAACTCACCGGAAAGGAAACCGTCGTTTGAGCATGCGCAGTCCGTGTTTGATTTTTGTATGGGCTGGAAAGTGAGCCTTCAACCTACTCTACTGAGCGTCACTGATTTGTCGGCGATTTTTTCCATCAGGTGTGGTCTGGAGACAAAGTAGGGGTCTATGGAAAGCAAATAAGTCACCCGAACCGTGGGCCGACCAAGTCAAAGAACGAGGCAAGGAATGTAGTGAACAGCTTCATGTGGATTGGCACTTTTTGCATCTTTAAAAATCGTCCTCTGCGGTCATCTCGAGCGCTTCCACAACAAAACTGTGTTTCTCAGGAATTGGGGATGTTTTCGAACTGCACGGAGTTTGACGAAATGTTGACGAGGGAGAGAGAGAGAGAGAGAGAGGGGGAGAGAGAGAGAGAGAGAGAGAGAGAGAGAGAGAGAGAGAGAGAGAGAGAGAGAGAGAGAGAGAGAGAGAGAGAGAGAGAGAGAGAGAGAGAGAGAGAGAGAGAGAGAGAATTACTACAAGACATTGAATAAGTCTGCACATTGTAGACGACATACGCGTATCTGTCAAGGATAAGCAAATAAGGTAGTGGAATTAAATGGAAATTACTAATCCTTCTCTCTTTCTTTGGAATTTCTCGTCAGTTCATAGAAAGTTATCAGATCACCTTGGATGTTGTCAGAACATCACTGAAGTTCTCGGAAGATTTAGCAAATTCTCGGAACTTCTCACACATTTTTAGAACTTCTCGGCAGCTCTGGGAAGCTGTTAGAATATCTACAAAATTCTTGGAAATTCTCGGAACATCTCAAAATTCTCCTAACATATCGGAAGTTATCAAAACATCGCTGAAGTTATCAATACTTATTGGAAATACTCGGAAATTCATACAACTACTCAGAA
The DNA here is from genome assembly GCF_037179485.1 of Ochlerotatus camptorhynchus. NCBI lineage: Eukaryota > Metazoa > Arthropoda > Insecta > Diptera > Culicidae > Ochlerotatus > Ochlerotatus camptorhynchus. The sequence continues at coordinate 1,419,425 of NW_027040781.1, forward strand.
CTTCTCTGAAGTATTGGAAATTCTCTGAAGTTCTCGAAACTTCTCAGAAAGTCACGAAACATCTTAGAAGTTATCAGAAGTTCTTAGAAATTTTTAAAACTGTCCATATTTTTTCGAAATTTTTCGGAAATTCACAGAACTTTTAAGAAGATCTCGGGACATACCAGAAGTTCTTTTAAATTCTCAGAACATATTGGAACTTCTCAAAACTTCTTAGAACATCGCTGAAGTTCCTAGAACTTCTAGGAAGTGTTTGGAAATTTTTGAAACTATCTGAGACGTTCTCGGAACATCTCAGAAGTTCTCGGAACTTTTTGTAGTTTCTCAGAGGTTATCGTATAAGTTTGGAGGTTCTCTGAACTCCTCAGAAGTTTTCAAAACTCCTGGGAAGTTCTCATAACTCCCCAGAAGTCTAAAGATTAAGAACATGGCTGAAGTGATTCAACCATTTATGAATTAACGGGTGTTCAATAAAAAATGAGATTTTTTTCAGTCATATACTTGGTAAAACAAATTTTTTTTTTCAACGAATTCAGTATTTTTTTTATTAAAAACATAATGTTTATTCTTCAAAAAAACGTCAATGAATATTGAAAAAGGGGCCCTGGTCAGCCGTACGACGCAACTTAGTCGCGATGCTCTCACAAGAGCGCTGGACGGCACTGAAATCGTTCTCATTTTTTATTGAACACTCGTTGCTAGCTGAGTGTGTCCGGCCTTGTTCGGGATTCAATATTAGCTTGAGTTTATGCGCCAATTTAAAAAAAAAGCATGCTATATTGTACGTAACTCCCCCTCTCTTATCTAAGGGGCTACCTTCTATGACCTCCACATGCCAAATTTGGTTCTATTTGCTTGATTAGTTCTTGAGTTATGTTATTCTTACAGAGAGGGGAGGGGTCTCGAACCATCAGAGGAACCTTTCCCGGCCCCAAAAACCCCAACATACAATTATTGACGCCGATCGGTTCAGTGGTTTCCGAGTCTATAAGAGTCAGACAGACAGACAGACAGAAATTCATTTATATATATATAGAAGATAGAAGATAGAAGATTTCTCGAAATTTCTCAGAAGTTCTCAAAACTTTTCGAAAGTTTGAGAAATTCCAAGAACTTCTGAAGATCAAAAAAAAAATTCCGAGGATTTCTGAGAACTACCTCGGAGTTAGGAAAACTTCTGAGATTTTCTGAGAACTTCCGATAACTTCTGATAAGTTCTGTAAATTCTCATAAACTTTCGAGAAGATTTGAAGAAAATCAAAAAAGTTCTTATAACTTTCGAAAATATCCGAGAAATTCTGAGAACTCCTAGACATTATAAGCTCTAGGAAGTTCTTGAAAATTCTCGGAATTTCTCAGAACATTTCGGGAGATCTCAGAGCTGCTCGGAAATACTCGGAAGTTCATAGAACTTATTGGAAGATTTTGGAGTCACGGAAGTTTTTGGAACCTCTCGGAAGTTCTCAGAACTTATCAGAAAATAGCTGAAGTTCTCAAAAATTCTCGAAAGCTCTTAGAAGTTGTAGCAAATTCTCTTAGAACTTTAAAAAACTTCTTGTAATTTTTCGGAAATTCTCGGAAATTCACATTATTTCTCAGAGGATCTCGGAAGTTCTTGGAAATTCTCGGAACATTTCGAAAGATCTCAAAACTTCTGAAAACAATTCTGAAGTTCTCAGAACTTCTCGGATTTTTTGAGAACTTTCAAGAAGATCTCAGACATTCTCGGAAATTCTTGGAAATTCTTGAAAGTTCTCGGACATTTTCGAAAGTCTTTCAGTGAACTTCCGAGATGTTCAGGGAACTTCCGATATGTTCAGGAAACTTTCGAGGTGTTCAGGGAACTTCTGAGAATTTCTATTAACACTTGAGATATTCTACGGCCTTCAGATATTCGGAAGATCTCAGAACTTCTCCGCGTTTCTCGGAACATATCGTATCTTGTCAGAAAACCTAAGAATATAGTAATGTGCCAGATATGTCACTAGTGTCAGTCCTTGGACCTAGGGCTTACATCAAGTTTTAAATCAAATTTATCGATTTTATTTGCGTCGATAGGGGAAATGGCTCTAATGTGGGCCTATGCATCTAAGATTTTGCCCATCGCTATTAATAAATTTTATCTAGATTAACGCGTCATTGGGACGGTACTAATGGACATTTTTGGTCGCTATTGAAAATTGAATCGATTGCTGAATTTATGTATGGACCCAAATTATGGGCATTTAGGCCGACATTGCATCCATTTCCTCTATAAGGCAAAATATATTTTCAAACCTTACCTCGATACCTGTATCGAAATACAGGTATATCTTGATATAACGTAACTGTCACTTTGGACTTCCATCATCGATTTCCCGCAAATTATCATCCAAACAAGTAAAGTAATATCACAATCAGACAGATGAGATAATCCCCCATCTATTGGTAATAATAATTTGAATGATTCAATTGTTATTAGCGAGATATTAACGGTGGAAGTCAAATGTGACAGTTACGTTATATTGAAGTATACCAGTAATAGTTCCAAAGAATGAAACATTGTTCAATTTAATGTAGGGCCGATTAGAGGACCACTTAGGCCAACAACTGGTGAACTTACCATATTTCGGAATTTTGCAAAAGTTCTAAAACTTCTTGGAACATCTGAGAAGTTCTCAGAACATCTCGGAAGTTCTTAGAATTTTTCAGAACATCACTGAACTGAGAACTTACGATAACTTCCAATAACTTCCGAGAAAACCTGAGGGTGCTTTTTAGAAAATTGGGTTCGTAGAATTGGAACCTTGATACAAGTTTAAAAAACTTCGTTGACGTTAAGAAAACTTTTTTTTTGACGTAGGACTACGTCTGTGATTTCTATATGGGGGTACACTTTGTGAAAACCGAAAATGGAACATGTAACAAAATTATGAAAGATTTTGAACGTAACAACTCAGCTGCCCCAGAACCAATATCAATAAATTTATCACCAATCGATCAAAAATATGTCTACGCATCTGCATAATTTAAGACTTTATCATTTTTCAAAATTTCACTATTGTAAATTGCACGAATGTGCAACTGTGCTATGAAAAGCGATTCCCCTAGCACAGATTTCAAAGTTGAGTTCCATCAGGTCTCACCAAACGGTGTTTATTCAATCACCGCGTGTGGTGAGTGGTGGTGTTCTCCAGTACACAACTAAAGGCCCCCTGCAAGCAGCACCCGTGGCTGTTAGAGGTGCAACGGTACGCTAACATAACCTTTGCATGGGTACCTGGACACGCAGGTATACCAGGGAATGATTCTGCTAGCTAACCAGGGTCGTCTTGCTCAACTAGAGGCCACTCCGGTGCCCTATAGTTACGCTACCCGCTGGGTGAAGCAGACCTCGCGATACGCATGGAATGTGTCTTGGCATAATAACCGTGATGCATTCCTGCGTCGTATCAAGAACAGTGATGGAAAAGTTCGCGAACACTCAATATGACTCGCGAACTTTTCCCATGGTGAACTTCGTGAAATATCGCGAACTTTTCCAACACTGATCAAGAACACTACACAAGAGTGGAAGGATGCACCTAATTCTCGAGATCAGAAAGTTCTGACTCGGCTGAGGATTGGTCATACACGGCTCACTCATGGACCTCGATTTAGCGGCAGTGTGGCCTACTGCCAGGGATGCTGTGCTGTATTAGATGTAAATCATCTATTGGTGGAGTGCCCGGCAAGAGCACAATTAAGGGAAGATATGGGTGTCGTTGGTTCAATCCGTGAGGTATTGTTCAACGACAGGAGTACAGAGCAAACTGTACTCAACTTCCTGAGGGCGTTAGACTTATACCATATGATATAAGCATGAGTAAGTTGAAGTGGCATTAGAAAGAAAATGACTGGTAGTCATGCCACTTCATTCGACAAGAAGCAGTCCTAAAGGTCCTAAAGACGTTAATAGACGTATCCACGTATCCTGCAAGCAGCGAGCTGCAGCCCACATGAGCATCCATAGAAGGAGGAAGAAGCCGCACCGCTATTGATCGGAATCAGTAGCTCTGCGTGAGGCGCTGTGGGCCATCTATGTCAAGCACGTCATACTAAAGAGTATAAACAGAGAGAACCCCGCTAAAATTCCTATTCCTACACAAAACACAAGCTCCTGCTGAAGATAACAAATAAGATTTATTATATTAAACCACAGAGAACAGACATCCAAGCTTGAACAAATGTTTCGAAAAATTGTGTGTAAGAATTCAAATTAAAATACCTTAGAAACACTAACGCCGCCATACGGAATGTTGTGACTCGAGTTTGCGATTAATGAGTAAACTGAACTAAAATTTGTGTTGATCTTATTGGCCGTGTCCATAACAAACTGTCAAATCAGTTCAAAACAAACAAGACAAAACAACGAAAATCGATCGAGTTTCTGCAAGAGGGAGGAGGTGGCTGTCAAATACGAAAATCGTCGCCTATTGGTTCCAAACGTAAACAAGCCATAAGAAACCTACAGGCACAGACAAACAGACATAACACTCGCGAGTTGTTCATCGTACAAGCATTTAACGGTCAATTTAAAAGTATCGTAGTTGGTTGTACCAACCGGTGAACACTCGTGTTTATTTCAGTTACCATGGAGACGTAATATGTGGTTAGCCCCGGTCCCTTTCAAATTGTATCATTGTTTATTAACTGTCCTTATATTTGAAATGACGTTTCACATTCATCTAGTGATGTCCGATTTTCATTCGAATAATCGTTTAATCGATTAACGAACCGAAAAGTAAACTATTTATAATCGGTTAGATCATGCCGATATAAGCATTAACATCTACACAGGATCATCACCGATCGTTTCAAACATGTACTGCACTCCCATTGGTGGAAAAATGGCAGCACAGGGAACAAAAATAATCGATTAGTTGTTAATCGAGTAATTAAAAAAATGGGACATCTCTGATTTTGGTGTGATTGTTTTAATAAAAATGAGCGCAAAATTTCATCTCTTCCTGCGGGGCAGCAAAACCACAAAATTACTTTGAATACGGGGGGTTCTCATTGGATGAAAGGGACCGTGAAAGAAGACACTAAAATAGAAAGTTTTTCTTCCGACAGTTTCATCTTAGTATTCATCTTTGGTTGTACCGCCACCTGTGCCGCGCATAGTCAATTCCCTTGCGTTTGACGTTTGCACACTACCGCCATCTGGTCAGCGTACTACCCACCACAGTGTACTCAACAGATGGCGGTAATGTTTTAGTGACGATGTTTAACAGTGAGAAATATTCAATGTGTTATGCCTGTTTGTCTGTGCTACAGGGTTTGTTTACGTTTGGAACCAATTTCATACAAAAATGATCAGTAGGCTGATTTGACAGCACGTCCTACCCCAGAGTTTCTGCGGAACCATTATTTTCAAATAAAAAACTAAGCGGTGAAATGTTAGTTATTGTGATAATTTATTGCTACAGTGATTTGTTTCAAATCAATTTCAAAGAGGAATTCGAAAAGCCTCCGGGGGGAAGTGGTCGTAACATAACTTAACTCGCAGCGATTTATTCAGTGGCTGCACCTACAATTTTGAAGGATGTTTATGAATGAATCGATGTAAAACAAAACAATAAGCAAATACTTACAATTAAGCATCCTTTGGAAAATTGTGAAAAGATTTTCGCTTGGTAACACCTTGTTTATTTGCGCACCAGTAAAACTTGCGGCCCTTGTTTTGATCGGTTTTAAACAAACAATGTTTTGCTCACACAAATTTTGACATTTATGTAAATATGTCGTCTACCGGTCGTCGACGTCGATGGGCAGCGACACTAAAGCCACCACGATATTGCTAGTTTCAAATGCTATTCAAAAGAGCAATTAATTTCTTACACACTTTAGGAATTTGACTTGGATGTCTGTTCTCTGTGATAAAACTACTTAGTCCTACGTCACCATTGCGTACAACCCCATAGGTATGTCCCATGTAGTTTTAATTTAAAGAAAGTTCATACAACTTCTTCTACTAGCTTCAAGGCATTTTGTTAAAGATTAAATTCAGGAAGGTTTGTAGAACTTCGAGGTATTTCTCAGGAAATCAACGGATTTCAAAAAAGTTTAGGGAAACTTGTAGAAGTTCAGTGAACTTCATAGAAATTTTGAGACCTTGGTTGAAGGCAAGAAAATTACGAGGAGCTTCGTAAAACTTCATAGAAGCGCTAGGATTTTTTTTTTACTTCAAGTAGAAGTTCTGTCAAAATTCTAGGAGCTTAGAGAGTATTCTAAAAGTTTAAAATACTTCTTAGAGCTTCAGGGCTTGATTTGGGAACATACTGAAAGTTTTGGAAACGTTGTTAAGCCCAGATTCCTTGGGAAGTTTGTAGAAATGATTTAAGGTCTTTCCTGAAATTTGGAGAAGATCATGTGGTAAGATAAGGGAACATTATGGAGTAATTTTTCCGCCACGCAGAAATTTTTCGCCACCTGCTGTGTATGGTGCTAGCCGTTTTGAGGTTCACCAAAACTCGTACACCAGAAAAACGCCCCGGAGTTCATCCAATCCATACAAAATATTTAGCTCAACAGCTATAAAATAAATATTTATCTAGCGACCAAAAAGGCAATGCTCTGCGATGATATTCACTATTACCATCGTGTTCCCCATATGGCCGTCTGACGCTATGATCACTTACAGGATGAAGACCATCGGGGGGGTTATTTTGCGGCGGGAAAACTCGCTTCTGTTTCGAAACTGCACCGTGCACTTTGGAACTTTCTTCTAACGGCCAAAACCAACTCCGTACGACGCGTTCCGACAAGGCCACGATCCGGAACAGAAGAACGTCCAAAATCGAACTTTCTCCACGCCGATGTAGCCGTGAAGTGTTGTAAATCGTTTTACAACAATTTTAGACAATTATTTTGATTGAAATGCATCGAGCTGACAGCAGCAAATAAGTGTAAACAGACAAACACTTCATATGCACACGGAGAAAATACTGCTTAGATTGACGAGGATACGTAAAAATCTCAATGCATCACTAGCGTAGTGCAGCTTCGTTTTTGCATCATGATCCCCTTTCAGCAATGCAAAAGCTGCTAGTCAAGTGTGACGTTAATATTTGGGAAATGTGCAGCATTTTACCCATCATGTGTCAAACGTCAGCGAGTAGATTCCAGCACCACCGTCTGGGCGTCATATTGGTGGAACGGTGGGTGTTTCTCGTTGTTGCTAGTTTAAATATGGTCATACAAAAGGTGCAACGACTGCAAGTGGGATATTTCCCTTTCAAGACGTTGAACGCGTGTTGTGGGTGGTGAGTGCTAAAAATATCGGAATCTGATACAGTCGAAACCATGCATGGCTCGGAACCGTCATCATCCCATATGTACCCATCAAGAATGAGGGCCAAACAAAGTACTAATGGCCGAACAAATGATACCATTGCGAGCGGTCTTAATTTCCGCTCATTTGGAAAATGTGATGGGTCCATCCGTTTCCCCCGGCGAAGATGGACGTTTGAATGGAAGTGTGAAAAGGCTAGACTCGGACACAAGAAAGTTGCATCCCAGCAAGATGGGTTGGATTTTTTTTGTGTGTATCGAAGGATTGAATTACCGAAAAAGACGTTTATCTTCTGTTTCGCTTCGGGGATACGGAAGATTTGCTATAAAAATAAAAGTGAATTGATTCGTGAATTGATATCGATATACAAACAAGTGATTTTTTTATTCGTATGGTATCATTTAATTTTTTTTGGGTAGGTCAGAGGTGGTGATGGAAGATCAGCAGAAGTTGGGAGCAGTCATACTTGTGGTGTAGGTTTAGTCTAGACGACAATTTCAACGAAAGGGCATGTTCTGAAGTTTCAATACAGCGAATTCGTCTCCTTAGTCTTCACTCAAATCCATGGGGACGCTTGGTGTTTCGAGTTACGTTTTTCAATGGATTGTTGGCTATCATTTCTTGTCCGACAAAAATATTGACAATGAAGATTGGTATACCGACAACTCCCTCTGCTTATTCGAAGTCAGTCAAACGAAATTCAATCTCATATTATTGTGACAGAACATAACGTGATGAATGAATAACAAAACACTCTATTGTGCACGCAATCTTTGCTCTCGCACTTGTTGATGGGAAAACACCCAAAGACGAATGACTCGATCAATCAAATTGCAATCCTACCTAACTGATGAGACAATGTTTTGTTTACTGTTCGCTTTGGAGTAACGATGTGGATTCAGTCAGGCAGTGCTTATAGGGAAGTGTTTTTCTATAGATACGTTATTATGGTCGATTGACTGCATCTTCTTTCTGGGGAGCAAAAGTATGCCCCTCACCTCTATCCCTCATTGTTGAATATAAATCGTCTTTTAGGTTTTTCTCCAATGATTCAATTCCCTTTTAGAGAAGGAAAAGCTACGCGGAATTTGGTGCTTGTAAATGCCACATTCCAATTACCATCCATCAACGTCGACGGCAGCAGCAGCAGTAGCAGTAGCAACAGCAACAGTATGCTTCACTTCTAACATACCATCGTTTTGTATCCTCCCCCACAGTTTTCCTCCCCACAATCTCATTAGCGGCAAACGGCGACGGCGAAGATGGTGACGGTTAGAGCAACCGTACCGGTGCGTTGTTAAAGCTATTTTAGCAATCTCTATCATACCGGTGGTTGCTCTCCGGGTGAGTAAAATAGAAATCGGTGAACAGCGGGTCACTAAACAAGCAGCGCGGTAGCAACCGACCCAAGCGCTGCTATTTGTGAAACGTCATTTTATGATTAGGAAATCGGTTATGAAATAACTTGTAGTGATGATAAATGAATTAATTTGGATATGGGACCGGACTGTGGGCTCCAGAGACCACAAAATGGTCCTTCGAATGATCCGGAACATCCGTAAAAGTCGCCAATTATTAAAACTGATTACGGAATTTAATTTAAAATCACATATAGTGATTGATGACAGAGTGAGCAATTCCTCGCGGTGCTCCAGATGAATGTTAGCGTTAGCGTTAGCGTTAGCGTTAGCGTTAGCGTTGTTATGATATACTTCGTAGATTGGATACTAGCGACACTCACGTCTCTTCTGGAATTCTCAGTTAGACTACTTTCAGGAATAATGCTGGGGAGTAAACATTGGTTCCAATCTAAACAAGAGTAACAGAAGCATGACTGTCGCTATTCCCGGCCACGCCCATCTTTACCATAACTAGGGATAGGGAAGGAAATGTTGATGTAGTACTAACTTAACGAGAGGCCACCGACTTAGCGACACCCTCATAGGTGCTACGGAGTTGGAGGGTTGGGAAGGGTATTCGGTTAGGATTCACCTCAAGTTGGCGATGCAACCAAAAGTATGTATTGTTTATTTGCTGTTTATTTAATCTCTCGATAGCCGGCTATCGAAAGAACATATTCATTTTGTTTAGTGATCATGAAATTTAAGAGTCATGGCGGAGAGCTTGGGATTAAACCCATGATTTTCTTTTTTTTTTTTTTTTCTTTGATTTGTTTTCCGTCGATCTTGTTTTCCGTGCTGAGCACCAATGCTACCGACGTGCCAGGAAGGCAGCTCCCACACCTGGACCCTACCTATCGACCCATCAACTCATGAACCGGGGACCAACGGCTTTACTTCCCATCCGAAGGAAGGCGTGATCAGAGATGTTATGCCTCAGAACATCCCGGCGGCGCCGACTGGGATTGAACCCAAGCCTGCTGGGGTGAGAGGTAATCACGCTTACCACTACACCACCGGCGCCGCTGCCATGATTTTCTGCTCAGTAAGCAAAAACGATCCCTCCAGGGTCATCGAGCATCTCATAATCCAGAGCGCTTCGCATCAAAGTACGAATATATGGATAAAATATCTATTATTGAATAACTATTATTTACGATAATTACATGAAAGAAATCTCGCGGTGCTCCAGATGAAAGTTCTGCAAATAGTCCAGAGGAATGCGGTTTATGGTTTTTGTAGTGTTTACCTTTAGTCCAGTGTTTGGAATAAACGACTTTACTGAGACCAGGGTGTCTAGATTTATGTACTCTTCTCCATCCATATATGCTGAACAGTCGGAAATTTGGATAAGGAATGATCCAAAGGATGATCAAAACAATTTGAAGATATGGTGACGTTTGCGTCGTTAACCACGATGTTGACTTCGTCAATTCGTTCGATATGATTTTGACCATACGTTTTCTCCATAGGACAATGAGCGGAGTTCCCATTCATCAATTGCGTAACGCATTGGTCAGTTAATTTTGTCTGGGAACTGGAGCAGACAAACAAATTCTTCAACTTCGGACACAGTGATTTTACCGAATATGATTTGATGCGTTTCAAGAAGTAATTTGACTGAATATGAACCTTTGAAGCGTTATTGATAACCGGTTCTACCGGTAGTATAAATCGAAGTTAATGGCTTTAATCTTTGGAATTTGATTATCGGTATGTAGGATGTATGCACTTGCAATGTCTAAAATGTCGTCCGGAGAATCCAGACCAAAGTGACTGTCCGTTATGAAGTTTTTGGCCAACTGTAGTTTCTGTATGGTGATGAGACGGCTACTGGGGATATTTACCCTAGCTAATGCTATTGTATCTTCTATTGTCTTCTATTCTTCTTTCCTTTATTTAACGTCGGTCTCTGTTCCGCAATCTAGTGCCAATCACCGACGGACATCGATTGCCATCCATTGACGGCAATCGAATGTGCAGGAAGGCAGCTTCCACACCTGCGTAGGATATTGCACCCATTCAACACACATGGGCCGGGACCAACGGCTTTACTTCCCTTCCGAAGGCAGACGTGACCAGAGATTTTTATGCCTCAGAAAAATCCCACCGACCTCGGCTGGGATTGAACCTGTGTGGGTGCAAAGAAAGCCCAATGCTTCTCTGTGCCGTGTGCTGAACATTCAGCGCTATCGCAGGGACTGGTAGTATAAGCCATGATGAGCGTCGTTAGGACAACGAACTGGACACTGCATTTTCCTCTCTCAATCATCAACCACCGTGGAGGTAAGACGTTCGGCGATATCGGGCAGATTTCTTTCCGGCTGATGGTCAGTTATCCACAGAACCCAGACCCATCGGGGTGTTAGAAAGCAGTCACGCTTACCACTACACCACCGGCGCCGGCTATTGTCTTCTATTGAACTTATAGCGACATTTACGATAAATGAAGATAAAGATTCTGACATTTTAATGATTCTATTTTCGAACCGTCTATCGATTTCAATTTGGTCACTGTTTTGTTTTATAAGTGAGTTTGTGGTACTGTTTATGACTCGTAAATGCTTTGCATCTGGTCTACCTGAGATGTACTTCCAAGCTGAGCCTAACCCGAGCAGGAAAAAATAACTTATTAATACCAAATTCAGATATGAAAATAGCATAACTGGCAACCTAAATATGGTATTAGTGAGGCTGACATAAGAGGTTAAATAACAAAAATAATACCTCAAACATATTCTACAAATAACGAACTAATAAATAATTTAGTTATTACAATAACAAACGGATAACAGACGCTTTTTTAGATGCCAGAATCCCATAGTTTGTTATTTTGAAGGTCTTCTAATACCAATTCAATTACTCTTTTAGGTGTTATTGTCTAAAAACTGAAAGATCACATTTTGTTATTTTGGTATTCATTTGATATTTTAGAAAATATTTCGATAACTGAATAATATCAAAACAAGGTTTTATACCACAAGCATACCAAAATATGGTATCATACCACATTAAGTTATTCATTTGTTATCGATTAGCTATCGGTTCTGCTCGGGAATTGGGCTACAAAATGATGATTTGACAACCTGGAAGGAGCGGAACACCTAGCCCTGGTCCTCACAAGTTCCTACTTCACGCCTCCTCGAGTCATATGATAACAAAAGACTACCTGCTGAAATATGGACATAACTGGGTGACGTAGCCTGGGCAATGTTGCCAGTCCGGCAATAGCAAAGTGAAGTAACCATAGTACGGTGATAGAGGAAATGCTTCACCAAACCTGAGCGTCTGTGCATCATGGAGGTGCGGCTCAAAACGGCGTCTGTTCTCCATGTTAGGAGCATCTGATCACCGTCCTAGTGCCAGCGTGGGACTCTAATCAGAGCTGTGCACGATGGTCCCCCGGCGAGACAGAGGGTTGGGGCAGGCCCAACAAGCCGCCCTGGAAAAAAAAACATAAAGATGCAAATGCTGAAGAAAGAAATACGGATCGGAACAATCGGCACAGACCTACGCGACGAAATAAGGACTACGATTGGAAACTCGGAACATGGAACAGCAAATCGCTCAGCTTCCCGGGCTGCGATAGGTTAATCTATGACGAACTTCAACCACGCAACTTCGAAGTCGTAGCACTGCAGGAACTTTGCTGGACGGGACAAAAGGCATAGAAAAGCGGGCATTGAGCGGCTACTTTCTACCAGAGTTGTGGCACAACCAACGAGCTAGGAACCGGCTTTGTAGTACTGGGTAAGATGCGCCAACGCGTGATTGGTTGGCAGCCAATCGACGCGAGGATGTGCAAGTTGAGGATTAAGGGCCGTTTCTTCAACTACAGCATCATCAACGTGCACTGCCCACACGAAGGGAGACCCGACGACGAGAAAGAAGCGTTTTATGTGCAGCTGGAGCAGGTGTACGACGGCTGTTCGCAACGGGACGTCAAAATTGTCATCGGCGACATAAACGATCAGGTAGGACGGGAGGCAATGTATAGACCGACAATCGGGCCAAACATCCTGCATGTCGTATCGAATGACAACGGCCAACGATGCATGAACTTTGCAGCCTCTCGGGGTATGGTAGTTCGAAGTACCTTTTTTCCCCGCGAGGATATCCACAAAGCCACCTGGAGATCACCTGACCAACACACAGAAAACCAAATCGAGCACGTTCTAATCGACGGGAAATTCTTTTCCGACATTATCAACGTCCGCACGTACCGCAGTGCGAACATAGATTCGGACCACTACCGTATGCGTGATAATGTTTGCACCATCGTACAAATAAGATTCCCTTTTCACCTGTGCATACAATGCCTTGGTTTTCTTTGCATGCACGTAACCTATAGCTCATACCGTAGTAGGCTGTGTATAAAAGAAAATGATTTACTTAGTTTGACAGTTGCACCATGACGAAGTGGCAGCGTATTCGTGATTTGTCCCACGCGCAAATGTCGCAAAAAATACATTTCAATCGCCGTAGGAGTGTCCCGGTGGACCTTCAAAAGGGTTTTAGACCGAGAAAAGAAAGGACAACTATCCGCGAAGGTGGCCACAGGTCGTCCGAGGTCAGCTCGGGTTTCGAGGGTTATCGCTGCTATCAAAAGGAATATTCGGGTGAATCCAGTGCGTTTAATAATGAAAATGGCAAAGGAACACGGGATCAGTGACTTTACGGCACGGAAGATCGTAAAGGAATATTGCGGGGTGAAGTCGAGGGCACGGAAAAAAACTCACATGATTACCAACCGCATCCGGAAGCTACGAGTCGAACGATGCAAGAAAATCTTGAACTTCCTTAAGCGAAAAAATCCGGTAATCCTGTTCACCGACGAGAGCATGTTTACCGTCGATCCCGTATCAAATTCCAGAACCGACCGGTATATTAGTTCTCTTCCGGTAAAAGACGTGGCCGACGAGCACAAGAACGTGTATCTGACCAAGCATCCTGCTAGCGTTATGGTGTTTGGATTGGTGGCTTCCGATGGCAAAAAAATGGATCCGGTGTTCATTCCAGAAGGCGACAAGGTCAACACGGAGGTCTACATCGGGATTTTAAGTAAGTATGTTCTTCCGTGGATCAAAGAACAGTACGGTCCGAAACCAAATGTCATGAAGGCCAAGGCCTGTTCTGAACGCCACCCGAGTACAGCAAGCCTCAGACAAACATTGACCCGTACCTGGAGAGAAATGGATCCCGACTACATTATTAGAACTTGCCGTACATTCCGGAAACGTGTGGAGGCCGTAATTGCAGCAAGTGGAAACTCGATCGATGATTAACATAGTTTAAGACTCTGAGAAACATCCCCCTTTAAATAAATAAAAAAACTCAAAAACGAAATTTTTGAGAATTTTTTTTTATTTTAAAATTGTTCAATGGTGCAAACATTATCACGCATACGGTACCTAGTTGCAGTATGCATGCGCTCAAAACTCTCGACGGTGCATAACACCCGTCGAAGTCGAACGCAGCGACCCAACATTGACCCAACAGCTTCTCTTGAAGATGGCTAAAGGGACATCCGTTCCGCCATAGGTAGTACTGCTGCAGTGGCACTAGGTACTGCAATCCCGGACCGAAGAAATGACTGGTTTGACGGCGAATGCAAACTGTTAGTAGAGGATAAGAATGCAGCACGGGCGAGAATGCTGCAACACCGCACGAGATCATAAGCGAGCGATACAGACAAGCGCGGAACAGACAAAACTCGGTATTTCGAAGGAAGAAGCGTCAGCAGGAAAACCGAGACCGCGAGGCGATGGAAAATCTGTACCGCGTAAACGACACACAGAAGTTCTACGAGAAGCTAAATAGTTCGCGCAAAGGCTACGTGCCGCAAGCCGATATGTGCAAGGACTTGGACGGTAACCTTCTCACTAACGAGTGGAAACAGTACTATGACGAGCACCTCAGCGGTGAAGCAGCAGAAAACGACAGACTACCGGCCCCTGATCTTCAAAAAATTGAGGAGGAGATCGGTCGGCTGAAGAACATCAAAGTAACTGGTGTAGATCAACTACCAAGTGAGCTATTAAAAAAATGCACTGGGTAATTGCCAAGATTTGGGAGGAGGAGATATTACCGGAGGAGTGGATGGAAGGTGTCGTATGCCCAATCTACAAAAAGGGCGACAAGTTGGATTGCTGCAACTACCGCGCGATCACACTGCTGAGCGTCGCCTACAAGGTACTCTCCCAAATTCTATGCCGCCGCCTGTCACCATTTGCAAGAGAGTTCGTGGGCAATATCAGGCGGGATTCATGGGTGCCCGGGCTACCACGGACCAAATTTTCACGATTTGGCAGGTTCTGCAGAAATTCCGCGAATACAACGTGCCCACACATCATTTGTTCATCGATTTCAAGTCCGCATACGACACAATCGATCGAGATCAGCTATGGCAGATTATGCACGAGTACGGATTTCCGGATAAACTTCGCCGATGACATTGACATCATGGCACGGAGCTTTGAGACGGTGGCGGAAACGTACATCAGACTGAAGGCTGAAGCTAGGCGGATTGGACTTGCCATCAACGCATCAAAGACAAAATACATGAAAGGAAGAGGTTCTAGGGAAGACAATGTAAGCCTCCCACCCCGCGTTCAGATTGACGGTGACGAAATCGAGGTGGTCGATGAGTTCGTGTATTTGGGCTCACTGGTGACCGCCGAAAATGATACCAGCAGAGAAATTCAAAGACGCATTATGGCAGGGAATCGTGCCTACTTTGGACTCCGGAGGACGCTCCGGTCGAATAAAATTCGCCGCCGCACGAAGTTGACTGTCTACAAGACGCTGATTAGACCGGTGGTCCTCTACGGCCACGAGACCGTGACTATGCCCGTGGAGGACCAACGCACGCTTGGTGTTTTCGAACGGAAGGTGTTGCGTACCATCTACGGTGGAGTGCAGATGGATGACGGAACGTGGAGGAGGCGAATGAACCACGAATTGCACCAGCTGCTGGGAGAACCATCCATCGTCCACATTGCAAAAATTGGGCGACTACGGTGGGCTGGGCACGTCGTAAGAATGCCGCACGACGACCCAGTGAAAATGGTTCTAGAAAGCGACCCAACAGGAGCAAGAAGAAGAGGCGCACAGCGGGCAAAGTGGTTCGACCAAGTAGAAGGCGACCTGCGGACCCTTCGCAGACTACGAGGCTGGCGAAATGTGGCCATGTATCGAGTAGAGTGGAGGCGACTTCTTCGGACAGGAGAGGACAACAAGGCCTTAGCCTGATTGTAACTACCGGGATAAACCGTCGGTAATAACTTACGGTTCCCAAAAAAGATTTAAGTTGTTTCGAAGTCTTCGGTAAAGGCCAGTTTAAAACTGCCTCTACCTTTTAGGGTTAGGTTTTACTCCCTCCGTCGTTACAACGTGACCAAGGAACTCAACTTCCTTGCGGAGAAATTCCGATTTGTCACATTGAACCTTCAAATTTGCATCACGTAGGGTTTGTAATACCAGCGTGATGTCTTTCAAATGCTCCTTTAGGGAGGTCGAGAAAATAATGATGTCGTCCATGTAGCCGAAACATCTTATTTCCGAAGAACTGAATCCATCAGTCTTTGAAACGTTACCGAAGCATTCTTTAAACCGAACGGCATTCTAACAATCTTAAATTTGCCGTGGTCAATATTAAATGCTGTTTTCGGAACGTCTCTGGGGTTGATTTCAATTTGATGAAATCCACTGGCTAAGTCTAAGACCGTGAAGTACTGTGCTTTTCCGAGACGGTCTAAAATTTCACTGATCTCCGGTATAGGATATCGGTCTGCAGGAGTCTTCTCGTTCAATTTCTGTAGTCCACCACTATCCGGTATTTTTTCCTACCAGAGTTTTCCATCTTTTTGGGGACAACCCATATTGGCGAGGTCCATGGGGATGAACACTTTCTAATTCTGCCCGAAGCGAGCATTTTCTGTATCTGGTCAGATACTTTGTTTCTCAAGTGGTAGGGGTAATTATAAGTTTTTTTGGTGAATTGGTTTATCATCGCTAGTTTTAATACTATGTTTAACCTCATGCGTGAAAGTCAACTTTCGCTCTTCGTCAAAGAATACATCTTTGAAAGGCTTCAATACTTTCACCAGTTCGCGTTTCTCCTCTCTGCTAAGGTGATTCGCAGGAAAATTAAGCTTCGAACATGTTTCGTTCTGGTTCAAGAAGAAATGTTCGTTTCAAGTTTATCGTTTCTCCTTGCTTAGACGTGGACAGATAAACAGGGGCTTTATTGTCTTTGGACAAGAATAGGCAGGTTGTTATGTTACACACATTAAGCTTCATTTCATTTTCTATGTCTCAACATGTCCCGTCAGCTGTAGTGCAAATTTCAACAAAGTCAGTGCTAACATTTGAAAACGGCGCAAAAGCCATTTGTAAACAAATGGTTTGTGGGCCCTTTACTCGCTACCCGAAGAACGCCCACGCAAACCAACAGCATCGTCAGGAAGGGGAAAATTTCCCCTACCCGATGTTGCTGTTGTGTCGCGTGGGTGTACTTCAAGTAGTGAGTAACGGGCCCACAAACCATTTGTTTACAAATGGCTTTTGTGCCGTTTTCAAATGTTAGCACTGAAGTGCTCCTTTTGCTCATGAAAATTCATGGTAGATGGATAGTATTTTGAAAATGAATATTTTGTATCACCAAGTTGGTGATTATTTGAATCAATTATGGCTTTCATTGAAGCTATACTTTCATAGCCAATTAGGCCGTCAAAAAAGTTGTGAAACTTGAAAACGTTGTACGGGAGTTTCTTGTCAAATGATTCTGAGAAGAAATTTGCATGTACTGCTTTGTCGATTAAAAACTTTCTATTTTTATTGGAAACGATTGATGGAGATTTTGATTTGGAAGCTCTTTTTACATGTTCGGAGTTGATATAGGATTTATTAGCCCCTGTGTCAACTAAAATATTGATAAACCCTTTTGTTGTTGGGAATCGTAAATACGGTATATAGTTTAAGTCAGCTGTTTTTCTTTGCTGACCTTCTGAAAATTCAGTTCATCGAATTCAACTTCGCTGTCGGATCCCGAGCAGGAGAAAATAACTAATGAATACCTGATTCTGATCTGATACCAAAACTTGGTATTGGCCAGCATGACATAAGAGGTAAAATACCAAAGCATAATACCAAAAAATTACATGCAAAATACTTTGTGAATACCAAAAATTGATACTTGGATACCAAAAGAATACCTGGGTGGTATTGATTTGGTATTGCATTATCATAATTTGGTATTGTGGTAATTAATTAATGGTATGATTTTTTGGTATTTTACCTCTTATGTCAGGCTCATCCATACCAATTTAAGGTATCGAGATATTCGTTCCTGCTCGGGATACATCAGTCTCCACTTGTTCTTCTGGTTCATTTATTACTTCATTTTCTTCTGTGTTATTTGTCTTACTTCTAGTTTGTTGCTGGAATGATTTTTTTTTAAAGTGAGGGTGGGTATCTGACACCTTTCCTCTATTCCCGTCGTGTTTTGGCTTCTGCATGCCCAACCGTGGTTTAAAAATGCCGTCGTCACGTGGTCGTGGTGATTCCTTTTGAGTGCGTTGTCCCACGTTTTTGATGTGCTTCTTCAAGATTTCTTGGTTTTGAGTTTCGTATAATGGAACCTAATGGCTAGACAATCTCGAAGGTTAGGTATTTATTTCTTTGATATCGTTGTAAAAACGATTGTGGGACCTGTCCCCTTTCCGTATGTGAAATAAACCGGATAGATTTGTGGTGAAATCCTTTTCGTCACCATAGTGTTCGAGCAACACCCTTTTGATGCCCTCGATAGTTTGGGGGTTCCCATTAGCACATAACAATGTGCGGGCTTCCCCTCTGATTTTATTTTTGATAGCACGGACGTACGTGCTAGGGAGTGCATCCACTCCATTTTCCTTTTTTTATTTTGAAAGATGTGAAAAGTTCGTCGACCTCTTCTATCCAGGCCGACAATTCCATTTTATTCCCAGAAAATTCTGAGAGGAATTTGAATGGGTCTGGGAGACGAAATCCGTCTCCAGCCGTATGGTGAGCCGCAAGTAGGGCACGGAGCTCTGCCATCTCGGCTTTGAGCTGCTCAATTTCCTCATTTTCTTGAGGTGCAGGATTTTTTGGCATTTTACTATGTTCACTGTTCACTTAGTAGAAAAATAAAAGGTTGTGGGTACTTACAGTAAGAACATGGGGTGCGCTCGTGGCGGACAGCAATGGGTCGTCCGGTGTTCAACTTGTTGTGTTAGGGTGGCCCTTTCCATGTAAGGGTGGTCTGAAAATCGTCATTTTTCATTTTTTTAAAATCATAACTTATTGAGTTATTTGCTTGTCACATGAAATTTCTTCGTCAGAAAATTTGTTCTAGAACCGATTCCAGTGGACCCGGTATGAACTCATGATCGTTGTATGATCTCCAATTCTGAAATGGATCGAATGATCTCCAATCTGGGATGAGGCCTGAGATTAGTAAAATTCGCTTTCTTGACACAAATTAAATTGAACCAAATACAATAAAATATCAAATCAATGGCCGAATAAATAAAGTCCGTCAGCTGCAAACAATGTAATACGTCAACAAATATCTTGACAAATAGCTGGTCAAATAGCCATTTCGTAGTATTTGTTCAAATCATTTTTGGTCAAATATTTGTCAAATATCAGGCATGTTGAATGGCTTAGGCAAAAAAAAATATGGCAAAAAACATTATTTGGCAAAACAAACAGTGGAACAAAATTACCAAAGATTACGAAATTCTACGATCCACTTTAATTTTTTTTCTATGGAATTGCTGTATATTTGGAATCGATATGTGGACTCTCGGGGATCTGATCCAAGAGTGCCTTGATTTCGTTTGAACGAATTTTTATCAGAATCACGGACTGTGTAGTATTGATCTCTAGGTGTAGTCGAATTTGACGTATGTTTCATCGTCCATGATAACACAGGCCAATTTTCCACACAGCAATCTATCATATTGCTTCCGAGCCGTCGGTTTGACGGATGCGGCTTGTTTCTGACTCCGGTTCGGCTTCTTCTGCTAGTTGAACATTTTCAGCACGTTTCTTGCGACGTTACTCTTCGATGTTCTCAGTTTTTTGGCCAAATCTCGAACAGAGGCATTTTTTATATTGACGAAAGCTTTGATGATCTTCCGGTTCAGTTTTCACTCCAGCGGTCCCGGTTTACGGCCAGATGGTGGTTCGGACTGCTTTGATACTTACTTTCTCCTTACTCTGGGTAGAAATGGTGCCGAGTTGAAAGTGTGTTTACACTTTCAATGACACCCTATATATCACAACCATACATAACAAAACTTTTTGGAAAAATCACGAAGCTTAACGAACAGTTTCAGCTCGAAGTTCAACGATAAAAATTCAGATTGGAAACTACCGGTGTGAAAGTCAAGATCATAAATTAACAACCTTGATAGCAACGACCGGTGTACAAACTAAAATAGCAACGAACAAAATTGTCAAAATAGCAATCCGAATAGCAACGCACCGGTACGGTTGCTCTAAGAAGTGGATGCTCGGGAATACTTTGTGTAGTAGCATTCAACAGCTCTTTAGCTCTTTTATGTGGGAATCAATCATCCTGGAAGACAAGCATTGCTGCAGTCGAGCTACTGTTGATAGTGTGGTGTGTAAGGATTTATTTGAATGCGACGTAGACAAACCACCTTTGCATGTTATAGTCATAAATTCTTGTGGATGAACTGTGATTTAACGTTTTTGCGCTTATTATCCGTCAGGGTTTCTTTTGTTTGGATTCGTTGTTGGGATATGTATCTACCCACTGCGTTAATCAAATTAGCAAAAAGTTTACCTTCTTGTTAGATTTACATAATTCTCATGGACATAACGTCCTTATAATGCTACCCATTCAGACAAATTTTGCTTTCGCAAAGCACAATGCGCCAACAGTTTGATCCCCAAAGGATGAATGACGAGACAGCAAAGTCATTAAACATGATTTGATTCAATTAGAAGGGTCATGATTGCGGAATGAATTATGTTTTACTCATTATCGTGGCTGCGTTGCGTCCATCCTTCCGACACCGATCCGGAAGTCTCCTCATCTTACTTTGAGAATGATGCCGCCAAAAACATAATCCCAAATTGATCATTTCGGAAAACTGTTGTCACACCGGAATGCCCGAAGTGAAACCCTCAACTTTTTCATCGCGAGCGGAATTAGTCATTCGCTAATTTTCCAACGCCTTTTATGAGACATACCTATATTCTGCGAATCCATTGACGAATGTTTATGCACTCTTCGTTACAAGTGCAAACAACCGAGTGACCTCAACCAGGCAGTTTCGTGCGAAAAATGGTAATCCCCCGACAAACAGATGACTCTACTTTCGAGTGGCTTGGTGGCATGTTGTAAAAGCGATAAGCAGAAGATGTTCAATCTTCCCACCCTCACCCTCGAGGGCAGTCGAATCAGAGGGACACCGACCGCGGTCGTGGTCAAAGCGAGTGCTTTTGAATCCGCTCGTACATGAGAGCAGTTTTAATGATTGTCGGTCGGTTTATCGTTCATTTATTGCTTGGTCCGTGTGCTGGTGTAGGAAAAGTGATACTTGCCGCAAGGCAATTTTCGCGAGTATGACGTAGGTTTCCCGGTAGTAAGTGGTAGAGGGGTTTGAGAGATGTTCCCTACAATTTTGTATCAGAGGCGTACGCAGGAGTGGTCGTTAACAAGTGACTTGTTTTAAATTAAATTTTAAGAACATCCCATGTTGGAGCATTCTGTTTGGAATCTTTCACATTGCCAAGAAAAATTATGTATTTATAAATCGTCAAGGAGGAGGAGAAGGTGCTAGGGCTGTCACAACCTCAAGACTCATATAAGTGCATACAGCCAAGAGCAAAACGCATACAACGATATTGAATTCGTTTCAATTTTCTTGCCGAGAGAAAGTAGATAGAACCATTTACTAGAACAGAGAGAATGGTTGTTTTATAAAGCATTATATGAGCACTTCATCCATATGCATCATTGAATACTTCACCGCGAGCACGAGATTCCCTGGTTTCGGCACCAAAATATGTTCGGGAACTACTTGCACGGTAAGTCACACCGATGTTTTCGACGGGAAAGCTTGTAAGGTTTCGGACTTCCAGAAGAAATGCGTGCAATCTGATTGCTGGTCACATATCAACTAATCTGTATTTCGCATATCGGTTATACTTCTTGTGTGGATGACCGAGATATGATAGTACGTGTATCGAAAGTGAGTGCTATTGCGTGGATCTTGCGGGAAAAGTGAATTTAAAACCGGGTTTCTCAAATACTGTACATGTTACAAAGAATCTGAGTACATATGGTCAAAGGGTTTCAAATTTATCGACTAATGGTACTGTTAAACGGGTTGAAGATGATCATTAAAGAGAAGTTTATCGCTGCACCACTCTAAATTTGATATCTAATGAAATGTGCCACCACATTTATCACTGAAATCTACATTTTTTAATTTTTTTCTAACGATTCAATCAAGATGCTTGCTGTTTTCTTTAAGGACATCACAAAGGCAACTATGATTTTACAGTTATATTTTACAACATTTATTGATATAAATCTTCCTGTGAATTGAATTTATAAATAAATATAACTTATGGACAACGATATAACTGATTGTAATATAGGTTTATTTTTATTTTGAACAGATATTTTGATATAAAAAACATTCAGATTTCTATATTTGATATCTTGATTTAAAAATAATAACTAATTTAGTTTTTTTTTTATTTTTTTTATTTTTCTACCATAGTTGTAATAACAAATTGATTATTTATTTTGTTCATTTTTAACAAAATTACTGATATCAAAACGAATACATGAATTTGTTACCAAGAAAATATGATTTTGTATCTTTTTAATATCCTTTATATGCCATTTAGATCTAATTTTTGTTATGATTACTGTTAACTCGACCACACGGTAGGCAAAATTTGTTTTCATATTGTTTGTTTTTTGTTTTCATTTCTGCTCGGGTAACCATTGACGTACCTGAGGATAACAAAATGATCAATGGACATTTTTATTTTTTTTTCTAAAAAAATTAGTTGTTTGTTAACTACTTGATGGATAATGATCACCAAATTTTAATGTTTTAGTTTGTTTTAAAGACTTTGAATAAAATGTGTTTTAAAGTATTTTTGTACCTTTTAATGTTAAGAAAGTTTTCGAATCTTGCGTGAGCCGATCATCTAATGACGAATGATATTTCAAGTTGATATGATCACATTAGTGGTGAGAACTCACCCAGACCGGCATCTGTGAGCCTTGCTAAAATTGCATGTTATCTATAATTTTTGAGTAAATTTGGCAAATATAGAATTATGCCAGGGGCTCCCTTAGCTCAGTCAGTAAAGGCGCAGCTACAAAGCAAGACCATACTGGAGGTGGCTGGGTTCGATTCCGGGTCCGGTCTAGGAATTTTTCGAGTTGTTTTCAGAGAATAAAATCTATTGAACAAAGACAACCTACCATGGTTATATTGGGGGGAAAACCGTAAAAAATAAAAAAAACCTTTTTTTTGGAAATATGTTTATTTTTTTCAACAAATCTTCTGTAAAAAAAAAATACAAAAAGCCATGATACAATAATCAAAATCCAATATGTTTCAACGAATTTCTTTTTATTCCTCTGTTACAATGTCATCATGAACAAATTCTTCTTCAATTTCATCGACTGCTTTCATAAGTTCCTCCAAGGCATTGAAGTTATTAGTATCGACTACTGAATCACTTACAGAATTTTCAAATATCATGAAACTTTTCACGTTGTCGGGATAATCCAGGGATACTTTTTTCTGTCGTCTTTTTGCCATCCAAATGGAACTTATCAGTGGGTCCGATTCATTAATGGCACGAATAAAGACATCATGTAAATTTTCTACTCTTGATCGTTTTCTTGCATGATGGGTTCGATATTTTTTCAATTGTTTATGTTAACTTTCTGCTGCCTCTTCCGCTAATGAACCAAGTGGTGCTGGTGAATGTATGATTATTTCTCCGGCATGAGCGAGAACTTTATGCACGGTTGCAGGAATTTTGTACCAATCATACAATTTAAGATAGAGCCTATATGTTTCCTTGCAATATGCATCAAATTTTTCCGGGTTTATTGGCTCTTGGCAGTTAATAGCAATTAATATATTCCGGAATCTGAAAATTAACTCTTCATCAATGTTCAACACGGAGCTTAAAAGCTTGGGATTTCCAAATGCTCTTCCTGTAGTACTGGTACCTGCTCCACCCGATCGTGGTTGATCTACTCTTACTCCAAATTTTTCGTAAAGCTGTGTCGTCACATGTTTTTCTCTTTGTTCATATAGTTCTTTGAACGGTTTCGTTACCTTCCATTTTTTAATATCCATTCTGTATGCAATATGCAAAAGGCATTCGAAAAATCTTATCCAAGCATGAACTGGAGATATGCCGTAATGCAAGGCTTCTTCGTTAGATATAAATCCTTCCTCGAATTTCTCTGCATCATTCATTACATCTGGTGTTGCCCCACATATTGGACAATTCTGCATCGACAAATTTCCAGTGATATAAGTTAAGACTTTTCCGTCTATCATACTGAGGAAAAAATCAAAATCAACAAGTATAAATTTGTCGTTTGAGAGTTCAATTTTCACTGGCGTTAGTTCACTCTTTTCTTTTTCTACATCCTGTTTTGTAGCCAGAATAACTTCTTTACTCTCTTTAATGAATTCAAGGATGAATGGCCTACAAAATAGAATACTTTGAGGCATCGGATTAAAGGGCGAACACGAAATTATTGCGACACCGAAAATGTCATGCCAATTTTCTTATAATGTTTAGAATCAAACCAAAATTTTAGGGTAGTTTTATACATATATTTGCTTCAAAAATCAAAAGAAAAGTTAATCGATGGAGCCTTGAGTGTAAAATTGAACGCTTTTTCGCTTGATGCCCTCCATCAAATTCTTTACAGTGTCATCCGGTACCAGTTTCTCAGTTTTTTTTTTTTCCATTTTCTTAACATGTCCTTCTCGTCTTTGACTGTCTTCTTGCTCTTCCAAAGTTCCCGCTTCATTATTGCCCAGTACTGCTCCACCGGGTGCAGCTCCGGACAGTTTGGCGGATTCATGTCCTTTGGAACAAAATGGACAGAATTGGCCTCATACCACTCCAGGACACTTTTAGAATTGTGGCATGATGCCAAATCTGGCCAAAATAGCGGAGCTTCGTCGTGCTGCTGCAAGAACGGCAAAAGGCGCTTCTCGAGGCACTCAGATTTGTAGATCTCGCCATTTACTGTGCCCTTTGTCACGAAAGGCTCACTCCTCAGTCCGCAAGAGCAGATGGCCTGCCAAATGAGATATTTGGAGGCGAACTTCGACATTTTCTTCTTCTTAAATTTGTCGTCCACATCGAACTTGCTCTTGCCGGTGAAAAACTCCAACCCCGGAATTTGCTTAAAATCGGCTTTTATATACGTTTCGTCGTCCATCACACAGCAGCCATATTTTGTCAGCATCTTCTCGTAGAGCTTCCGTGCCCGAGTTTTAGTCATCGATTGTTGCCGCTCATCGCGGTTTGGGAAGTTCTGTACCTTGTATGTATGTAGTCCAGCTCTCTTCTTTGCATTCTGGACGTAGCTCTGCGACATGCCGATCTTTTTAGCCAAATCACGGCTTGAGACGTTGGGATTTGCTTTAATCATCCGCTTCACCTTTCCCTCCGTCTTTTTGTTCTCCGGTCCCGGTTTTCTTCCAGCTCCTTTGCCGTGGTCCAACGTCAACCGCTCCTGGAACCGCTTCAACACTCTGGAGACGGTTGAATGGTGAATGTTCAACATTTTTCCCAACTGCCGGTGCGACAGGTCAGGAAATTCCAGGTGTTTGGAAAGAATTTGTTCTCTCAACTCGCGTTGGTTCACCTCCATTTTCGTTGAATCGAAAAACACGACTTCGAGTTTGACAGCATGTACACAATACACATCAATGAGAAAGTGTGCAAAATTTGGTTGATTTTTTCCCAATGGTAAAAAAGTTATGCCCTGTTGAATGTGTTGCAATAATTTCGTGTTCGCCCTTTAAACCACATAATTTCCTTTCGATCATTGTACATGAACAACTGAATTGGTGTTAAAGTGGACGAAAATACATCTGAATCGTCCTGACATCCTTCTGGTAGCACTTGATGATATTGCGAATATCCAGTTGATCCGTCCATACCCCAGCTACATAGAAGAACCAGTTCCGTAGAAAATAGATCGTTGCTATCCATATACTCGTTGAGCTCTGCATCAATTATTTGGACGATTCGTTTCACTGTATTTTCCATCAGCGCCTGAAGTTTCACTCTTATTTTCAATGCACTTTCTTCGATGAATTCACTAGAAGGGGCGCATATTTTTTTCACTGCTCCGATCACATAGTAAGGTGGAAATCTTGAAGGTGATTCACTATGTATTACTTCGTATTGAAATCTACTCAATCCAGCCTCGATAAGTACACTAAAAGCCTCTTCTGGTGACATCATTCCTCGTTGATCAGTTAGTTGGGCCAGCATGGTTTTAGAGCTTTTTGGTTTTTTTTTAAATATGCCCAATAACTTTAACTAAATTAAAATCCTTTCGATTATAAGCGGTCCGTCTTGCAAATAACAAAGATTTCTTGATGGTATCGAATTTTGGATCAACTGCAACCGCGACGTTTTCCTCTTTCACTCAAATCCAAGAAAGGTTTTAAAGGTCGTCCACGTTTTGTTCCCGAGACCGAGGTTGAGGTAACACATTGCTCCTGTTCGACGAATTCCTCGATGCCAAATTCTCCATCAAGCCAATTCCGAAAATACGACTCAAATCGCTCTTTCGTGCGATTATCTTCATGCCATTTGTTGATGTATTTAGTAACGATTTTATGGATCTTTTCATCGAGACGTTTACGTTTTTCCACCACAAATGAATTCAATGGCTCTGTGAACATTGTCATTATGGCTTAATTTTGCGTCTAATAGATTAATAATGGTTCTATTATCCATGCTCACACTTGGTCTCAACCGTAAATTTGAATTACACTGTAGTAGTTTAAATAAAAGCTACACAAAATACACTATGGCTTCAAATTCACACTACAGTAGGTTAAGTACAGACTTAGGTATAAATTAAACTCATCCGCGCATATGCGTAGGTACATACTAACGCATATGCTTCTATAATCGTCATAACCCAGGTACTTACTTTAGAATAAAGCATAAACATATGTAGTTTTACGTTCATCCAACAGTGAACTTTATGATAATGATGACTTCTTTTTGTACAATAGCTTAAGCCCTTTTTAAAAGTTGGTCATGAAATATTAGAAAATGTTCTTTAACAATATATTTCGACTATATCAACCGAATATAACTCCAAAAGTTGCAAAATAATTGTTGAAAAAGTTTGTTTCCAAACCGGCTCTTGTACAATTTGAAATCTCCCATAATAACCGAAAATTTTCAAATCGCTTATATTTCCAATGGGGCAGGTTAGGGCAGGCAAACTCTTCAGTACTTGTTAGAGTACACTCAAAACTTCATCCAAAACTGAGAATTAGCCTGGGAATGTGCGAGACTCGAAAGTTTGTGATCAATTAAGTTAAATTTTCATTAATTTTCAATTATTTTTTTTCTATTTTTATTTTTAAACTCTTTTTGTATCCATCAAATTTTCAAATGGATTTTATTTTCGGAAAGCTTATTAAATTACCTTTCCAACGATGTATAATGATGTGGTAGTTATATGATAAATAGTGGATGAAATTTTATTTGAGTGGTAGTGTATTTTTGCGGCAAAATTTGTACTTTTCTTACTCTTTTTTGACTTTGACATCCGATATCTCAGAAACTAAAACTGCTAGAAGCTTGAAACTTTCATATTCTCTTAGTTGAAATGTTTACTATCGACCAAAAATAACGAAATAAGGATTAGTGAAAGTCGATTTTTTGATTTTTGGCCGCCTGATATTTGATAGTGACCGGCGCCGCTGGATTACGCCATGTAGTTTAGAGACATAATATAAAAAAATCATTTTAATCACTACTAATTTAACATTTAAGTACAATCCACGTCACAAAAACTCAACTAGTCAACTGCAACTGATTTAAACTAAAACCTTATCAAGACTGACTTCCACCTTCGTTCTCTAACTGATTTTGTTCCTCGGTCCTGTAGTAAGAGCAAAGTCTTCCGGATGGTAACTGGTCGTTCGCTAACTGAGCCAAAACTTGAATGCTTTTTCTGATTGAAAGTTGTTGGGTTTCATGCTTGAATCGAAAGTACCTGATGATGTCCAACTCCAACGACAAACGGTTTCTGGCAAATGCTTCCTCGCAATACCGGTGATGAGATCCGACTTGAGCTTGGTTTTTGGTGACATGATTTTCTTTTTTGGTTCAGCTTGCTACGGCAATCAAATGGAAACTAATAAATTGTGTGATCCCTCTCCGCACATATACAACAAAAAATATCATTTTAGAAAATTTGAAATATTGTAACTTACAAATTGGACAAAGAACATGCCGTAGCAATTTTTTCTCTTATAGTTTTGACCCTTGGTAATCTGCGAAAAATATAAAAAGTTGAGATTTCACTGAAGTTTAAAGAACTAAAAATATTTATTTGATAATAGCTATGAAAAATGGACTTTTTTCAAAAATCTCGTCGGGGCGAGCTCTAAACAACATTTCCCAGAGTTGCCGCCATACAAAAGTTTGTTTGTAACACACTTAGCTATCATTTGGAGGGTGAGTCCCCAGATTTCCAGACATAGTGCAATCTTGGGACACCCTAATCTGCAAACTTTAAAGCTGTTTTGAGAACTTGAGAGAGCTTTGGAGACGAGCTGCGAACGAGTAAATACACCTTTATTGATGTTCAGGGTACTTATAAGGTCGTGGAATCTATGGGATGCTAAGGAGATTTTTTTCTAAGTTATGAAGGGTTTTAGACATTAAAATCAGAAACGTACTTTCGCTAAAACAGCAAAAACGAAAAAAAAGAGTGTGGGAATGACACTGATGAAGACTACACATTGTAGTCGAAATACGTATCTGGCATAGATACCAAAATTATTTAAGTGGAATTAAATGAAAGATAACCTTTTTTTTTGCTGTTTTATAAGCATCCCGTTAACAACCCAATTTCATAACTTCAGTACTGTTCAATGGATACCTATCAATGTATAAATGTGCAACTTTCTCCCAATGTCAGTATTTGTCAGTATGAAGTATGTATGTCTGATCAAATGCCTGTATAAATACAGGCATGTCTGTACATCTGGCATCCCTGGTGTGCCGACAACTCGGTTGTGGTTGCAAGACGGTGAAGCGGAAGTGAGAACTAAATCGATAATGAGAGTAAAAATGTAAAAGTATGACAGACTTGAAAAGCATGGGCTACAAAATGGTGAGTGACAATCTGGAAGGAGCGATATACCTAGCTCCGGTCCTCACAAGTTCCTACCTCACGCCTCCACGAGTCATATGATCACAAAAGACTGCCAGCTGAAGCATGGACACAGCTGGTTGGCGTAGCCTGGGCAATGTTGTCAATCCGACAATATCAGAGTGAGGAGGTGCGACGCGAACACTGGTGCGGTAACCATAGCACGGTGATAGAGGAAATGCTTCGCCAACCCGAGCGTCTGTTCACCATGGAGGTGCGGCTCAAACAGCGTCTGACTGGCATCCAGCGGCTGAATAAGAAATGCTCTTCCCCGGAAGCTACACCGAAGATGGCAGCCCCATCACGGCGGATAGGAGACCTTAGGCCAACCACCTACTGTCTCTGAAACCTTTACAAACAGAGAAAGACATCAAACTGATATAACGGCAACGACTTTTAGCGCAAAACAACGAACACGAATTGGATCATGGAATGTATTGACGTTAGCCCA
Organism: Ochlerotatus camptorhynchus; assembly: GCF_037179485.1. NCBI lineage: Eukaryota > Metazoa > Arthropoda > Insecta > Diptera > Culicidae > Ochlerotatus > Ochlerotatus camptorhynchus. The sequence goes on from NW_027040781.1 coordinate 1,449,076, forward strand.
GCAGGGTAAACTGGCACAACTCACCAACGAGGCGCGACGCATGAAGCTAGAAGTCCTGGGACTGAGTGAAGTTCGTTGGCCAAACTTTGGAGAACACAAACTGCCGTCGGGACAGGTACTACTATACTCTGGTATTCGAGGTGAAAACGCTCCCCGCCATCGTGGAGTTGGTCTCCTACTTAGCGTCCAGGCAAGTGCTGCGCTCATCAAGTGGGAGCCTGTTAATGAGAGGATAATCGTTGCCAGATTTAGAACACGGGTTCGTAACCTTACCATAATCCAATGTTATGCGCCAACCGATGCTGCCGAGCTACAGGACAAGGAGAATTTTTACAGTCAACTGAATGCCGTCGTGGATAAGGTTCCAAAGGGTGACATCAAGATCTACACTGGCGACTTCAATGCGAAGATCGGCTCCGACAACACGGACTATGAGCGTGTCATGGGACGTCATGGTCTCGGCGAAATGAGCGAGAACGATGAGTTGTTTGCAGAATTTTGTGGCAATAACGACATGGTGATCGGAGGCTCGCTCTTCCCCCATCGGTCAGTGCACAAAGTCACGTGAGTTTCCCGTGATGGACATACCGAGAATCAGATCGACCACATCTGCATCAGCCGAATGGAGACGGAGCCTTCTTGATATCCGGAATAAACGCAGCGCCAACATCGCGTCTGACCATCACCTTCTAATCGGCGAAATCCGCCGACGCGGATCCAGCGACGGGAAATGACGCGGATCCAGCGACGGGAGGAGAGACTCGGGCGGCGGTTCAACACACGCCGACTTGAAGATCCAGCGGTAAAAAGGTCTTTTGTTCATGAACTTGAGACTTGAGCTGCGGACGTTCCAGAAGGTGGCAGCGTAGAAGAACAATGGACGGCCATCAAGAATGCCTTTATAGAAACAAGCGAGAACAACTTGGATGAGCTGCGCACCCAGAGGAAAGAGTGGATCACAGATGAAACCTGGCGGAAAATTGAGGAACGTAGAGAAGCAAAAGCCGCGATAGAGCGGGCGAGAACCAGAGAAGCCAAGAACGAAGCCCGTCAACGGTACTCGGCTCTAGAGAAGGAAGTCAAGCGCTCTTGCAGACGGGACAAGCGAGCACCCACGTATATCGCCAGTGTTTGCGGCTTTCTCCCCTTCGTCGGCCAGGGAGTTCACCCACGAACTCCCTGGCCAACGAAGGGGAGAAAGCCGCAAACACTGGCGATATACGCCTCCTCTACGATATCTCACGACGCCTGAGTGGAGCAAGGATGAACCCGAGGATGCCAGTGAAGGACACGACTGGACAATTGCTTACCGACCCCACTGACCAGCTGAAACGCTGGTTTGAGCACTTCGAACAACTTCTTCAAGTTTCGATGGCCAACCAGCCATCAACATCTCGGCATGATCCGCCTAGGGTACGGCGCATCACTTGCGTCAATTCCGAGGCCCCATCACTGCAGGAGATTGAAGCAGCTATCCCAAGCATGAAATCCAACAAGGCTCCAGGGGTCGATCGCATATCAGCAGAGATGCTCAAAGCTGACCCCATGCTATCCGCACAAATGTTGCATCAACTATTCTGTAATATCTGGGACATCGCGACTTTTCCGGCCGACTGGATGCAGGGCATCTTAGTGAAGGTCCCAAAGAAGGGGGATCTGACTGTGTGCGACAATTGGCGAGGCATCATGTTACTGTGTATTGTTCTCAAAGTTCTGTGCAAAGTTATCCTGAATCGGATACAGGAGAAGATCGACGCGACTCTCCGACGGCAGCAGGCAGGATTCCGTGCCGGAAGATCTTGTGTGGACCATATTGTCACGCTCCGCATCATCCTGGAGCAGGTCAATGAATTCCAAGAGTCCCTTTATTTGGTATTCATTGACTACGAAAAAGCTTTCGACCGTCTCAATCACGAGAATCTCATCGTCGCAGTATGAGGCTTTCACGTGCAGAGTTCTGCATAACGAAGCCTTGTCCGACCCTATCCGGGTAGTCACTGGTGTGAGACAAGGATGTATACTATCACCGCTACTGTTTCTCTTCGTAATCGTCGGGATCATGGTAGGTGCAATTGACCATGTACCGAACCGTGGGCTGCTTTGGCAGCCTATCACCATGGAGCATCTCAACGACTTGTTGCTCTTGTAGCACAACGGCGCTCTAATATGCAGAGTAAGCTCAATGACCTAACCGAACGCTCCTCTGCGGCGGGTCTCACCATCAACGTCAACAAGACCAAATCGTTGGATATCACGGGCAACCCTTCCAACTTTATGGTAGCGGGGCAAGCAGTGGAGAAGGTCGAAAGTTTCCAATATCTTGGCAGCCAAATAGCGTTGGACGGCGGGACAAAGAGCGACATAGGTGCACGAATCAAGAAGGCTAGGGCTGCCTTTGCGAGTTTACGAAACGTATGGAGATCCAACCAGATAAGTCAACGCACCAAAATCCGAATTTTCAACTCGAACGTGAAATCTGTGTTGTGATATGCCAGCGAGACGTGGTGTGTATCAGCGGAGAACACTCCAAAGCTGCAGGTCTTCATCAACCGATGCCTGCGGTATATAATTCGTGCCTGGTGGCCTCACAACTGGATCTCGAATGCCAAGCTCCATCGTCGATGTCATCAGAAGCCAATAGCAACCGAAATTCGAGAGCGAAAGTGGAGGTGGGTCGGCCACACACTTCGACGGGGCGGAAACGAAATCTGCAAGCAAGCGCTGGATTGGAATCCGGCAGGACATCACAGCAGAGGTAGACCCAGGGGCTCATGACGGCGGAGCCTCAATAATGAAATTAAGCAAGTCGATAGGAATCTGACCTGGGCCCAGGTCAAGGCAAAAGCGAGCAGCCGCCCAGAATGGCAGTCTTTCACGTTGGCCCTTTGCACCGCTGGTGGTGCACAGGACCCTTAAGTAAGTAAGTAACTTGAGAAGCATTCATGGAGCCGTTCTCGAAGATACTAGTTCTAATTTGTAGTTCTTGTTCTCCAGACCCGTTCATTCCTTAGTTTTATTCATTCTAAAAGAACTAGGGTAGGTGTTCCAGCAATAGTGGTGCCTCTATAGTTGCGTTATGGAGTTTGTGCCGGAATAGTGAGGAGGACCCGGATATGATTATTTTTCATCGGTAGCTCTCTTAAAATAAAGCATATTTGCATATTTCAATCTTAAAATATGCCCAAAAGTGACGAAAAATAATTAATTTTCCTTAAGATTTTCACTCCTTTGCACCTATAGTAGTGTACCTATAATAGTGGAACCCATAAGAAACCAACGCATTTCACTATTACAGGAACCAAATTTAGCAACAACCACAACTAGTGGAACAGTGTTCCTATTAATGGAGGACGAGTTTTCTAAAATTGTATGCAATTATATTACAAAGTAATATTTTTCTATCAAAATAGAGGTTGGAAGCTATAAATTGATGTATAACGATTGTGTGTATATCGTATATTTATTTTTTATTAATAAATTGATTGATTGGCCATCTCTGGTCTCTGGGATGAAAATGTAAAAAAGTAGGTTTTGCCATACAAATTTCAAACGCAATACGGAAAGCCGGGTTAAAACCAATCGTCTTTAAATGTTGTACAGTTGTTTGAGACCCCAAACGGAACCTAAAAAGGGCTGTTCTCGCTTGATGTGGTCAAGTTTGCGTTTTTTTTCCTTTAACGGTGACATGATCATAACTATAGATCAATTTTGTTTTTGTTTTATTAATTCCCATTTGACTCAAAATCAATTTTTACTACTTTTTACCATTATATTATTGCACAATGTTAGTTAAAACAGCAGTATCAGAAGCGTTAGAAGCCTATTATTGTGTATGGAGACCTCCATACACAGCAATATGCTTCTAACGCTACAAACGTACCGCAACAATAGGACTGTTTCCCCTAATCTTCAGACGACCGCGAGTAATCGGTTCAATTCCTTTAACTCTAGATTTAAGTAAGAACATTAGTTATGTAAAACGCAAATGATAACTTGGCTCTGTAAAGCTTATTCGATTGAGACTGTACAAAAAAATTAATACAAAAAAAAGCTTTTGTTCTTGTTACTCCTAGAAACTATACGGTTCGTTTTCTGATGTGTGCTTAGTTCGTTTTTTTCCTTGATTTGTTTTCCGTCGTTCTTGTTTTCCGTGCTGAGCACCAATGCTACCGACGCCAGGGAGACAGCTCCCACATACTCTACCTATCGACCCATCAAATTCATGAACCGGGGACCAACGGCTTTACTTACCTTCCGACGGGAGGCGTTATCAGAGATGTTATTGCTGGGGTGAGAGGTAATCACGCTTACCACTACAACACCGGCGCCGCTGTGTTTAGTTCGTTGTCTAGTGTCCAGCGTTCAGCATAAAGGGTGTCCACGATGAAATTGCCACACTATGAAATTGCTCTAACTTTTTAACCGTTGGGTAGAATTTAATGAAAATTTGGGTGGATTTAGCTCATAGCGCATTATTTACATCCTGCAAGTTTTAAAGTCCTGTGATCAAAACTCGCGGAAATGGAGTCGAAAGAACAGCTCGTGCGTGATAAAATCTTGCGCATTCATCACGAGAACAAGGATCTCTCGCATCGTTCCATCGCTAAAACGTTGGGAATCGCGAATTCCACGGTGTCGCGAGTGATTAAGCGGTTCGAGGAACGGTTGACCACCGATCGGAAGCCCAGAAGTGAAGGAAAAAGTATTTCGTACAACACCAAAAATCACAACCGCGTAGTTGGGGCCTTCAACCGAAATCCGAACGCCTCCGTTAGGGATGTGGCTAAGAAGCTGCACCTAAGCCGAAGTTTTGTCCAGAAGGCCAAAACTAAGGCTGGGCTTCGAACGTTCAAGGTACAAAAGGCCCCTAATCGCGACGAGAAGCAGAACAAGTCCGCCAAAACCCGTGCCAGGAAGTTGTACCTCAACATGCTGACGAAAGTTGAATGCTGCATCATGGACGACGAAACATATGTGAAGGCCGACTTCAAACAGATCCCCGGCAACCTGTTTTTCACGGCCAAGGATAAGTTCAGCGTTCCGGAGCATGTCCGCACTCAGAAGATGTCCAAATTTGCGAAGAAATTCCTGGTTTGGCAAGCCATCTGCACGTGCGGGAATCGGAGTGCACCTTTCGTGACCCAGGACACGATGAACGGACAGGTGTACATAAAAGAGTGCCTTCAGAAGCGGCTGCTTCCTCTCCTGAAGGCCCACAACGTCCCAACAAACTTCTGGCCGGATTTGGCCTCATGCCACTACTCCAAGGACGTGCTGAAGTGGTATGCGGACAATAAGGTCAATTTCGTGCCGAAAATGTTCAACCCTCCCAACACTCCGGAGCTCCACCCCATCGAGAAGTACTGGGCGATTATGAAGCAGCACCTTCTTAAACGACCTAAGGTAGTGAAGACAGTCGAGGAACTGAAGAAAGTATGGGTTTACATGCAAAAAACGGTTGATTCACAGGTTGTGCAGAATCTTATGGCCGGGGTTAAGGCCAAGGTGCGGGTATTTGCGTATGGACTGTAAATAAAATACGAGTAAAATGGTAAAATGAAGTTTAATAGTTATTTCTCAATCCCTGAAAATTTGATGGCAATCGGATGAAAACTCGAATTTTGCGAATCAATTTTGTGTGTGGCAATTTCATCGTGGACACCCTTTATGCATTCTGCAATCGTCAATTGAAGGTAATATGATCTTATTTCATAATTCTTGCTATAAGACACCAATCATACCGATGAAAGAACACAATCATAAAATGAATGAACACACTTTCGGGCACTTTTCGAGCAGTGCCTCCTTTTGGCGCGCTCTGTCTGCAACACTGTTCGTATCTCGCGACCAACCACCCACACTTGTTTTGCAACACTCCGGTTAGTTTTTTCTCTTGCTCTCAGCATTTTTCGCGCACATGTTTTGCTCGCTCTCTTCTTACTGGCGCGTTTGTTTTGTTGCACACATTCAGTCAATATACCGGCTCGTGACGAAAGACCAAAAAAAAACGATACTCCCACAGTCATCGCGGTCCTCACTGCCAATCCGCCTCGGCAGTAGTAACGCACGCCAGACCAGACCAGACCAACCAGCCAGCCAGTTTCGATTCAAGTCTCGGAACGGTTGGATGCTCTTTCTTCGAGCGGGCGCAAACTGTTAGTTAGTCATCGGGATTCGGTATCGGTTTCGTGTGTGGTGTTGGCGGCATCCTTTTGGCATCAACTGCCAGTTGAGAGATTTTCATCGGTTAGTGTTCAGTTCATTTTGAACCATCAGCCTGAGTGGAAGGACTTTCGGTAATACACTAATCTCACAATTCGATCGGATTGCCTCGTTGTTAAGGGGGATGCTTGAAGATTAGGATCCAATCCAATTTCAATCAAGTTTCCGGGTTTTGGATTTCGGTATCGAACGGACAAAACGGATTGTGGTGCGTGATTTGAAAAAAAAAGGAAAGGCGACGATTGGATGCTGATACCACCCATGGTTCCGAACATGGAATGATCATCAACGACCATCGATAATTTTTGCCGGAATTGGACGACGACGACGACGACGACGACGACGGCGACGCTACGGTATGGGAAGCTTTGATCTCAAGTGTTTGCTTTTGTTGAGTTCTGCGATTACCCAGTAAATATTGTGAGGGTAAAATACGCTTACAACTGAATTAACGATTCTTTTGCTAAGCAGCCTTGCATATATATGTGTGTGTGTGATTATTTTATTTCTGTTGGACCTGGGTATCAGATGTTTATGTGTTTTGCTCGAGATTACAAACAGTGCTAGCGGGCGTTAATTTTGTGGGTGGTTCGCGAAAATGTGATTGGAATTGATTTGTGTGTTTAGGAAGCGAACGATGAAAATTCAATCAATTAGACGGCGAAACGGTTTGTTATGATTAATTAATTACACAGATTACGACCGTGCGATCTTTTACATTTTTACATGAGCATAGGTTCGTTAGGAAGTGAATTTATATTCGTGTGGCCTCTGGAACGGTGTGGTATTTAATGAGTTCTAAGAAGAATGTGTGCTGTTTTCAATGAATCTCTTGGAAAGACATACATCACAGGATTGATTCAGTGAAATTGATGAGAATAAAATCTCAACTGAGAAGATGCTCTAATGAAAAATTTGCTCGACGAGCTGGAACATTTGTTTGGAGTTATTGTGCATAATTAAATGGAAAGTTACCCGTGAATAATTAGTTTTCTCAAATATATATTATATATACATGTCGAATCATAATCGTAAGTATGGACAAAATTTGTATAAACATATCGTGAAGGATTTTCGTGGTAATAAATCATACAGATCCATAAAATATTTCCGAGTAAATGACAAACACAGTACCAATTTTTATTGGCTGTATTGGCTCTTTTTGGCCCGAAAGGTGGCCATGAAAAGAATCAGTTAAGTAAAAATAAAACTTCCTCAATGTGTGTTTTTTGTGTTTAATTTAATTTCTCAAAAAAAAAAAGAAAAAAGAAATATCTATAAAATGATTGCCCAAGGTCTTCAGGGTTCTGACTCAATATGGAATACTCAGAATTTCAAAGTTTAAAATAATTGATTTTCTTTGTTAAGTTCGCAATCTGCAGAGCTTTTCGAAGCCCGACATCTCGAATATTTTGTTGTTGATGTTTGTCTCAGAATCTTGAAAACTTGTTATATCCTAGAATCTTCTCATTGTGACTGTGTGTCGATTTTTCCCAAGTTTTAGGTTAAACATGTCTCAGTTTCATATTGTCGAAAATAATTTCATGTCTCAGAATCCTTAAGATTTTTTAAATCGATATTTTGAATTATGTTTTCCTATCTCTGAATTACCTTAAACGATTTGTTGGTACTTTTAGTTAGCAGTTTTTTAAAGAATCGTCGCATACGTTTATTAGAGTTCATATCAACAATTTTTTTTTTGGATTCTCTCTGGTATGAGAAATGGCTTTTATGTTGGCCTATGGATGTCAAAATTGAATCCATTGTTAAAAATATAATGTTCTTAAATTTTTCGTAGAACATATGTCATCTGGACAATTCAAATTAATATTTTTGATTAATTTTAAAACATTGTCAAAAATAGCTTTTCTTCGAAATTTATTATGGGACCAATATTAGAGACACATTAGGGACATCAACCCTAAGTATTCTCTTTAAGAGAGAAAAAAGAGTTCAGCACTCTAAGTTGCCGTATTCTTCTTTCAATTGTTAATCATGTTTGAAAAATCTCGTTTATGTTTTTCCTTTAAGTAATCATACCACTAGAGCAGTTTATGAAGACGTGTCGTATCACTCAACATTTATCACGTAGCAATATTTTGAGTATTTTCTTCTTCTAGGGCTTCAAGGGTTTTGTTTACGATAGGCCATAAAAATTAGCTCTTCTTTTTAAACTATATAGTATAAGTAGTTCCAAAACTGCTCGACGAAGCGAATGATTCTCTTCAATATTTTCTTAGAAACAGCTTTTCGTCAGGCGTGACCGATTGCCAATTGCAGTGGGTTGATTAGATGTAAGGAGCTCGGTGACCTAGTGGTGACCGTTTATGGTTACTGTGTATACAATCTTAGGTTCTATCCAAGCTGAGTTGATTGGGCCACATCAATGTATCTTTCTCTCGATACACAAGGATACGATTTATCAAATCGTTTATCAAGCCGAATTCATACCCATTACCCCAGCTCTCATACCTTCCTGTGATACTCGAGGACTTCTCGGCTTCCATCAAAGCAAGTATAACGCAATCAAAATACTTTCTTCTCCCTAATGACCTGCATTCGGTCGTGGCCGGCATCGACCTTGATAAAATATATGAGATTGCCAGCATTTGGACATTGAAAATGAACGTTAGTCCCAATAGCCAATTATCCGCAGAATTATCTTCGAATGCTTCCTCGAAACCCCCATTAAATACTCTAGGAACTCATCCCCTAAGGGCCGTTCATAAACCACGTAGACTTTCTAGGGGGAGGAAGGGAGTAGCAAAAAGTCTACGCTAGTCTACGAGGGGGGTATTTCACAAAGTCAGCGAATATTTTTTTCTCCAAAATATGAGATTTATCATCATCTATAAATAAAATTCGCTGCAGATATGTTAATAAATATATATGTACAGGCTCAATCGAATAAACATTACAGAGCCAAGATCAACATGATGTGTTTGTAGTATTTTGTTCCATCATGTATTCAAACAGTACAGTTCTTGATTACTTTTTAGAGCTAGTATATTTATAGCTGGTTTTTCACCGATTTAGTGAACGTGTGCCCCACCCACCTCGAATCTTTGCGCTCTCTTAAATGAGCACCCATTATTGTAATTAAGGGGAGTGCATACAACACTAAAGTATGCAATATTATTGACATTTCTGGAACAGTCCTGAAATTTTTGAAATTTTTCATAACGCCTCCCAAATTTATGGAAGTTCCTGCAAATAATTAAGGTTCAATTTACTTTGATGTATTTTCGAAAAATTCATAAGCAGTTTCTTTTTCGAAGCGTCACTATAGATTGCAAAAAGCTCGCGTAATTCTTTTCCCTTTTCTATTTTATAGAAAATGACGCAAGCTTTTTGCAAACTGAAATGATGCGTCGAAAAACGCTGCTTTCGAATTTTTCGAAAATGCATCAAAGTAAATTGAACCTTAATGCAACTGCTCTGAAGTTCTCTGATCATCCTTCAAGTAATTGGAATATCCTTGAAAATTATGCAATTGTCTAAAAATCTTGACTCCTCTCCGAAGATCTCTGGACTTACCAACTGCATTTTTAAGAAATTCCCTGAGATCCTTGTTAAGTTAACCGGTTGTCTGTACCTCTAAAATAATGCTAAGTTCATTACAAAAATCCTTCAAACGGGTATTTAATAAAATTCGAAATATAGGGGAAATGGATGTAATGTCGGTCTAAATGCCCCTGAATTGGACCCATACATAAATTCAGCAATCGACTAAATTTTCAATAGCTACCAAAAATATTTATTAGTACCGTCCCAATGACGCGTTCATCTAGATAAAATTGATAAATAACAGATTTTTAGTGATAGGCTCAATCTTAGATCCATACACTGAGGCAATTGGACATAAGAATTCCATAAGAATTTTAGCCACAAGAAATAAGTATGAATTTAACTGATTTGCCTTATGAAAAATAATGTTGACAAAAAAATAATAAATCGGAGCAGACTGGAACCGAACCATGAACGTTAAGATTACGAGGCCCGTGTGTTGACCACTCGTCTTTCAACGGTTGGGAAAATGAAATGGTTAAAATCGTATAAGGTATGAGGTAGCTCATGTTACCCGAAAATCATTCATAAGTCACGTTTATGAAATTCATATGTGTTGGTCATAAGTCGAGCCTTATGAAATTCTTATGTCTATTTGCCTCAGTGTAGGCCAACATTAGAGCCATTTCCCCTATCTCAACTAAGAGGCAGGCATATCAAGAAGAATTTAGCATACAAAAATTTAAGAGAAAAATTCATTTTGATGAATAATCAAGATTGCAAAAATTACCTGGGGTCATATTGACCCCAAGATATAGACAAAGGGTTAATTGAACTGAACTGAGATTAATTGGTCATCTGTGATGTTCTCGAAGTTACCCGGAGGTTCACTAAATTTTCATGAAGTTCATTCCCTGAACTGGACTTCTTTTTTTCCCTTGATTTGTTTTCCGACGATCTTGTTTTCCGTACTGAGTACCAATACTAACGACGCCAGGGGGGCAGCTTCCACTCCTGGACCCTACCTATCGACCCATGGACCAACGGTTTTACTTCCCTGCCGAAGAAAGGCGTGATCAGAAATTTTTTGCCACAGAAAATCCCGGCAGCGCCGACTGGAATTGAACACTTTGGGGTGAGAGGCAATCACACTTACTACTACCCCAAGCAACACGGCTTATCATAAAGAGAATGAAAATACTTTGTAATGACTAACGCAAAGAATCACTAATATTTTAATATACATCATTTAATTAATACATTTATACAACCTAAAAAGCGCAAGACGCGGAGCTTATACAACTAAATACTGGTCTTGTAACATGTTTTGGAAACATCATAAAAACCAGCGACAAAAAAAACAATTAAAAAATCTTGAGCATGGGATTCGATCACTGGTCCTTGGCGTGGTAGACTTGTTTCTACCTAACTAGACCAACACCGCTAGATGAAAGGTTTGTTATAAGTATCTATGATGTTCTTGCCAATGGCATGAACATTATTTTCTCGTTCAACACGCCTTCGATCCGTCATGAAGACGTTTTGTTAGTAGCAAAGCGTACATCTAATTGCCAGAATGTTATTTAAACGTATTTTCAACTCCTTATAAGACAACCTGCACATTTTCAGTTGTATTAATTTATGAGATGTCATAAAAAAGTATTTTCAACTTTCTTTATAACAAACCTCCGAATACCTCATAAGAAACTGTCAATCACTGCATGAAGAGACAGTCCGGCTCAATGGCACCCCCAAGTAACACACAAAACATCTTTCTGAAAAAGAATTAGAACGACTTGTTGTATTAATGTATTATAAGTGATGCATAAAACATCCCATGTGTTATATGAGGTTTAAAGATGTTTTCTTCATACTTCCTAGAATTTAACATTTACCAAAATAGTTTTCTTGTGCTTTTAACTTTAAATGTTATTTAAACGTGCATCTTACTGTTTAAATACCACTATAAAACTTGTCGTATGTCAAATCAATCTTAGTTGAGTTTATAAAGCTCTTGAAGAGATTCTGCACTTTCCAGATTGACGTGGACATTGACGGCGCCATTGAGCTGGACTGTCACTTCACGCAGTCATTGACAGTTTCTTATGACGTTTTTGGAGGTTTGTTATAAAGAAAGTTGAAAACACTCTTTTATGACATCTCAAGGATGTGTTATAAGTAGTTGAAAATACATTTAAATAACACTCTGGCAATTAAATGTACGCATTGCTGCTTACAAACGGATCGAAGCAGGCGTGTTGCACAAGAATATAATTTTCATGCCATTGGCAAGAAGATGATAGATACTTATTATTAACCTTTTATCAAGCGGAGTTGGTCTAGTTAGGAAGTAATAAATCTTTCACGCCAAAGACCTGTGTTCGAATCCCATGCCCATTTTTTTTAAATTTTGCTGTTGGTTTTTATGATGTTTCCAAAACATGTTATAAGACCAGTATTTAGTTTTATAAGCTCTGCTTCTTGCGCTTTTTAGGTAGTATAAATGTATTAAATGATGTAACTGAAAGTATTATTGATTCTATACGTAAGTCATTGAAAAGTATTTTCAACTTCATTATGACAAGCCGTGTTGCTTGGGCGTTAATGTTTACGTCAATCTGGATTGATTTTGTATACGACAAGTTTTATAGGGGTATTAAAACAGTAAGATGCACGTTCAAATAACATTTAAAGATAAAAGCAAAAGAAAACTATTTTGGAAAATGTTGAATCGAAGAAGTATGAAGAAAACATCTTTAAACCTCATATATAACGTAGGATGTTTTCTACATCTCTTATAATACATTTATACAACAATCCGTTCTAATTCTTTTTCAAAAGATGTTTTATGTGTTACTTGGGACACCACCAGCACCTCTATTTCTTTATGGGCTTCTGTTAAGTTCCCAAAATATGCATGAAGTTTTCAAAAAAATTCAGAAACTGTCTGGACTTTTCTGAAATTCTCAGAACGCTCAAAGTTTTTGAAAGCTTTCCTGGAATTCATGGAGCTGTCCAGAATTAAACCAAACTAACCCTTACAGGTCTTTAAACTTCCCCTAAATGCTGTCCTGTAGTTATTGGGACTGCTCTTAAGATCTCCGAGCGTGTCTGAAAATCTCTGGACTCAGGTTGTCTGAGGTTCTTGGAATTTCTTTAAAGTGTTCACAGTTTTTATCAAATTCTGTTGACTTCTCTAAAGTTTTCATTATTTTCCTGAATTTCTTAGAACTTCTCAAAAAAGCCAGCAGTTTCCATGAAGCTGATTGTACCGTCTTGAAGACCTTTTCTGAAATGGTCGAATTTTTTTAGAAGTTCTCAAATCTTACCTCATTATCTCCAGGGAATTTTAATTTTTCCAGAAAATACCGGGAAGTCTCAGCAAAGTGAAGAAGAAAAGTCTATATAACTCTTAAAGCGAACATTTTTTCCGACTCGATTTTATTTTTCTAAAAATACTGGGAAAAAATATCAAAAATCCATAAAATTAGTTTTTTCCTTAGATTCCAACGAAAAATTTATATGTAAAAATATTTTTTTTATCTCATCATGAAAACAAAATGGACCCTCAGCAAAGCCGAAAGGTCGATGTTTTGTGGTTTTTTGAGTCCAATTGTATGCAATCATGGCTTATAAAAAAAGTTTTTGTACGTAAATTTTCTTTGAAAAATTAGAAAAATGTGATTTTTTTTAGATTTTTGATAGAGAAAATGAAGGCTTCGGCATGACAGACTATTTTCTGCAACCCAAATTGAAACGCTGGAAACTCGATTTACTTACGAAAACATTTATTTTTCCTTGAATTGTTTTCCGTTGATCTTGTTTTTCGTGCTGAGCACCAATGCTACCGACACCAGGGAAGCAGCTCCCACACCGTGGACCAACGGCTTTACTTCCATTCCGAAGGAAGGCGTGATCAGAGATGTTATGCCTCAGAACATCCAGGCGGCGTCGACTGGGATTGAACCCCGGCCTGCTGGTGTGAGGAGCAATCACGCCTACCATTCGCTGAATGCATTCAAACGATTATTTAGGCTTTCAGCTTCAATTTGATTATATTTTTACCACTGAGAAAAAAAACAATCCAGCAGGGTTTTCTTGATATGAAACACACGCACTGCAAAATGCTGCTGATTTCGAGTTGCCGATGAAAGTGCAGCTACTTAACACGCAACTCGAATAGAAAGGTTGCCGAATAAAAAGATGTTGCCCACAATAGTCGCTCTCACTAGAGAAGATTGGAGCTTTGTAAAAGCGTTTCAAAACAGTTTTGAACAATTCTTTCGACTGAAATTGTTAGAGCAGCTGGCAGCAAAAGATTGTGAACAAACCAATACTGCATATGTGTGCGTTCGTTAGAGAAAAAGGCTATAGAAAGATGGTCGCTGCTTAGGTTGCCGAGAATACGTAAATTCCCCTATCTTTTTTCAATATTTTTAGAAAAATCAAAACGTAATTATTTTTTTGGAGCGATAAACTTCACCTTAATAAGGAAAATCCCCAAAGGTTTGGTAGCCATCATAATGAAGTATTGAAATTGGGTTGCTAGCGGAATGGTTAAATAAAATAGCTAAAAAGGTTGACTTCTAATTCCACTTAATTAATTTTGGTTTACACGTACGTTTGGTACGTTTTTCGACTTCGATTTCTCTCGATTTTTCTCGTTTACTTTACTTCAATTTCAGTTAGGTAGGTTCCAAATCTGCACGTTGTAGTTTCATTTTTATACCTATGAGCTTGAATTTTTTACCAGGGGATGAGTACTTAAAGGGGTTAACTTTTGATAAGTCTTTAGTGAGAATGACACGACTGAAGACATCACCCTTCTATATTGTCAGTGTTTTGTATGTTGGAAGCTTTCTAGTGCCACCTAGTGGAAGAATTACATGGTATCAACCACCCAGCAGCCATTGATCTCTTGATCAACTTTGCCTAAAACAACCGGTCTAAATAATCAGGATCTTGAGATACAGCAATACAGAATATTTGCGTGTGGGATGCTCACTAGCGGTAGAATTCCGAATTGATCTGTCAACCTCCCAGTACCCCTCGACCTCCTGGTCAACTTTGCCTAAAACAACCGGTCTAAATAATCAGGATCTTGAGAGCAATACAGAATATTTGCGTGTGGAATGCTCACTATCACCACCTAGTGACAGATTTACGATTTGATTAGACCACCTTTCTTCAGTCCTTGGCCACCTGATCAACTCTGCCCAAAACATCACCCTTCTATATAATCAGGATCTGAAGATACATCAGTTCTGAACATCACCCTTCTAAATAATCAAGATCCTGAGATACAGCAATACAGTGGGGTGTGCAAAGGATACTTTTTAGTGACTGGCTTGAACAAAGTGACCAACTCACTAAAAAGTGACTCGCTACTAGCCCCACAATTTGATTCCTTGGATAATTTGGCAATAATTAAGTGCACATGGGTTCAACATTTAATGCGTCAATTTAAGATTCCGTTTGATTTAACTAGTTTCTACAATTTGAGAGGAAATCTGCCAAAATGGACCATTTCCTGAAGTTTACCCAAGATGGCACTTCAGCATTCAATTCTTCGGACATGTTTACGTTAGTATAATAATTATATATATTACATTACATTTTTTACCTACGGGATGAGTACTTACGGGGGGTTAGCTTTTGAGAAATCTTTAGTCGGAATGACAAGACCGAATACATCTCCCTTCTATATAATCAGAATCTCGAGATACAACAGCACATAATTTTTGTATGTTGGAAGCTCAATAGTGCCAACTAGCGGCAGAATTGCGAATTGGTGTCAACCACCCAGCAGTCCTTGATCTCCTGATCAACTTTGCCCAAGACTTTACTGGTCTATATAATCAGGATCTTGAGATACAGCAATACAGAATATTTGCGTGTGGAATGCTCACTACCGCCGCGGCGCGCCGCCTACAAATTGATCTGTCAACCATCTATCAGCCCTTAACCTCCTGATCAACTTCGCCGAAAAAATTACCCTTCTCAGGATCTGAGGATACATCAGTTCTGAAAATTTACATGTTTACTAGTTACTGTTACTGATCAGCTTTGCCGAAGACATCACCCTTCTAAATAATCATATGGGGTGGGGTGCATGATAAAATGGACCATGATTTAAGGTTACAATTACAGGGTTAAAAAGGAGAGCACTACACCATTCAATTCTCCGGACATTTTTACATTAGTATAGTGCAAGTGAGTGTAATGTTAATGGCACCAATTTATAAAACCGCATGATAGATGAGTTTATTCAACTATGAGTGGAGATTGGGGAAAATGGTGTTTTTCAGAGGCCACCACAAAACGGGACTAGCACAATTCGATTGCTTAGATAAAGATTGCCCCATACCAAATTGCATCATGGAAAAAACGCTGTAGAAAACTACCTAGTTGACCGATACTTTTCAAACTTTCAGACAATAAAATATAACCCATTAGTAACTTTTGGCATATTTATTTCATTCAACTTCAATACCATAACGTACGACCTTACGATTAACTCCACTCATTAGGCTCTGTACAACATCTGGCTGCAGCTTCTTCTGTACGGAAACCCACTTTTTCTTCATGTCTTTCTCAGATTTGCCCTCTTTGGGATGCTTGCGTAGTGCCTGCTTCATAATAGCCCAGTATTTTTCGATGAGCCTTAGTTCCGGTGTGTTGGGGAGGTTCATGTCCTTGGGTACGAAAGTGACCCCGCATTTAGGGACTGGAAATCGATGTCTGGAAATAATGTCAAATACCCACAAAATTGATGTTTTTGGAATCGGGATGACGTGTAGTGACCGAAAATCAATATCTGACGCCATTTAGAACTCCAAGATGGCAGCTTCCGTCTAGAGAAAAACTGGGAAACACTGTCAAATACTCCAAAACATGGGTATTTTTTGGAATCGGGATGACGTGTACGAATCAGAAATCGATGTCTGATGCCATTTTAAAATCCAAGATGGTGGTTTCTGATTACAGAAAAATTAAAAAAATACTGTCAAAAACCCACAATATGGGAATGTTTGAAACCTTGCTAATATTAGAGACTGGAAGTCGATGCCTGACGCCATTTTAAAATCCAAGATGGTGGTTTCTGGTTACAGACAAAAATAAAAATACTGCCAAATACCACACATTATGGGTAATTTAGAAACCGTGGTTATATTAGGGACTGGAAATCGATGTCTGACGCCATTTAGAAATCCAAGATGGCAGCTTCCGGTTAGAGAAAAACTTGGAAATAATGTCAAATACCCACAATATGGATATTTTTGAAATCGGGATGACGTGTAGGAACTGAAAATAAATATATGACGGAGTTGGTTGGAAGTGCTAATGTAATAACTCAAGGTGGAAGTAACCGTCTACAATGGTACAGCAACAACCACCTTACTTCTTTCTCTCTGAGATGACTAAGTTGGTCTTGACGAGAGGAGCAACACAATAGTTGGGTTAAGAAGAATTGAATTATAACACACCATCGACTGGAAATGCTTTCGGCAACGTGGGGCTTTAGGTAGTGATGAAACGTCGCTAGAACTATTCCACAGTTGCAGACAGTATATGAGCAAGTCAAACGCGCACTTTTTTGCCTGTATATTTGAGGAAATACTTCAAATCTCCTCATACATTGTATGAGTTAGGTAAAGAAGTGTGCATTTGACTAGTACTGTCGTATTACTGGCCCACAAAAGCTTCCTCCATTCAAAACCATGAGGTTGCTTGTAGCTTCCGCCTTCAATAGGAAGCTTTTCCAACTTTCACAAAAAACTTCTTTCTGACATTTTTTTCAGCCTTCCCTCGATTTTTATTAAGCTTCCCTCGAGGTTCTTCTAGCTTCCAACTTTCCCAAAAGTTGTAACCAACTTCTTGCGGAAATATGTTACACTTCCCTTAGAAGGTTCTTAATCCTTCTTCTGGAACTGTTTTTGAATTCCTCCAATTTCTACAGACTTCCTTCGGATTTTTTTTCACTGTCATCTCTCAAGTTTGTTCTGGTCTCCTCGGTAAACTCTTCTGCCTTCCTCTGAAAATATCTTCTGTTCTCCTTCGGAAGTTTTTTTTTGAATTTCCCGGGTATTTATTTCGTCTTTTCGCGGAAGTTATTCCAATTAAAAAAATAACTGGAAGCACATCCGCGTTTTCAACATACAAAAGTCAAGTGGCCGTTTGAGTTCTGTTCGTAGGATAAGGCACTAAAAATTGATTCATCCATTCAATCTGTACCTAATAATGCTGCTCGCTTTCCGTCTATCAGTAGCAGTAGTAAAATAAAATTTTACATCCATTGTTCAAGGTTTTACATTTGTTGTTCCACTTCAATTGATTAAGGGGAGGTTCATGTGGATTTGGCCGAAAACCGTTCAAACTTTGCGAATTTTTTGTGGGAAAACGAAATGAAATACAAAGTTGTGCTATTGAGTTTTAATGCGTTATACATGATGACTACAAATTTTTTTTTTGTTTTAAAAAATTCAAAATGCGGCTTATCAATGGCGAATCTCGTCGGCCTCTGCGCACGAAACAATGTCCCCTGCTGTCAATTGTAGGGCCTTCCGTGGTAAACTGAAGTGAGTCACTGTCATATATTATGAAAATAAATAAAATTTCTTACGGCATATACCTAACCTAAACAAATTTTTATTGAAAAAACCTAACTTTTTGGACATTAAAAAAAAGTTAATTTTTTTTCTTTTTTTTGTACTTTGATCTCGTTTAAAATTATTAAAAAAAAACGATTGTTCATGCCAATAATAGGTATAAGCCGTAAAGAAAAGTATTCACTTTAAAACTATGTTTGATTGAAGCGAATCGGATGAATAGAACAAGACTTATGATTGACAAGAGTTCTCAAAACATGGTTCCGAGAAAAACGCGTTTAAAGTTTTTGGCTTGAAATGGGTCCATTCGTGACATGTGTCCGTCCGAGACGCTCTTACTCAAAAAATACGTATTGTATCGGAATATCCTTTGACACATATATTCTAAACATGTGTAGTTTTCATTTTATGCAAAAAAAAATCGATTTTTTTTCGACGTGTTCAGTATAGGTGACAGCATCACGAATCTCATTTTCCAAGAACACCTTCAGCACACCTCGTTGATCATACCGGAGAAACGTTTGACACCGCCACGGCGAGCCAGACCACTGCTTTTGCTGCTTCTGTTGTCTGCTCACCATCGCGTCCGAAGCAAAAATGAGTTAAGACTGGACAGCAGCGTTGTTTTATATCTTTTCAGGTTAAAGAAAAATGATGTGCAACCAAGTGGTACTCAATTATGACGACTGCGCTTGGGAACAACGTTTATTTC
Source organism: Ochlerotatus camptorhynchus (assembly GCF_037179485.1). NCBI lineage: Eukaryota > Metazoa > Arthropoda > Insecta > Diptera > Culicidae > Ochlerotatus > Ochlerotatus camptorhynchus. The sequence goes on from NW_027040781.1 coordinate 1,468,126, forward strand.
ATTAAAACAGTGAACAAATTATCACTTTTTATTTGTACTTTGAATAATGTTTGACATTACCACTTTTCCAATAGTCTCTTGTTGAAAATCATCAGTTGGAAGCATTGCGTGGACATATTTCTGATCGATTGGTGATAAAATTATTGAAATTGATCCAGGGGCAGCTGAGTTATTATTGTTCAAAATCTTTCATAATTTTGTTTCATGTTCCATTTTCGGTTTTCACAAAGTGTACCCCAGTATAGAAATTAAAGACGTAGTCCTACGTCAAAAAAACTGGCGGGAGAAGATGGAAGAATCATTCGAGCGAAGGCTGAAAAAGCTTCCAAGAGAAGTCGAAATAAGTTTCCGAGAGGAATCAAAAAATAATTTACGATGTAAGGTGGAAGGAAGTTCCAGGGCAAAGTTGGAAGAAAATTCAGGAAGTTAAAAGTATTTCCCGATTCCCCTGGAATTACCAGAAAGAGACATCGACTGTTTATCGATTCATGGATAGCCAAAAACCGTGAGAAAATTGAAACATTAATCGACAGGGTATCCATAAGACATTTTTAAGGATGTTTGATTTTAGATTAGATTTTGATTGTTTAAAAAAAATCGGTGTAAATCGGTATAAAACCTCAAAAATCGGTATTCTGAGGAACCTTATCTGTATATCGGTATCTAGTTCGTAAATCGGTATAAATACCGATAAATCGGTATATCAGGCAACACTGCTCCCAAGTGACAAGCACATTGAGTGAGTCCGTAGTACCCACACTCCATTTCAAAACTATCCAAATTTAGGAAGAATCCACCCAGTTTGGTGGGAACTACCAAAAATTGGGTAAACATGCATTTACCCAAATCCGGGTAAACCTACCTGCGACATAAACTGGGTAACGGTTACTCACATGTTGAAATTTGATAACAGGGTAAACTTTACCCATTTTAATAGATATTAGTTGATATGATCGCTGCAGAAGCTCTATCAAACATAACCTCACACGAATAGCTTCTCTAGCCTGTTATTGATTGTTGAGGTCGTATTGTCGGAAAAATATATAACTACGGAATACGACATTGAAATACCCAAAAAAAAAACTATACCATTGCAAATGCTAACCATTTATTGAGATTTGATTTTAAATGAGTTCTATAAATAAGGAACAACGACAAACATTTGACACCGAGAAAAGCTTCACAGAATATCCCGATAACCTAGAATTAGTAGAATATTAAAGGTCCAGAAACTAACAATATACTTACTAACTATAGCTGCTGGTAGCATTCACCATGAAAACAATTCAATATCTGTAATTTTTTTAGCATCAGATTTATATACGTTGAGCATTAAAACTTTCACTGGCAGCGCAACAATTTCCATTTTATACCTGAACAATTTTTAACTTTGGGAATATTTCGATTAGAACTATTTACCCAGAATCTGGGTAGATTTTACTCATCAGAACAAAACTAGTTTACCCAGATTTTGACAACTCCATACTGGATACAAGAATGGGTTCCATCCACCCAGTCACTGGGTAGATTCAGAATAGCGTGCAGCTAATACAACGCAGAGAAAAAAATTACCCTAAATTTAAGTTCTTTTTACATCCCAATCTCACTTTTCGTTGTTTTTTTTTTTGTAATTACTTTATTTGTACAGGCTCAATCGAATAAACTTTACAGAGCCGAGTTATCCTTTGCGTTATACATTATTACTGTCTTAAATTTAAAGTTAAAGGAACTGGACCGAGTACTCGCGGTTGTCTCGAGGTTAGTGGAGATTTACAATTTTTTGGATGGGAAAAGGGAAGAAGGAGGTTTGAAATGTGGTTTACGATACAACTATTTAATTAATCCTAAAGCATGAAATTATTTCTATTCATCTTGGAAACAAACATTGAAAAAAAAACCCCACACGTACAAAATACAAACTAAACACAAGGTTAATCCAACTTACAATCTAAGGTTAATATCCTTAAAGTAAACATATATGAGTTTCATAAACTCCAGATCGCGTCTAGCCAAAATATCCCGAACTGGAACATTAGGTTGTCTACCTCGAGCCCGAAGGGAATCATAAAAATGTGATCTGACTCCACGATACTCCGCACAAGACCAAAGGATGTGATCAGCGTCCTGGTAACCTTGTCCACATTCACAGAGATTGCTGTCTCCCAACCCCACACGGAACAAGTGAGCGTTTAGACAATAGTGATTGGACATGAGACGAGACATCACGCGTATGAAGTCTCGACCCAAGTCCAACCCTTTGAACCATGCAAACTTCGACACCTTAGGGATAATTGAATGTAGCCATCGTCCCAAGCTCCCGTCACTCCATTGATGTTGCCAGCTAACGAGCGACTGCTGACGATAAATAGAGAAAAATTCACTATAGGCGATTTGTCGATCATAAATGTCGCCTTCCATAGCGCCCACCTTCGCAAGTGAATCCGCCTTCTCATTGCCCAAAATTGAGCAATGCGAAGGGACCCACGCGAAGGTGATGATGAAAGAGCGCACGGATAAAGTACTAAGCAGTTCTCGTATTTTCAAGAGAAAATACGAGAAGTGCTTTACCGGCCTAATGGAACGTATAGCCTAGACAGAACTGAGACTATCCGTAAAAATAAAGTAGTGGTCTGGAAGAAGTGAAACAATAGTTTCCAAAGTGTAGTGAATTGCTGCCAGTTCAGCCACATATACAGAACAAGGAGCTTCAAGTTTTCGAGAGGCGCTATGAAATTCATTAAATATACCAAAACCAGCGGACTCCTCTATTAGAGATCCATCTGTGATAAAAGTTCTTGCAGAATCAACATGGCCAAACTTTGCAGCGTATAATGACGGAGCAATCATAGGACGATGATGCTCTGGAATTCCGCGGATTTTCTGCGTCATAGATAAATCAAAATTCACTGAATTGCCGAAATCGGAGAAGACTACACGATTGGGAATATTTCTTGAAGGGCTGACATCCTGTGTTAAATATAAGTAGTACAAAGTCATAAAACATGTTTGAGGATTTAGCTCCAGAAGCTTCTCAAAGTTTTCGATCACCAGTGAGTTCATTACTTCGCAACGGGTGAGGAGCCTCAGAGATAACTCTGAAAAACGGACGGATAGTGGCAACATGCCCGCCAGCACTTCGAAACTCATAGTAACTACCGTACTATAAAACCGATAAAATCTTTGTCCGGTACAACGTCAGAAGATCTTGTGGATGGGCTCCCCACCACGTTCCGGTAATTGATCGAAGGAAATTGATCCTTAGTTGGCATTTTCGTCTCAGATACTCAATGTGGGATCTCCAGGTGCATTTGGAATCGAACCAGACCCCGAGATATTTAAAAGACATGGAATGAGTGATCGGTTTACCCAAAAGTTGAAGCTTCGGTTGTGCTGGGCTATGCTTCCTAGAAAAAACGACCAACTCAGTTTTCTCCGTGGAGAATTCGATACCTAGCTGGATAGCCCAAGTAGACAAATTGTCTAAGGTATCCTGTAAGGGTCCTTGTAGGTCAACCTCTTTTGGCCCTGTGATAGACACTACGCCGTCATCTGCAAGTTGTCTCAACGTGCAATTGTCACTAAGACAATTGTCAATTTCTCTAACGTAGAAATTGTACAAAAGGGGGCTTAAACATGAGCCTTGGAAGAGACCCATGTAGCTAAATCGAAAAGCTGTAGAGTTTCCATGAGAAAAGCTCATATGTTTTTCTGACAGCAAATTGTACAAAAAATTATTTATTAATGGAGACAATCCACAAGCGTGGAGTTTCTCTGAAAGAACTTCAACGGATACTGAATCAAAAGCCCCCTTGATATCCAAGAACACAGAAGCCATTTGCTCTTTCTTAGCAAAAGCTAACTGAATTTCCGAGGAAAGCAACGCGAGACAGTCGTTCGTTCCCTTACCCCTACGGAAACCAAATTGAGTATCTGAAAGAAGGTGGTTCGTCTCAACCCATTTGTCGAGGCGAAAAAGGATCATTTTCTCCATCAATTTCCGAATACACGACAGCATCGCGATGGGCCGATACGAATTGTGATCCGACGCGGGTTTATCAGGCTTTTTAATGGCTATCACCCTCACTCGTCTCCAATCGTCGGGAACAATATTGAGCTCCAAGAACTGATTGTACAAGTTCAACATGCGCCTCTTAGCGACGTCTGGGAGGTTGAACTTGATTCTATCAGATCCCGGGCAGAATTGCCACACGAAAGGAGAGCGAGTGAAAGTTCCACCATGGAAAAAGGCTGACTGATTTCGTCTACCAAATTCGCGGTTTCGCGAGGAATCAACTGCGACGGCACGGAATCCGGACACACTTTTCGCGCGAATTTAAGAATCCATTGATCCGAGCATTCCTCGCTTTCGTTGTTAGTAGACCGGTTACGCATTCTTCGCGCCGTACTCCAAAGCGTATTCATAGACGTTTCGTGCGACAATCCGTCTACAAACTGCCGCCAGTAACCCCGTTTTTTGGCCTTGATGAGGCTCTTGAGTTCGCGTTCAAGAGATGTGTATGCGTCGAAATGCTCGCGTGTTCCGCGTTTCCGAAAAAGTTTAAACGCGTCGGACTTTTTACGGTAAACCTCCGTGCATTGTTGATCCCACCAGAGCGATGGTGTTTTCTTACGAATAGACGATCGCGGCACCGGTCGTGTTTGAGCTTGAAGTGCGCTGTCGACGATGAGATTAGAGAGGAAATTATATTCCTCCAACGGCGGAAGCTCTTCCACTGACGATACTGTATCGCCTATCGCGGATTGGAACTTAGTCCAATCGATGTTACGGGTTAGATCATTCGCGACGTTAACGGATTCTGACGAGTTTAACCCACTGGCAATCGAAATTTTGATCGGCAGATGATCACTACCGTGCGGATCCTGGATTACATGCCAAGTGCAATCCAACGATAGTGAATTGGAGCAAAAGGTGAGGTCTAATCTGCTACCATTCGAGGATGGACCAGGCAAACGTGTTACTTCTCCATTGTTAAGGATTGTCATGTTGAAGTTGTCGCAGAGATCATAAATCAAAGTAGAACGGTTATCATCGTACAGCTCCCCCCAGCCTGTACCGTGGGAGTTAAAATCTCCCATGATCAACCATTTAGCGGGAAGTACCGCACATATGTCGAAAAGTTGTTTGCGATTAACAGAGACTCTAGGAGCAATATATATAGAAGCAATACAAAGGCTCTTACCTTTAATGGTAGCCTGACATGCGACAACTTCAATACCGGGGAACTCTATAGAAGGAATGGCACTTTTTGATCCCCAAAAGTACCCATCCTCCACGTGAATCCTCACGATCCAATCGAATAATGTTAAAATCATAAAAAGGGAGATCAATTTCTGAAGAGAGACATGTTTCACAGAGGGCAAATGCATCGCAATTATTGTTATGGACTAAATACTTGAACGAATCTAATTTCGGAATAAGACTTCGACAATTCCACTGTAGAACAGTGATCAAATCCCCGACCTCGTTTGGAAAATTATCCATCGAAGGAGATGATAGCTGCAAGAAGGGGCCATTTCAAAGTCAATTGCTTCAAGAAGGATTTCACAGTGGGAAGCTATGTGAGGACAATGCTTTTCAGAGGATCAGAAATGTTGAGGTATTTGAGAATACCGTCCACAATGTCATCAAATGAGAACAACCCAGATGAAGAAGGGGTTTCTGTTCTTAAAATTGAGGCATCAGGGGTTTTGGATGTCCCCGGAAGAGGTGGAAAATCCTGCACACTTGGAAATTATTATTTTTACACGAGACGTAATTTAGCTTTGACGTAAATCATGGAACGTAAACAAACATAGCATGTAAAATTAAGTGTCCTGAAACAGCAACATATGCAACTCGACGAAAAGTGCGTTTGATTGAAGTGATTTTCTCGTCCTTTTCAACTGATTCTTATATCGAAAGGGCCGGTTGCATGTGTCGGTCTCAGGGCACTGAAATTTACATGTCTTTTTCGTAGTGTGTGGGTATAGTCAGTTCTGCGGAATCCCGGAGGAGTAGAAGTCTCCTTTTTTCCAAAACTCCTTGATTTGGGCAAGCTGATTTGGGGTTCTTTATTTACAACAATCACTTTTTGTTGTTGTCAATAACGGAACGAGAGATTCGACTTTCTCATGACTTTGAACGATAGTGCTACACACTTAGAAAAAATCATGTAAATTTAGGTGCTCTGAGAGTGACATATACGAGCGTCAATTTTGACATAAATTTGAGTCATAACAGACGCGCAATATAACTCAATCAAACGTACTTTTCATCGAGCTACGAACTTTTCAGTCTCGGAGCACTTAATATTACATGACATGTTTGTTTACGTCTCATATTTTATGTCAAAAATGGATTCCGTCACGAGTAAAATTAGTTATTTCTAAGTGTGTACTAGTGATTATATGAGATATTCTCAAATTTGAGTCAATTGAACTTAATTTTAGGTGTAATGTAAGCTACTATATGCGGTTTACTGAAAATAAGCTTATTGAACGGAACATGGGAGATGAGTGAAGAGAATTTAATTTTGGGGAATTTTTCAGTTCCGTGTACCTATCCGGTCAGCAGTCATTTTACCACCACTCGGACCCGTCAAATGCTATTCACGACTTGCAATCGATCCGCAAAGTTCAAAACGGTTTGCAGGGTAACAATTTCATGTACTTAGTGATGCTTCACACGATTCTACTGCAGCGTGCAAGTTGTTGCAACTTTTTCTTCACGTTTAAACAAAGTTTCACCCGCATTTGCTAGAATCTGAACAGACCGGAGAAAGACGAGCCATCTCCATAAGAGGGACCAGGGAAGAAAAATAAACTGATGGTGGTGTGCTAAATGCATTCCAACTCAGATATTTATATTTGGTGCGAGATTCGCTACTCTTAATCTTGTTAGGTCAAAGATCTTCGAGTTAGCGAATCGGGAAATAATGTGATGATGAAATATAGCGATAATTATCTTGTTGGTAGGGGTAAACATCAGGCCGGTAATGGGCTATTAAACTGAACTCTTGTTAGCTTTTTAGTATACCCGCTTTTGGCTTTGCTGTTTGAATTCTGGATTACGGTTGAACGTTTGATTCTTCTTCTTCTTCTTCGCATTACAAGCTTATTGCTTATCGCATATTAGCTTATTGCATGTTTTCAACTTAGTGTTCTAGATGCACTTCCACAGTTATTAATTGAGAGTTTTTGATGCCTGTACCATTTTTGCATTAGTATAATTGCACAGATAAAAATTCTGAATTTTAATTGTGATGTAAACATTCATTCACGTAAACTTAAATTTAATTTCACACAACCGAGCAACTTGTAAACAATATTGTTTACAAAGATGGGGTTTGTATACAATATTTGCTACATTGCATGAATTGTGCTAGAACTTTACATGATATATAATGTAAACTTATATGAAATATGACGCTCCATTTGTGTGCATCATATTGAACAGAAATTTACACTACTTTTCGAACTGTGTGTGTACTCTATGCCCAGAGAAGTCGAGAAATTTTCCAATCCGAAAAATTCCTAGACCGGACCGGGAATTGAACTAAGCCACCTCTAGCATGGTCTTGCTTTGTAGCTGCGCCTTTAACGACTGAGCTAAGGGAGGTATTGGACGTTTGATTACAGATTTTATTTTTTATTAATGATAGATAGGCATAACTTAGCCGGTTTTCATATGTTCAGATATTTTATTAAATATTTATTCTGACTTGAATTGATTGTTAAATCAATTCGGCAACCCGTGATTGATGTTTTTAAAACTTAAAATCCATTGATTATTCAATCAATTACATCATTCGAGCAGACAGCTTAATATGCCATTTCCAACCACAGTGAACTCTGAGAGCAAGTTTTATCGAGGCTGTAAAGCATGCTACTAGCCTAAATTATGATCTAAAGAACCCTCATAAAACCAACATTGATACTTGGGTATTCTTGTAACCACTTCGAAACTTTAAATGCGCAATTATCACCTTCTACGACACGTGCAACATTTAAATAGTTACTCCACGTTTGCTGCACTGCAGCATACATGTAGCAGCAATTCCAAATGAAATGGGGCCCTGATTTCCGAGATTTGTGTAATTGAAAATTCGAAACGGTAGTGCATGTATAGCCTGCGTGGCGGCCATTTGTGGCCGCAAGGAATTACATTAAGCTAGCTTCGTACCATTGCAATGGTTCAATCCGTTTAGGTGTTTTTCCAAACTTTTCCAGTTTATCCAGTATTATGAAACTATGACTAATTAGCTACCACTTCCATTGAAAAACTCGGTTTTGACAAAAACGCAAATTGTACCGACTTGCGGTGAACGGCAGAATATCCAAAAAGCACTTGTGGAAACTTTTGAAAGTTATAGTTCCTAAGTGGTTCATGATAAGGGCAAATCTTCTTGCAAATACTAAAAACACAATCAGGTAGAGGAATGATTTCTCTGCCAGCTGATGCAGTTTGTTTGCGGCAATTGAAGTCAGTGTTTACAAAAGTTGCTCTAATCTCGAATCACTGTGGAGTTGACGGAGTCGTGTTTCTTAACACGAGAAGGTACTATATTTGTACCAAAGATAGCTCAAAACGTTCAGCTGATGCATTTTCCTGAAATCTTATCTTGACGAACATATTGAAGTGGTAACCTTTCGAATGACGCAACCATAAAGCACTAAATGTTAGAGGTGATGAAAACGCGAATCGGTGGTCAAGGAGCTTTTCGAGTTGGAAATTCTTCCCATATATCATCTCATATCATCATCCCATAAATCATACATCATGTTAAAAACAATGCCAAAATTTCCATCTAACAAATTACCTTGTATCGCATTTCAAAAGTGACTGTCGAATTCCCAACATTGATCGTCATCATCCCATAATGACCTATCATCTCAGCTGAGCCTACCAATAAATCAGTGCCGCTAATTTTCAAAACATGTACTAGAATATTTAACTCCGAAACCAATCAATCAAATTTCATTCCATGTTGTGTTTGAACTCTATCGATCGAACAACGGTTCTCTTATTAAGTTCATCTACATATTGGGTCAATGTCAGATTGCATCAAGTCCTGCAGAATGAATTCCCACATTTGTCTCTTCTGTTATGTCCTGCAATCCACCGGCCAATGTGTTCATAAGTTCCCAGAACTGATTAGCCACACTTAGATGTGTTTCTTAAGAACTGATATTTTTGCAACAAGTACCGCTGTCCGAATTTTCAGAATCCAATAAACTACGTAAACGATAACCTCAAGTTCGCCAGCAAATTTTATCCCACCGCTAGTGGCGTAAATTGGATGAGAGTACGTATAATCTTGCTCTGCAAATATGGAATGACATGTCAAAGCACAAATCATACCACGACGGGGCATTTTCCAATTCAAAACAACAACGCCTGATGCAAATTTAGTCGACGTAGATGATGGCCTTACTTAGCCACCAGACGACTGACTAAAGTAGTGACTGATTCGCAACCGAAAAAAAAAATGAATAGATTATACTGAGGATGAGCCGCTTTGACGCGATGATAGGCGAGAAAGACGCGAATTCCGGCGACAGTGATGAAGCGAAAAGTGTGTGACGATGAGGCGGATATTGCTCGTTCACTTCTATCGGGTAGGCATTAGGGATTGGTGTTTTCTCTGATGGTCATCGTGGCGCTGAATCGCGTGCTGCTGCATCATTAATGACAACGATCTGCAAAAACAAGCAAACATTGATGTCACACAACCAGTCTCATATTAATCGGGTCGAAGTTTCCCGATTGTCATTGACCCACGCGGTTAGGGTTATCAGCCATTGAGAACTGTCAATTGACCTTTTGCTGCTGTTGTGAATCTAGATTACACCCGTTTTTTCAATGCTCCCGATCTGGAAACTGTGGGCCAGTGTTCAGAACAACTCAACAGCTCCAATCTCATTCGTGAGTTTATTCATCGATGAGTTTTGCCTTGCAAAATTCAACTGCGCAAGAATCACCGATGAGTTTTCAGGCATAACAATTCATTGTCTTTCAAGCTGGAATGATTTTTTGGCATTATGAGTACGTGAAAATGCAAGAAATTCTCAAGCGTGAGATTTGTAAGGCTCAATGAGTGAGATTTAAGAACGATTTTCAGAACATGGCTGCGGACTCAATTGGTTTTTTGGCAAGACAATGGAAAACTGCTTGACATTTTTCACAGGTATCGAATTGTTTTGCTCTTCTTCCAGTTGATTCCCACCAAAAACTCTTAGTCTAGAGGCAAATCGTTACATTCTTTTCGTGTATTAATTTACATCAATTTACCTCTAACTTTTTTCATCATCAGAATTCCGTAGGATGATGCATAAAGCACAATGACTTCTCTCGTTGATTTCTAGGAATTCAAGACATGCCTACACAAACCAATATATCCATCGGGTAGGGGAAGTCTTCCCCTACTCGATGGTGATGTCGATTTGCTAGCGAGTGCCATGACTTTCGAGAAATCACCGAGAGAAGTAATTTTCATTTTCATTTTCATTTTATGATGTACAAGGGGGTCATGTCACTGATGTGAATATTCACACCATCCATAATACACCAGGGAAGGGGAGAGGAGTGAGGAACACAGCATCTTTACCCATGGGGGTTGAAAAAGTTCTGCGAGGTATACTTATGGTGAACCAGCTGCTCAGCGATTGTAGAAAGGAAAGGGTTGGGTAGGTTTTGTGTGAAAAGCGCATAAGTAATTATCGTATTGTTAAAAAATGGCCTCGTTTGGTTTGCGCCCTCGTCACATAGCGCATCGATTACATCACACCGTCAATGAAAAAGAAATAAAAATAGATTGAAAGAGATTATTAGTTAGTTTTAAACTGTGATTTGATTTACCTATTAGAAATACATTTGTAAAATTATCTCCGTGTACTGAACAGCCATCTCTCTCGCCCTCCCGCCGCCAAATCGTCTTAAGGAGCGTGACGTCAAACTCCGTCATCCATTCAATCAGCCGGAGAACGAAAGAGCGTGCAATGAGCGTCAGCGACCCTAATAAAAAGTGGGGGGAACACCATACATGAACGATACCACAAATCGTGCCACCGTACCACATATTGCTGGGATGATAACCCGAATAGGTTGTTAGGCACTCGTTATGGTTATCGTTCATGCGGGTGTTTCAAAGCAATTTACATCTAATCAACCCTCTGTGCGACCCAACCCGTGCAATGTATTTAATGTTGAGAGCCTTGTGTGCTTTATCATGAGTGGTCACGGATCTGGCAATCTTCACATGACTATGCGTCCCGGTGACGACGACTACGATCTAGCCGGTTTACAATAGGTTTTATACAAGAGTACTAGAATAGATCGGAGTATACTTACAGTTTCGACGTTCCCATGTACTCCTTGTATACCTTCAATCCTACTTCCTTCTCTTGTTGTATTGTGTTTCTGGATATGCCACTTTCATCATACCTCTGACACAAGATAATGGATCCTCGTTCCGGAATGTCTTCAAAACTGGGCAGAACGTATCTTTTGTACAGAATATGGAAAAAAGGATGGACTTTGGATGTTAATCTAATTTAATATATATAGATATGTTTTACAGTCATTTGTTTGTAATTCATCGAATGTATGTCTCATCTTCCTCAATTTTTTTTAATTTGGCTCTGCGTGTAAAAAATTGTTTTTACTTATAATGGGCTGTTCATAAACTACGTAGACAGAGTTTAAGGAGGGGGGGGGGGCAATTATCCACAGCCCATACAAATAAAAAAAAAATGTATGGACAATTATCTACGCAGGGGGAGGGACGGTCAAGAATCCCAAACAAATGTCTACATAGTTAATAAACAGCCCTTAATTGTGGTTTGATTAAAATTAATTTGTGCAAAGTAATGAGCAGAGGCAGGAAAGCAGCTGTTTTATATCTTTTCAGGTTCAAGCAGAATTATTTGCAACCAAGCGGTATTCGTTCAACACAACGTTTCCCGCCCACAAGCTGTAGACCGAGTGCAGAATCTTTGTGATGATACTTTCCAAACGTGCATACCTATAGAAATAAATCCAATTCAATAAAGGATGGATTAAAAAACAAATGATTTCCACTACGACTAAATCCAGCATTTCTACTAAAATATCAAATGCTGTGCTTAATCATTTATTATATTAGTACAGAGCAATGAACAATGTACGGTGATGATTAATCTGTTAATATGCTTTTATAAGCGGGATAAAATGCAATTTTGGTAAGCATCAACACTGATCTGGCAACACTAGTGTGCATCTTTCCAAGGAGGTAAAGATCCAGATCAGCCCTGGGACCTGGTAGCTTAATTAAACTACCTCAAGGTTTTGCCAAAGCCCAGGGAGAAATCACCGAGAGAAGTAATTGTGTACAAAAGCTATTACGCCATAATTCCAGCTCTATCTAGGCTGAGAGCAATGTGTCCGGGTTGCCAAGCCGTGAAAACGTTTCACAATGCAAATCCAGGGTTGCAACTGTGGTGTTGGATTGAGTGCAAAAAATTTCGGGCCATTTGGAAAAGGCATCCACTATGACGAAATAGTAGCAGCCATCAATTGGAGCAGCAAAATCAATATGGACACGTTCGTCGCGGACTTCGTTGCTGCAGCGCACGCAGTGCACTGACGGACAAACTGCGCTACATCGTCGTCCACATTAGGCCAGTAGATGTAACTGGGTGTCCACGATGCAGCTGACGAACGATCCGCTTGCGAAACTTTGATGGTACGACGATTCGATCGCCATAGAGATGAACTAGCCTAAGGCTAAAAATCTCTTAAATAAAGAAAAAAAAAAAAAAAAAAAAGATTCGATCGCCGACCATAACGCAGTTGTCGACGACTTGAAGTCAATCCCGTCTGGCGAAGAACTTCTTGACATCAGGATCAGAAACCTGCTTCACATTTTCTAACCAACCTTCGTTGAGGAAGTTCACCACTTGCTGAAGAACTGGACCTTTCTGCGTCTCAGCCACAACCATCTGATGCGTGACTGAAATGGTTTCGTCGAGAATTGCTTTTGCTTGAGATTCGACGTACAACGCGGCTAACATGTAGTCCTCGTTTACTGCGATGACATTAGCCGGGAGAGGAAGTCTGCATAGCGAAAATTGGTCATCGAAACGTGTTTAACACTCCGAATACGATGCCTCTGAAAAACGTGTAACGGCAAGTTTGCAATAGCATAACTTAGCCATTTCTTGATTAATTTAAAAAATATGGTACTTCTAGAATTCCTAGGGTCTGTAGATTGTTTTGATTGTAAAAGGATTAAAAATAGGGTCGTCTACTTTATTCAAACGCGAAAATAGTCGCTACACGTTTTTTTTTAAAGAAGTGTATATGGGTTTTGCAAGTGGCCTAAGATCCAAAAATTAGATGAATGGGCACAAATGTTCATAATTAGCCAGAATACAGTCATGGTTTCTATATATGGATCCTGGAGACAACGGAACGGTCCTCCGGAAGATTCGGTACATCCGTAAAATTAGTCAATCCACGAAACGAGCTCCGTGGTTTTTTCGAAAACATTAGGAACTGTGATATAAGAAAGGATTTGGATTCATGACATAAACACGGACCCGGATGGCCATGGGAGCGTGCTCAGGAAGATCCGAAACATCTGTAAAAGTGGTTAATCCATGAAGCTGATCCTAGAGCTCCGCAATTTTTTTTCGAAAACACGTGGATCTGTGATATAAGACAGAATTTGGGGTCGTGACATAAAAATCGACTTGGCTGGCCATGGGATAATCCTCCGAAGGATCCGGAACATCCGTAAAAGTAATTCATCCATGACACTGATTCTAGAGCTCCGCGGTTTTTTTTTTTATCGAAAACACTAGTAACTGTGATGCAAGAAATAATATATGGTCGTGAAATAAACATGGTCCCGGATGGCTATAAGACCGTCCTCCGGAAGATGCGAAAGATCCTTAAAAGGGGTCCATCCATGAAACTGATCCTAGAGCTCCGCGATTTGTTCAAAAACATTAGGAACTGTGATATAAGAAAGAATTTGGGATCATGACATAAACCTAGACCTCGATGGCCATAGGACCATCCTCCGGAAAATCCGAAACATCCATAAAAGTGGTCCATCCATGAAACTGATAATCATGGACCCGTATGGTTATGGAACCGCCTTTCGAAAGATTCAGAGCATCGGTAAAATTGGTTCATCCATGAAACTGATTCTAGAGCTCAGCAGTTTTTTTTTAAATCTCTTGGAACTGTGATATAAGAAAGGTCATGACGTAAACATGGACCTGGATGGGCATGAGCCCGTCCTCTGGAAGATCTGGAACATCCTTAAAAGTGGTAAAGTCATGAAACTGATCCTTAGAGCTCCGCAGTTTATTTAAAAAAAAATAAAAAAAATAGTAGCAACTGTGTTATAAGAATGAATTTGGAGTCGTGACATAAAAATCAACCTGTATGGTATGGTCATTGGACCGTCATTCGGAAGATCCGGACCATCCGTAAAAGTGTTTCATGCATGAAACTGTGAAAAAAAAAACCGTGATTTTTTTCGAAAAATTCACAGCTCGAAGTGTGCTCGAGAAAACCGCGAAGTTATAGAATCAGTTTCATCGATACACCACTTTTACGGATCTTCCGGAAGACGGTTTTATGGTCATTCAGGTTCAGCTTTATGTTATGACCACAAATTATTTCTTATATCACAGTTCCACGTGTTTTCGAAAAAAAAAAAATGGAACTAATGGATCAGTTTTATGGATTGACCATTTTACAGATGTTTCAGATCTTCCAGATGACGATCCCATGGTCATGCAGGTACATGTTTATGCCATGACCCCAAATTATTATATCACAGTTCCTAATGTTTTTGAAAAAAAAAAAAAAAAAAAACTGCGGAGCTCTAGGATCAGTTTCATTGGTTGACCTCTTTTCTGGATGTTCCGGATCTACCAGAGGACGGCCCCATGGCTGTCCGGGGCCATGTTTATGTAATGACCCCAAATTCTTTCATATATCACAGTTCCTAATGCTTTCGAAAAAAAAAAACGCGGAGTTCTAGGATCAGTTTCATGGATTGACCATTTTTAAGGAATTTCCAGATCTTCCGGAGGATGGTTCCATGGCCTTCTAGGTTTGCCATGTTTATGTCATGACCCCTTATTAATGTATATATGACAGTTCCAAGTGTGTTTGAAAATAAAATAGTGGGGCTCTAGGATCAGTTTCATAGATTGAACACCGGAGGACGGTCCGATGGCCATCCAGGTCCATGTTTATGTCATGAACCCTAATTCTTTCTTATATCACAGTTCCTAATGTTTTCGAAAAAAAAAACCGCGGAGTTCTAGGGTCAGGGATTTATGGATAGACCACTTTTACGGATGTTTCAGGATCTTTCGAGAACTGTGCTGTTATCTCCAGGCTTCATACATAGAAACCATGCGAATATCAGGTTCAAAGCTACTCCACTGGTCCGTAATTCATCTCTGCTAGGGTCAGTGGCATGAGCGATTGCCTTCACTTCACCAGTCGGGAACCGATGCATGATGACAGCGCCAAGACCGTACTTTGATGCATCTGCTGCAACAATGATTTCCTTAGACGGGTCCTAGTGTGCAAGCAGCAGGTCGGATAACAGAATGGCCTTGAACTGCTCCTAAGCCTTCTGGCAATCGATGGTCCAGTTCCAGTGTGCATGCAGCTCTGAGTTGTTTCATTTGCTTCACGAATCGACCATGGTAGTTGACAGCACCGAGGTAGGAACGGTGCTGCTTGGTATCCTTCGGATGCTGCATCTTGGAAATGACTTCTGTTTTTGAAGGGTCAGGTCGAATACCGTCATTATCCACGATGTTCCTGAGGAACTCGATCTGCCGCATTACCTTGACAATTTAAAATTTGCCTTTTCGGCCACTCTGTAACTCTTTACTTCTATGGTAAAATCCCAAAAAACAATCGTCAGTATGGAGTATGGAAAGCGTTTTGCGCTCATAATATTACAATACTTCTCCCTCAAACAACACCATGATGACGTCATTCTCGTTTGACTACACTAACTGACAGTTCGTTTAGATACATTATACTTTGCCTCCGCTTATCTATGGAATGTATAGTATCTATAGTGGACATTGCCTCACCATTTCAAGACCAACAATTGAAAAGGCCTTAACTCCATTTTGTTAACAAACCTTGTAAGGCCATTTTCTCGTGAACATTCGCAACCCTACCACACAATCGGGTAGAGGCGAATTTCCCCTACCTGTTCAGTTTGTTGGTTTGCGTTGGCGGCATTTGGTTCGCGAGAAAATGGCCTTACAATGTTTGCTTACAAAATGGAGTTGAGGCCTTTTCAATTGTTGTTCTTGGTTTCACTCCTTTATAAATTCCATGAGAAATTGTCAATCTTTGCGTGAAGCCCGACGTGAAGAGATGGCAGCTTGCTGTTGGAACGAAGAGATAAGACAAAGCCCACTAGATTTGATGTACAGGTTGTCAGATGCTTCTGAAATTTCACCATAGGAGTAAAGAGTTGTAGAGTTGCCGTCGATGTCAATGCTTACTGAGCATGCAACCATACATCTGCCTTTCTTTCATAAGAACCAATGTCGTAAACGTATACAATTACTTCTCGAGAATGAAAACTCACTCAAGTAAACCACCACGATGATTGTGTAGAGGAAGAGTCCGTCTATCCGATAGTGGCTTACATGGATTGACTTTGAACTACGAGAAGTTTACGAAAGAAGCCATTGTTTACGTTTTCGACATTGGTCCTTACGAACGATCAATGTCGATATCATAAAAATTGTAAGATCGATGTCTTACTATGCATTCCTGTTATACCACAGAGGCAACACAAAAAAGGGTCTAAGTCTAAGAGTTTTCAGTTTTTTCTCGGTCAGTATTGCAGTTCATAATTTTGAATTAGTAATTGTTGGAAGATAATGGCTACTAGGATAGTCTATTTTTTCCAAAGTAAAACCATAGTAAATTTATTAGTCTGAGATCTAGGAAATATTATAAGCTCGGTATCTGCAATATTTATGAATTTTCTAAGCATAAGATGTTGATATTCCTACATGGAAAATTGTGTAGGCGGCCTCCGGGTCTTAGATCGGAAAATGTGTTTTTCAAGTGACATTATAGCCTTTCGGTACCGCTAGCCCTAGGTGTACGAGAAAGGCAAAAAGCAAGCGCTGTAGCCGTGATGAACACTAAAACAAACATCACTCTGGTTGGTAACCCTACGAAACCGATCGAAAACGAAACAAGCCGGGCGCTGTGTGACGTTGAAGGAATTTTTATAGCTTTTATTTCGGGATGCTGCAAATCTTCAATCTCAACGACGACGACGACGACGACGACGATGCCCACTGCCGTCGACCCCCGTTTGACATGTTGTGGTACGTGTGCATCGCTTTGAGGTTTTGCTGTAGGCAGTACATACTGCTTTGACGTTGACCATACCGGCTCATATTGCAAGCCAAATATTTATGTCTACGCTCACCGAATCGAAACTTTTCAGCCTTTCGTGCGGGGGAGGATGTTTTCGGCTTGTTTTCAATAGGTGCTTCAATAAAATGAAGAAATAAAAACTAAAATTCGTCGAATATCGACTTCAAGGGTGCTTAGTTTCTCTAGCAGAGAGCAAAGGAAAATAATCTTCGAATGAACTCCACCGCTTTGGCACGATCCGCTGGTTTTGGTAGCGATACACGGTTCTGGGGGAAAAGCAAATAAACACAGGTTGATGCTGGCCGTCCGTCGAATTAAGATTCAAGCAAATTAACTCGAGAGTGCTTGTCTGGGGGCAAACGAGCTAATAAAGGGGAGCCCCGGTTCTAGTAAGGTGTGAAACTGAAAATTTTGTTATTTTAGAAGATGTGTGGAAGGTCGTTGTCTTGTTGTATGTGTTGTTAGATATTTGATGATGGGGTGTATTTTGAAGCAGGTTTCATCTACACCCTATTGGCCTCATTTCACACGAACCTTTGATTCCTTATAATGGTTTGAGGGGAAATTCATCAGGAAGTGAAAGAGAATACGCTTTCTTTCGGTTGTTGGCATCTCATTTGCATCTTATGCGTACAAAAAAAACGTCTCTGGTGGTTTTCTAAGCTCTCAACTATAAGATTATGGCTGAGTCGCATTCATATAGCCATATAAATAACGAAGGAGTTATCATACAGAACCCTAGATTCACAACAATTTTGCTTATCAGGACTCAGCCGTAATGTAAATCACCATCATAAATGAAGGGTTTCTGAAATGTATTCATCGATATGTCCAAAGCATAAATTTGATATGCTGATTTGAATCGGTGTAGTTGCATTTCACGTAGGGGAAATGGCTTTAATGTTAGCGTACGGATCTAAGATTGGGCCCATCGCTAAAAATCTGCTATTTATCAATTTTATCTAGATGAACGCGTCATTGGGACGGTACTAATGGATATTTTTGGTCACTATTGAAAATGAAACATGTATTAGGCCGACATTACATCCATTTCCCCTATAAACTCGAATACTGTATTAATTTTCTTCACTGGATTTGAAAGTATGTTCCTTCGTTTAGAGTTGTGTCTTATATGTAGGGCGAACGCGAAATTATTGCAAGACTTACAACTGGCTGTATCTTTATTCCTACTAGGCGAAAATTAACCAAACTTTGCATAATTTCTCTTTGAAGTGTAGTTTTTTTTTGTATTTATTATAGAGACTTTCAGCCTTAGGCTGGTTCGTCTCTTTTGAAGTGTATTGTTTACATCCTGTAAATTGCTTTATTGTCTATTTCGATGCGGCTAAGACAGAAGTGACTCAAGTGAAGACGCCTGAAAACATTTTGTAAGCTCATATGGAAAATCCGGAGCTGCCCCATCGTGCTTTAGGAAAAATACTGTTTATAAATAATTCAACCGTATCAGGAGCTATAAACAGGCAATGAACAGGAAGGAAACTGGGAGCAGCATGTAGGAAGACGGAGGAAAAAATGAAGGGTAATTACACCCGAAATCCCAACATTTTAACACGTGATGTTGCCAAAAAGGTCGGTGTTTCGCAAGAGTTACGTGCAGAAGGTTAAGGCAAGAGCTTGATTACATGCATTCAAGGTTCAAAACTTCCCAAACCACGATGAACGCCAGCAAACTGTTGCCAAAGCCCGCGCAAGGAAGCTCTACACGGAAATGTTGACCAGATACAGTTGCTGTGTGATGGATGATGAAACATACGTCAAAGCTGACTTAAAAAAATACCAGAATAGTAGTAGTAGTAGTACACCGGAAAAGATAAGTTCCAAGTGAATGATCGCTTCAAGAAAAAGAAAATGTCAAAATTTGGATCAAAATGCTTTATTCGGCAGGCTATCTGCACCTGTGAAAAAAGAAGTAAAATATTCGTCCCAAATATCAATGGTGAAATTTACAAAAATGAATTCCTTCAAAAACGTCTGCGGGCATTTTTTAGGCAGACAGGGAAAACAAATTGATTTGGCCGGACTTAGCTTCATGCCACTATTCTAGAAGCGTGCTGGAATGGTATGAGGATAATTTGGTGGATTTTGTCCCCAAGGATATGAATCCACCGAATCGTATTGGGCCTTGATGAAGCGGGAACTCAGAAAGACCAATGAGAAAGTAAAGGATGCAAATGACATACGGAGGAAATGGATAAAAAATGAGAAAAGGGTACCGGATACCACTGTTAGTTAGCGTGGGTCAAAAGCTTTTTAACTACTAGGCCGATGTTCGATTTTTATTTTGCAAACTAAAGGTATTAGATTGCGCTATCTACGAAAGTTACGAACGGGATGGTCAAACAAGTTGAAATGTACCAAACATTGTATTTTTTTTTTGTGTTTCACACTATTGAGACCCCCCTTTTATATTTTTATTGCAAAGCTCATACTTTTTTACATAATGTACCAGCACATTAAAAACATATTATTTTTCGTTTTTGAGGGTTTTTGATCTAATTTCCGTCCTACTGAGCACATCCTGCACTTTACCTATTTTTTAAAAAAGGGTTTGAACAAAACATGGAATGTTTTCGTCAAAAATAACTTCTAAATTTATTCACCTTTCCATACGTACCTTTGGATTTGATAAAGAGTCATACAATGTTGAGATATTATTAAAAATCTAACACTGCTTCTTGATTCTAAATTCGTCCTACGAGTTTCAATTCCGTCGTAACGCATTGAAACGCCATTAGATTTTCCTCGTCCTACGGATAAACGTAGAAAAAGGGGATTCGCTAGGAGCGCTTCTTTTGTTTTGAGAACAATGAATGTTAATATTCATACAATGTGCTGTAATTGGCTTCATGTGGTGGCTTATGAACTAACGGATCGGAACAAACGTATGATTGTTTTGTGCATGGTGAAATCATTGATATTATTGATGATTTCTGCTCGATAGAACGGAAATGGGCGATTACGACAAAGTAGCGCTCTTCCCTTCCTTTTTTTAAATACCATGTCACAGCGCGAATTCATGTTTATGCATTTAAAGTGCAATGCATCTCCATTGAATCAAAACAATTGAATAATGATGTGTTTTTATTAATGAAAACTGACCTAGGACACAATCGTTATTTTCAATATGAAAGTAGTACCCATACCTTTCAGTTATGTTAGTAAAGTCATGGTGTTTTTAAATGAATCAATGTTTTTTGTTTGTTTTGTCCTATTTGAGCTTCTCACTGTGACAAGCGTTTTGTGGTATAGTGATTTTTTTATGGAACTTTACCATGGCACACAGTGCAAAAAAATCCACCCACGTTCAGACAGAACTCTTTTTCCATGTGGCAAAAATTGAAAGCTGTCATCTTATTTTTACAGTGGCTCAGTTATAGTGGCGATTTATCGGTAGTCCTACCGATTTTCGGGATGCCTACCGATTCACAAACGAAAGGTTCAAAACTACCGATTTTTCACTTTTCCTACCGAGAATCACAGATTTTAAGTAACATTGAAAAATGTTCAATACCTAGGTTTTGTTTTCCGTGTAGTCAGTAAATCTGATCGAACGCGGTGCGTTTTGCAACTTAAATCCAAACGGATGAGAATTTTTACCGATTAATCGACTTCTTCTGTCTGTCTCCAAGCGGGGATGCTATTTTCTGTTTATCCTTTTTTGGTTCCGTGTTCCGTTCGTCCTACTTACACTTACTTGTTATGATTAGACTAGAGTCGGTGTATGACGAGGGAGGCGACACATCTAAATCTCAAGTTTAGATGCTCAACAAATCTCACACTAGCGAATCAATGTTCGAAAAATCTTCTTTTATTTGTCGCATCTACTTGCATCGCGCATCATCTTTTTGCAGGAAATCTTCAGAATCATCATCAATCTTCTTTCTATCTACTCAGCGTGCGCGCAGCTACCAACAGCAAACCACAATCTTTTCTGCATAGTAGATAGAGTCGTCCCCCTCGGTGTATGATGAGTCACGCCAAGAGAAAAACAGTTGAACTCGGTTTTTGAAAGATTCCCTTTCTTTTCACTTGACAACAGAGGACTTCTACATCAACTTCAAATGACTTCTAACGAGAAAAAATACCGGCTGTAGTAAATCATTATGACAGTGATTTTGTCAAATTAACTTAAAAATAGTATAAATTGTAATTACTGATCATTACCAAACGTATCCCATGACAATTTAATGCTCACTGCGTGTTTATGATCATTTATTCAATTATATTTTATTTTTTATTTCAATACCTTTCGTGGACCTTTCAAAGGATCGTAATGTTTATTTACTTTGCACAATAGGTAGCCAGTTTGACAGTTCAATAGGTAGACTTGGCTTTACTCTTGGCGTGACCATAGTCGCTATATTTATAGTCTGGCGGATATAATCTCGGGAACCAATTGAGCTGTCAAATAACGGAACCAATCTAGCATATCACGACCAACAACAGAAAAGAGCACATCAGCTATTGCGATCAAAACTTCGGAAACACTTTTCTCGTGACTCAAGGCTCGCCAACGCAAACTAACACCATCTTTGGGTTGGGGAAAGTTTCCCCTATCCGATGTTGCAAGTTATTTGCGTTCAATTGGCGAGGAAATATTAATCAACGTTTTGTTTATAAAAGTTGATAATACCTTTTCAATTGTTGGTCTACAATATATTGAATTGGTTCCGCTTTTTGATAGCTTGAAATTCTATCCGCCAGGCTATAAACATAGCGACTATAGGCGTGACTCATTATACACCGATTCTAGATTAGACTATTGTCAATTCAGAGAAAAAAATAAGATTTGGCGTCAGATTTGACAAAAAAACTTGAAAATCGTCACTGACATCCTGGGCATTTTAACACACTGAACCAAAACCTTTTACTGAAAAAAAAAAACAAGCCAGGTGAAAATTTGCAATAAATAACAAAGTAAAGGAAACAATTCAACGACAGTCCTACTGGTAATCTTGCCCAACTTCAGCCACAAAAAGAGCCTTAACAAAGAACGGTATTTAATCGAATCATCAAGCAGTTTATTTAATTGATAAACTGGGATCAGCCCAACTCAACGCTTGTGAAAAGTAGAAGTTCGAAGTTGTCAACAAGCCGTCGTCATTGTCCATTTCATTGACAGCTTGTTTTTTCAAGCACTGAACTCCGCCTCGAGGTCCCGTTTTTTCCTTCGGAAATACACCCGACATGTTTGGCCAAGTGTAGTAAACTGGTGGCCAAAAAGTCGATTTCAACGCTTTTAAAATCTTCAGAATTTTTATCTATCTTCATTATTATCTACTCAGCGAAAAAAAAAACTGCTAGCAGAAATTCCTCAAAGTACGTGGTGGGTGCTAGCGGTGGTCCATCCACCGGTTTATCCCGACTGCCAACCAATTGAGCTATTTTTCTGTAGATGGCTAGTTTATGGTTGGTACAAATCGAACAGACAAAAAAGTAATAATTGGAGGATTTCACAAGGCACATACATATTTTTGTTCATAGATTTGACGGCATTGTTTTGAATCCTATTGAATTGACAATTAGTTTATAAATGACTGTCTATAAACCACCTAGATATCTTAAGGAGATAGCGCAGGGCAAAACAATTATAAAAAGAGGCAATGAGTTGCAGATTTTACAGACCTATCCATGATCATGTTGTTCTTTCTCGAAGTTGTCGAAAAAAAAAAATCATAAAATATTGCTTCGTCATAAAGTTTGAGCGGTAGGAATCGTCATTGTTACCTTGATTTTGAACCTTGAAGTTCTTAAGAGCGAAATTTATATTAAATTTGAACTTATGTGGAATCGGATGAACAGTCAGGGTAAAATATTGCTTCAACCGCTTTAATGACTGCTATAAATTTAGACTCAAGTCAGTTTTTCAAAATAAACAAAAAAATGTATGTATGTGTATGTTTGTCATGTATGTATGTTTACCACAGCTGTGCTTGATTTTGTCCTTTTCGAACCTTTTGCAGTCGGTAGGTTATCACTCAATTTATTCTAACTAGAACAATACTGAAATTTATTAACGAAGAAATGATGTTGTTGCGGAATCTGAAGGAAATTTCGAATATTACCCCGGAAGCAACCTCCGAGAGCGCATTGTTAGAGCTCGAATTAAAATGATCATTTTCCTCCTCAGCTGCTTCATCCAAATTCTCATAAAAAAAGGTCGAAATTAAAATCCGGAAGCACTATACACTATAGAGTATCCTCGAGATAAACGTCGGAATGAACTGGTTCGTATCCTTCCATTTTTTTCCTTTCTGCGTTTTTGTATCAGTGTTTATAATGTTTGACAACTGCGGATGTTTTTTTCTCCTTATTTGTGAAAATTCGAAGCATGGTAAGGTTTCTGTGAATTGGCAATATCCAATGTGTGAGGTTGAAGGACTGATTACTCGGTTCGAAAGTCATAAATTGCGCGTGATTTGTTTGCATCCTGCCCCCGCTCACAAAGCTTTTAAGTTTCTGGAAGCCTTCTTAAGACGACCTACCGATAACTACCGATAACCACCGATAAAAGTTTTAAGAAGCTACCGATAATGAAAAAAATAATCTGGCCACCCTGGTGGCTGACTGATCCATACGAGAAAAAGTGAATCTTTTGCAAACCAGTCAGCTTGCTTTTAAGCAGCTTATAAATCTTACTAGTTATGAATAATTGGACAGCAACGTGATTATGCTTGGTAAGCTCTGCAGTTGCTACAAAACTTGCAAACTTTTAATTTTTCGATTCGTCCGTTTAATATATCGGAGAAGGATGAATGTGTGTTGGCCCAATGAAATCCTTGCACAGCTTCACAAATTAGAATGTACTCCGTGGCCCATACATTCTTTTTTAGGTTTTTAAAATTGTTCCCCTATTAACAAGCGATGAAATTGTGTGGCAATAAATCGTTTAATTTTTCCATAAACGTATCTACAATTTCCACCTATTTCCAACTGTAAAGATTCAATGTCACCGTCAGAAAGAATTGCAATAATATCAAAATAAAGGTCCTTTATTCCTGGACATTGCTCACATTTCATCATTGTTCATTTGAATTACTACAAAGAATTTTGGAAAATAATTCATGATAAGTATTTACTCCGGATAAATGCAACTGTCTAAGGGATTCTCTGGTGTTGTCATAATACCTTTTTGCTCTTGCAAGTGCGTTGCCCGGTCTGCCATGAATCGAGAAACTGCGAATTCCTTTACAATTTAGTAAGCTGACCAGCTTTTGGATAAAGTTGGAATGATATTTCTTGCTACTATCAGTAGTCTTCTAAAATTTTCCTTTTAAGGTGAAAGTTAATGCTTTTCCGTTGATACTGAATCCACACCCAGGGTTGCTTCCACTCACTTGCTATAAAAAATTGTTTTTCGGAATTATGAAATCCTTAGATGCAGGCTTGCAATTGATCATTACAGCTAAAATGCTATTTTTCGTAATTATGAAACAATGAGATACTATAATGATAATTTTTATTTGTAAGATGCAAGAAGAGGTGGTAAAGTTTGTGTATGACACATAAAATTTGTCAATTTTGCTTTCAGAAGGTCACAACTAGTGATGTTATGATCGCTGATTGCTCGTTCATCGCGTTGCTCATCGTTACAGCTAATCGCTAGTTGTGACCTTCTGAAAGCAAAATTGACAAATTTTATATGTCATACACAAACTTTACCACCTCTTCTTGTATCTTACATATAAAAATTATCATTATAGTAGCTCATTGTTTCATAATTACGAAAAATAGCATTTTAGCTGTAATGAGCAATTGCAAGCCTGCTAAGATGTTATAATGGTCATTAGTACTTGAAGGGGTCAAGCATTGCAAATTAGAAAAATGGGAATTTTGAACATATTCATAAACACAATATTATTGTATAATTATAATAATTCTACTACTGAAATGACAATTTCAATTCCAAGATTCCAAGTTCAGGGTAGTCCTACTAATGCTCAGAAAAGTTTTGTCGTAGTTCAGGGAAGGCCTGCCAAACTTCAGCGAAGTCCTGATGAAGTTCAGGGAAGCCCTGCCGAAAGTCCTTTCGATGTTCAGGGAAGCCTTGCTGAAGTTCAGGGAAGTCTTGTTGAAGTTCAGGGAAGTTCTGGCGAAATTCAGAGAAGTTCTGTTGAAGTTCAGGGAAGTCCTGCTGAAGTTCAGGGAAGCCTTGCTAAAAATCCTACCGAAGTTCAGGAAAATCCTACCGAAGTTCAGGGAAGCCTTGCCGAAGTTCAGGGAAGTTCTGCCGAAGTTCAGGGAAGGGCTGCTGAAGTTCAGGGAAGTCCTTTGATTTCAATTCTCGGAAATCAGGGAATGATGAAGTTCAGGGAACTCATGCCGAAGTTCAGGGAAGGCCTGCCGAACCTCAGAGAAGTCCTGCCGTAGTTCAGGGAAGGCCTGTCAAAGTTCAGGGAACTCCTGCTGAAGTTCAGCGATGTCCTGCCGAACTTCAGAGAAGTTCTACCGAAGTTCAAGGAAGTTCTGCCGAAATTCAGGGAAGTTATGCCGAAGTTCGTGGAATTATCTAATTATCTTTAAAAATACCAAGATATATCAGAATACCTTCATCAAAAAGGCTGAAATGTTTACAAAATATACTCAAATACTTGTGATACAACGTGATACATTTGAAGATCAAATTGGTTTAAAAAATATTTTATTGATCAATGGCAAAGGTGGATGATTTCTACAATATTTGAAGATATAGTTCAATTTATCTAATTATTTTTAAAAATACCAAGATGTAACAGCATACCGTCATCAAACAGACTGAAATTTTCCTTTACGACTTAGAAATTCTCTCAATTTAGAAATATTTTTACGATTTATTTTCAAGCACTTTCATAATTGAGTTCTTGCGATATCGCCGAATAGCATCCGTTTTCAACTATCGATAATTTTCGCAAAATATTTCAAATTGAAATACCAATAGATATCTTATAATATGCATCAATTATTGCGAATGGAAAACGTCACGCGTGAGCTTGATCCTGCTGTTTTGTGCGAGGGTTCCAAATTACATTGTTCTTCAATCTGGAGCATTCTTACGCACAGATATATGCAAAAGCCAGTTGATTGCTTAGGAAAATGAAATCTAATGCTTGGAGTTGCGTTACAAAAAATGGTTTGGGAGGAAATGTTTCTAACAATATTTTGAAACGATCTACGGGAAATATGACCTTTCATACGAAATACTTGTGTAATTGATGGGCAAAGTTAGCGACCACTATGATTGTGGTCTTAAATTTGAACTTAGAAAATGGTTTACAGAAAATTTAAACAATAAATCAATCTTGTAAAAATTGCTAGAGAATGACTCACTTCATCGATAGTTTAAAAAATAACGCAGCGCTCAATCGAAAAAACTCTTCCGTGCAAAATTAAAGAACTAAAATTGCTATCTCTGCTATCTTAATACACTTGATATCCAAAATGCATCACTAGTTCCCTAATATTTTCAAAAAATACCAATGTTTATATTATTTGACAGGACTAAGGAGTGACTGGTGTTTTGCGATGGAAGATTTTTATGTTGGAAGCAGCTGCAGAAGAAGGCAGACTTGTTTTGGTAGCAAAGAAGTACCGTAAAACGGGGTATCTTTGATAATGCGGGTAACTTTGATAGTATAATATAAAGAATAAATTTAACGCTGTGCTTTTTCCAAATAAGAAACATTGGTTTCATATTGTAGCTTAGGGTATTTCCGTTGATATCGTATATAGTTGTTATATCGTATGTGTTACATATTTTACAAAAATATTAAAAAACCATTTTCGTGTTTTCGCTTTTTTGAAAAAGCACTCAAACCATCACTTATGAAATGTATTTCCGATACAGCCATACCAAATTCAATTTTGTTTTCTTATTGCTTATGAAGTTTTCTGATTATATACTCATTTAAAGTTTCATATTTAAAGAACTAAATTATTTGACATTCTCTCATTTTTTCAACATTCATCGAGCATTATCACATTCGGTCACAAAACTAAAAAAAATAGTGCAAATGCCTTAATTTTCGTTCAACATATTACTAACGAATTATCTCTTGGATCCTCTTTTTTACCGTCTACCAAAGATGCTGAATACAGTTGCCTTACATCCAGTATCTTCACTAGCGCGGTAGCGAATGTGGAGTTTTTAAAACTTTCCGAGGCACGTTTCAAGTCCTCAACAGTCAGACTCGCGTCGGAGACCACGCCTTCTATCTCCACATCTCGAGAAGGGATGTAGATGTTATACTCAACACTAAAAAGCTCGCGTTCAGCAATCTTATTTGCCACATCATAAGTCGGTGCTTCTACCCGCAGTTTGTTGAATCTTTCCTTGTGTACCTAGATTCCCGGATACTTCCGCAGCAAATCTCTCGTAATGTCGAGAGTTTTCAAAGGTTTATTTTTGGGCCGAAAAAAAGACAACCCATGGTCCTTTCGAAGACGATTGGTAGTATCTGGTTCGCGCAACGTAGGCATCCGAAGACGCCATAAGTGTTGCGCAGAAGCGGTGCACAACCGCTTAAAAATAAAAAAACTTAAGAATAACTTTCACCAATTAATTTACTTAACTACTAGTTGTTAATATTTCGTTGCCCGGTGTGCGAGCAACCATACAAAAAAAAAATAATCAAAAAAAAAATTATATAAAAAAAAATTTACTTTTTACTAATTGCAAAAATGCCCCACCCTATTAGGGAGAGCACACTGCCACAAGGCAACTTTGCTATACAATAGCAAGGCAATCGAAAAAACTATCCTATTATACTTATGCCATTTGCTGCTGCTTGCTTGCAGCTGCACGTGGCGATACAATGGAGACGTCGATAACTGCGAAACAATGGAGACGTCGATAACTGCGAAACAATGGAGACGTCGTGATGGGTAGAGATGGACACTCGAAATAAACGGGCTCGCCGAATTTCGGTGCTTCCGAGACACGCGCGCTTATCACCTGGACACTGCACTGTGATGCGAAAAAAACCACGCGGGTGGAAAAAAATCACAACTAATACTTTATGTCGTGTGAGAGACCGGGACGGTGTTAACCGACTCAGCGCTCGATACGGAATGGTCAATGAAATTCATACTGATTGCTTGTGGCTAAAATTCATAAGTGTTTCTTTTGGAATTATTACGTTATTTTGCCTGCGTGTACCTATTGAATCATCTACTCATGAGCATGAGCATGAGCATGATTGACCACCCACGGTTGCTACTCTGTTTTTGCCAGATCCGTTGTAATTACACAGAGTGGCATTCCAAAGCCGCAATGCGTCGATAGTTGATTACTGACTGTTTATCGCCTTTCTTGAAGACAGGAAAAACGAAGAATTCTTCCAGCCATCAGGGAAGATTCCAGAATTCAGCGAGAGGTTAAATATGAATGCTAGTGGTGCGCTCAAAACTCCCATACAGTTTTGAATCACCACAGATGGAATTCCATCAGGGCCAATACTGGAAGAATTTTTTAAGCGAAGGCCTATTCTTTGGTGGATGAGATTCAACATATGAACGTATGGGAATCTCACTTGCTGCATCTGAAACGTGTTCGTCAGAGAGCTTCTCGTTGACGAAAACACTGCAGAAATGTGACCTGAATAGATCCGCGATACCATCCACATTAGACATTTCTCGATCCCCGTTGAACATCGTGGAGGGCAGACCCGATTCCTTTCGTTGATCTTTCACGCAAAAAGGGTTTTTTTCAGCACATAATTCAACTGTCCGTTTTATTCAGCATTGTACACTGTTATGCAGTGTTTATTCAATATGTATGCTTATTTGTGACTCTGATTTGTTTGTTGGGGTGTGTTTGAAAAATGTCCAGAAAACAGTTGTAAATCATTTCTATGGCACGCCATGCCAAATTTCAGAACTCCGCATTCCCACACACATAACTTCTTATTCTTCTTCGCATTTCAAGCTTATTGCATATCGCATATTAGCTTATTGGGGTGCTCTCAACTTAGTGTTCTACTAGATGAACTTCCATAGTTATTTTAATTGAGAGCTTTGGATGCCTGGCACCATTTTTGCTTTGGTATAATCGTGTGGCAAGTCCAATCATACTTCTATGCCCAGGGAAGTCGTGAAATTTTCCAACCCGAAAAATTCCTAGACCGGTCCGGGAATTGAACCCAGCCACCTCCAGCATGGTCTTGCTTTGTAGCTGCGCCTTTACCGACTGAGCTAAGGGAGGTATTCTCACATAATTCTATCCAAATAGGTCCATACTGGTTGCCGCAACCAATGAATGTCTCATACTTACAAGTGAAGGTATACTCAGAACATATCAAATCTCTCGTGTCAGTAGAAACGGAGGATGAAAACGAGAATCACGCTATTTTATTGTTATTATTGTTGTCAATCTGTTTGTCCATGTCAAACTCCACTCACGCACACGTTGTGGGTGAGTGAACAACAAACGAAACGATAAACTTCCATGTACAGAGCACCGAATCATATTCATCTGTTTTTTTTTTCGGTTAAAGTCCAATTCTTGTACGGTAGCAACCAGTACAGTAGCTACTATTAAATTGAGCAATTCCCAAAAAACATGATCTTGTTTTATTTCCCTTTCACGAGCTCCGTGCGGTGCGGTGCTACAGGCTTCGGGTTGCATGACTGTTGGCCGTCCCGATGTGGCCGCATAGCTCGTGCGAGAGTGTGAACGAGCGAATGGAGAATTGATTGCCGTTGCCGCGTGCGGCGGTTGGGACAAGAGCATCATACAAGAGCTCCGAACGTGGGCTTTTGATGGATGGGGTGTTTGTAGGTGGAAATGTAGCTTGTAAATGCTTGCTCCCCATCAGTGGGACCCGTCTGGTGGCTCGTAAATAATTTTGATCTGATGTGTGTGAAGGTGTTACGTTGTTACATTGTTTGCGTAATGAAACGGTAGATTTTGTAATTGGCCAATTTGTCATGCAGTCTTCCAGTACATCGACTTGCCATTGTGAAGGGGATTGGTTCTAAGAAATCAGCTCCAATCAATTCAAGATTATGAACCGATTTGGAAGCCAAAATCACCGCCATCATCTTTCTCGAATGCAGCTAGAATCACGTACAAAATTATCAAATACCTGACTGGAGGCGAAAAACGAAATCGACTTCCAAGCGGTAAATATCCGCAACACGTGCGCTTGAGCTATCATCACGATGGGGGTCGCCTTTTCACGAAGAGGCAGGTGCGAGGAAGAATCTGAAAATACCTTCTTTATTCAGTCAACAAATTTGTCCTACCCCAACACATCGCCCTGGGGTGTTTTTCCCAGCGATGGCGGCATCGCGCGTCACAAAGAAATCAGACGAAAGCAACCTAAATACTAAATACTAACGCCCCACCCAATTTGTAAAGCTGTACAATATCCGTCGAAATAGTCGATCCCTTCAAAGCATCCACCGACCGCCTCGAGGAGGAAACTATGTACATTCCCGTCACGTCAATGCACGGAAGCTGTGTCCGATTTTCTATTCGTTCTTTGCAGGGAACTCACTTTGTGGGACAGTTTTTCTCGACACCAAAAAGAACGTCAAAGTCGTTGTATCGTTTTAAGCTTGTGTCGCTAGGTAAAATGTTTCAAGTTTTTCTGAATCGGTGGAGGGATAAAGAAACAGCTACCCACGATGCAGGGCACCGGTGGACGTAGGCAAGGGGTACTGGTTCTGTATTCTGGAGCAATGGAGATTTCTAATTTATGATAATGATAGGCGATCATTTGGAAAAGCATGTGCAGTCTGTTCCTCAGACGATCCCTTGTATCTATTTAGGTCATTAGCTACCCACATCCGAAATATCCCCACAGGTTTGCCTTGCCATTGTGACCTGGCCCCACCTGGCACCGCCTCTGCGCCGCTGGATAATAGAAAAGGTTTTTGATGGCATCGCATAAGAAAAAGTCCAGTATTTGCAAATATCCCCTGGAATGTGAAGCTAATTTCAATGACTGTGACAGCAAAGTCTACAAGCCATCGGGTATGCAAGCCAAGTGGTTACAAATTTACGACCGCTCTGACCGCATAACTCAAAGAATCAATTTCGCAACTCTTTTGGCATCACTTCTGCCCCGTTACGGCCATGGATCTTCATAGCGTGCCATCCTTGAGGGCAATAATTTTTCTTCAATTCCATCAGAAGCTTTGGCAGAGGCACGAATGCAGTGTGTTGGCTGCTGCAAGGAAATGTATTGCCATTGTGCACTGATGCTGCATGTTGCACGTTCCACACTCATCCCGCCAGCAGCGATGCAGCAGCACCAGCAGCAAAAGCACCGTTTTTCATTCACATCTGTTGCACGTTACTTGAATACCACACAGGCTAAAGTGCTTCGATGTCAGTACCGACAGGGAGGGGCAACCGGAGAGGGCATCGCTCTTCATCTTAACTCCCGTTTGGCTTTTGTTCTCGTTATCACTTTGGTTCTTTTTTTTTTCTTTATCGCTCATATAAAGCCATTCCGATGGCAACCAAGAACTTTCCCACGTTTTTCCTGCTACATTGTCACCGGCCAAGCGGAGCGAAACTGGACCAGTGAAGGGGCAAGAGCTTAACCGAACAGCTTAGGGATTATGGGGCAAAAAAAACAATAATTCTTTCACCACACTCACTGTCGGATCGGGCGGAAAAGTGACAATATCATTATCTGCGCTGAACATGTTTTACAGATAGAGGAACGACTCTCGGAATGTTTGTCCTTGTATGGTTGCATCAACTGAACGTATTAGTAGTAATGATATTTGAGCGAGCAGTTTTTTTTTATTTATGGAGAAGGAGAAAGGAAGGATGTTCGATCGGCGATACATCTTTCGTTATCTACTGCTCTGTGGTAAGGTACCGTCGATAGTGGCACAGCGGTTTGGTTTGACCACAAAAACCGACAGAGCAAATTGAAAAAGTTTTCCCTTGACGATTGAATTTAAGTGGCTATTTTTATTACTTTTCTTTCGGTTTTAATTATGGCTAGCTGAAAGGGTACCTACCTCATTTCCGAGGGTTTGGAGAAATGTGTAAAGTTGGGGTATTAGTTGTTGTGACATACACAATTAATGTTTTCTATTGATTGTGATTGTCTCGTTTTTGGTGAACTACTATTGCAATTCAGAGATGAGCTAAGTGCATTACTGTACAGTCCATTTACGATTGCCCGATATAGTTATTCTGAATGGCAATTGTATTCTAGAGAGCAATATTTATAAATACCGTAAAGCACTGAAATCAAGACAATTATGGGGTGTAATGCTAGATCACTAGTTCAACCAGATTAACCAACTACCATGAATTTCAGTTGCTCCTGAAATCTCATGCTGGTAGATGCTGACGCCTTGTTTACATTTTGTCTCATAACTTTACACGATCTATAATGTAAATTTGTATGATGTATGACGCTTCATTTATGTGTATCATAGTGACCGAAATTTACACTACTTTTTCGAACTGCCAATGCACACTGGGAAAAAATGACAAAACCGTGACTAAATTGAATATATCGGCAGCTAAACGGTTTCAGTCAACATGTTATACATATTCTCAAAGGAAAAACTTTACTGAATCTATTTGAGGTAGTCTTATTGGCCGGAGACTTTTGCGTACCGAGATAGAGGGCCGGGATCAACCCGAGTTCCCGGTAAAGTAGGAAATGCCACTATCTATCGACATAGTTTTACATGTTACTTAACGTATATTACTGTAAATTTAAAGTACTAAGTATATATGGTGTAAAGACACCATATACGCCCTCAGGGAACCTCTACTGGTCTAAAGGAGGATCCGGAAAGACCGATTGCAATGGCTTATTTTTGAATTCTCATGTGATTTTATGTGTCGCATGATGGATTTTGATTCGTGTCAGATTCTATCCATTTTCCAATGAGCATCCAGAATGGAACGCAGTGAATGGCCGTTGTAATCGTGGGCACTCAACTCTATGACTAATATTCATTTCTTGTTAATGTATCACAGATGTTTTGACTCATGTCAGATTCTAAATAGTCACTTCCCCGATGGAATCCGGATGATATCCGGATGTGACCAATGTAGTCCTGGATACTCATTTTAAAAAAAACCAATAATATTATGATTACCTGGAACATTTGATGTCGCATGATGGATTTTGGTTTGAGTCAAATTCTGGTCACTTCCCCGGAACATGTCCGGATGTGGTCAATGGCGTCCTAGGTACTTCATCTGACCTCCAATGGTATTGTTTTCGCATTATCATGTGATTTGATGTGTCGTTTGATAAAGTTTGGCTCAAGTAAAATTCTGGCCACTTCCCAGGAACATGTCCGGTTGTGGTCAATGTGGTCCTAGGTACTTCATCTAACCACCAAAGACCTTATTTTTATGGGTTTTCACTTATTTCATAGTCTGGTCCAGGGCTCTACATTTTCGAAGCTCTAAAATGAACTCGAGTTTTGTTTCTTTCATTCAACGTGTTCAACGCATCATTTTTAAAACGCCTAGCTACACTATCAGCACGAAACGAAAATGAAAAAGAAACACGCTTAGAACGAAAGGCTGGCTGTGGATTTTCTCGTCGTTGCTTTGCTCATCGCTTTGGATGAAAGTAATGGTGATTATCGAGTTGAAACGGAACCTCATTATGACTTTCAATCCCTTTCAACGACATTCGATCACAGCTCTTTAAATTTTTTGAATTTCCGTTATGTCTCTTTTTCATTACCTTTTTGACGCACACTTAGAAATACCTAATCTTACACGTGACGGAATCCAACTTTGACATAAAGGATGAGACTTAAACAAACATGTTATGTAAAATTAAGTGTTCCGAGACTAAAAAGTTCGAAAGTACGTTTGATTGAGCTGAATTTTGCGTCTATTATGACTCAATTTTATGTCAAAATTGACGCTGGTATATGTTAGTCTCAGAGCACCTAGATTTACATCATTTTTTCTAAGTGTGCGTCTTTCGGCAACATATTGGGGGTTTAATTTCAAAAAACCAATGCCGACCGCGTTACGAAAAGTGGTCAGGCTTTGACCACTTATAACTCTGTCAATAGCGGATGGATGTTAGTTCTAAACCCCAAGTAACAATTTAGTAACCATTTGGCATCCACTTTGATTTATGATGGTTTTATAACGGCAATGAACAATCCATTTATTCTAAATACAGCATTTCAAAGTGTAAAACATTCCTGCTTAGTAATTCAGCTTTTTGCTGTTTTAAAAAACTTCAATAGTCTGGCAAGAAAGTCAAAAACTTCCTTGTTTTAAAAATAAATTTAAAACAGTTCTCAATCCCTCCTTAAAACTGCTCTGTAATTCAAGCATAAACGTCATTATAAATTGTTTATGAATGTCTTGATAACATTCTTTATAAACGTGTTCTATCATTATACAAGCAACCATAAAACAGTTAGGTTTTGCATTAGAGCAAAAAGCATTTATTGTTGCTTTTTAGGCTTTTTAAAGTGCATCATAAACTCCCCAATTATTATGTTTACAAATTGAGCCTAAAGATGGTTTTTCATAGTTAATAAAAGCCAAATTTACGACAAAGAAATCTCGAAGGATAGACGAAGTAGGATGAAAAATTCAAGTCAATTTCAGCAAAATTTACTACCTTAGAAAAACCAGCACACCATCAACGACTCACCATCTGGCGGAGAAGAGAAAAGTGAGCGTGGAAAGTTTAAAAACATACCAGCCTTCTCCAGATCTTGCGAATAGATGACAACCGACAGCAAACCACTAAAACTGTTAGTTAGCGGAGATTAGCTGGTTTCCGATCCATAGCAGATTTTATTCGGCGAAAGAATCAACTCTCCGAAAATTTCATTCAACCGTACATCCCTGCATCGTTGGATGGT
This sequence comes from Ochlerotatus camptorhynchus, assembly GCF_037179485.1. NCBI lineage: Eukaryota > Metazoa > Arthropoda > Insecta > Diptera > Culicidae > Ochlerotatus > Ochlerotatus camptorhynchus. The sequence continues at coordinate 1,503,392 of NW_027040781.1, forward strand.
GCACTTCTGTAACCATCCGGAAGAAGGGGATCTTTTTCGGGAACGATTGCGCTTCCAACTGTTCGAAATGCGAAATGTTGTAAAACAGTATCGCAAACTATCTGAGTAACTGCTCACAATCCATCTGGAGAAAACCGCCTGGAAGAATCCTGGATCTCACAGCGCAAATATCGAAAGATAAACAAACTTTGACGTTTAACTTTTTGCAGGCTACTTCGCCTCCATAAATGCTGCCATAAATCTGAACGGGTTAGGATCAAGCAAAATGGCAAAAGATAAATTTAATTCAGCCTGCAAGTTTTCTTCATAAAAGCCGTTTTAAAACCTTATGAATTTGTTAAGGATTTCTTGAAAGCAAAACAACTTTTTCACAAATGACCCATGAAAATCAACTTTTATGCCACCGCCATGTTACAATAAGTTTGCTTGTTTTTAACAATCTTCGATTTTCAATCTATAGTTCCTTGGATATAACTATATTTTGGTAAATTTAGCAATGAGAAAACATTTAAATGCGAAAATCATAAAAGAAATCTCGGTCTAGCTCAATCTGAAGAATAATCTATTTTTGTCAATGTAAAAAAAATTAGTCAAATCGACGTTTTACGAGGGCGGACTTACTTTTTTCGATGTTTTCACGTTAAAATTAATACATAAAATTTAATAAGGCACTTAAAACTAGGTCACTTAATGAGAACTATTGCAATAAATTTGGATATTCAACAAGATTTTTGTACCATCAGTTTCTACTTTAATTATTTTGATAAGATCGGATTCATAATCCTTTTCTATCTTGATTGATACTTTCCTAGCGGATTTTTTTTTTTTTTTATGAGGCCCGCCAACACACCCCCACACCAAAGAGCTCACACTGAGAGCCCCCTGGTAGTGGACTCCTCGATAATATTTTTTTTTAACGTTACAAAAGAAAACATATAGACATATAAATATAACATTACTAATTTTAAAGGTGTGTGATGCAAAATAACAATCATTAACAAGGTTAGGATGTACCCAGTGGAACAAAGTTCCTTTGAAGGGATCCTAACTCTTAAACAATTCAATTAATTAATATATACAATTTAATATCTTAAGCTTAGCGTAAAGAGTGTAAATTTTATAATTATATATCGATAGTTGAACACGAATTTATATCAAGAACTCGTTGATTTTGGATTTGTAGTATCGCTTTAAACTGGTTTTGAAAAATTGTCGGTTGTTTAAGTTTTTCAAACATTCCGGAAGTGCATTGTACAGAGATGGACCATAAAAGGAAATTCGTATTTGACCGAGGCATGTGAATGCTCTCGAGCGTATTAGGTTATTCGCATACCGAGTGTTATGATCATGATTTGTGATCGGTAAAATGAGGTTACGATGCATGTTGGGATTTTTTAGCGAATCATATATAAACAAACAAGACTGTAACTTGCACAAACCGCGTAACGGGAGAATACTGTGCGAATTATTTGCGTAGAGTTGAAGAGTGGAAAACAATTGTGGAAGGTGATAGATGATTTTTATGCACCTATTTTGCAATACTTGCAAGTTTTTTAGTTTAGCCTTGCAAGCATGTCCCCAAACGATGATTAAGTACTGCAGATGAGAATGAATACAGCCATGATAAAAAGTTAGAAGTGCGTTCCTAGGCACAAATTTACTAACACGATACATTAGGCCACATAGAGATGATACTTTGCGTTGTACATGTTCTATATGATCCCCCCAAGAGAGCGTAGGATCTAATACCAAGCCCAAATATTTAAAACTTGATACTTTCTCTATTACGTTAGACCCAATTGACGGACTGTTGTGTTGAGAAATTTTTTTCCTCGGTGAGTGGAACACCATATATTTAGTCTTTGATAAGTTTAACGAAAGTAAGTTAGTATCAAAGTATCTCATGAGTACCTGTAAATCATCGTTTATGCAGGAAACGATAGATGCAGTATCCTGATTTGGGTAAAAAAGTGCTGTATCGTAAGCAAATAATTTATTGTATCGTCAGCAAATGGATTTAGCAAGTAGCTAGGGGAAATGGCTCGAAAAGGGTTTTTATTGTTGCTAAATAGCTTTTGTTGTAGCTTTCAAATAGTTCTCAATGCGTTCGTTATACAACCTTTTGCAGTAAATAAATCTTGAAGAGCTTCGAGAATACACACTTCAGAACCTTCTCCAGGGTGGGCCAACTGGACATATTCTAGTCTTAATGAGGTTTTGGTGGATGCATTAATGACAAAATAGCCTTGACCAGAGTTTTATGAATGCAGTTTTATAGTTGCTTTGTAGTATTTCATAAAACTTAAAATGTTACTTGGGAAACCAATTGATGGGAATGTCATCTACGAATCTGCTAAAATGAACTTTTCAAAATGTCAGTATTGAAAATTACACAAATGTGCAACTGTTGCTATGATAATGACGACTATCACCGATTCACTGCGAAAAGCGCTTTCCCTAGCACAGATTTAAAAATCAAATTCACTCCGGTCTCACCGAACGGTGTTTATTCAATCACCGCGTGTGGTGAGTGGTGGTGTCCAGTGGTCATCATCATCAGCAGCAGCAGCAGTGCTTTCGGTGCGTGGCGTTGTAGATTGTTCTCCAGTACTCGACGAACGGCTGCCCGCAAGCGCGAGTTGCAGCCCACTGAGCGGTCCATTCGCGGAAGAAAGAGGAAGAAGTTGCACTGATCGGATTTCAGTTGCTCGTCATGAGCCGTTGTTGGCCATTTGTGCCAAGCGCGTCACTGTTCCAAACAATATACAGCTCGCCTGCCTTATCTGTGTAAAACACCTTAATAGCTCAGTATTCTGTTTTCAGAATTTTCTGAACTCTTCTCGTGTTAACTTTCTAATAGACCAATCTACATTGATCGATTTTCTTCATCGACTCTCTCTTACGTTAATAACTTGGCTCCAAAAACATGTTCAGCTGTTATTATCGTCTAATACGTTTAATAATAGTTTCTTTTAATATATTATGTAGAAAAATTAGCCCGAAATATGAATGCAGCCAAGTAATCAACGAAAGAGAGAGTCGATGAAGAGAATCGATCAATGTAGATTGGTTTATATGAAAAGTGACGCGAGACATGTCAAGGTCATCAATCGGATGTCAGTTCCCATAAGTATAAATCTAACATAGGGGGAACGGATGTAATGTCGGCCTAATGCCCCCAATTTGGGCCCATACATAAATTCAGCAATCGACTAAATTTTCAATAGCGACCAAAATTTGCCATAAGTACCGTCCCAATGGCGCGTTTATCTAGATAAAATTAATAAATAGCAGATTTTTATCTATGGGCCCAATCTTAGATCCATAGGCTAACATTAGAGCCATTTCCCCTACCATGTATTTTAAGGCAACATTGGCGGTGCAATTTCAAAACCCAAAGTCGGTTGCGGCATGAAAGTGGTCTTAATTTGACCCAGAGATGATGGATTTTAATTCATAATACGCCAATTGATAGGAAATTTTTCTACGAATCTGTTAAAATTAAGACTATCAATTTTAAAAAGGTCACAATTGAAAATTGCACGAATGTGCAACCATAGAGGTACATAACTCTAAGACTAGAAGGTTCCGAAGAAACATGCTCAACTTTTTGGCTCAGCTCTGGTACTCTCTTCGGTCACAAGTTAATCGATGTACCCCTCGAAGCATAGGAAAATCCACGAACCCCTCATTTTATCTGTCAAACTTTCATAGAGAATCAAAACAAAACATAGTGTAGTACTAGAATTTCTACTAGAATGGGGTACGTTAATCGATTTGCTTGGCACCAATGAGCTAGTCAAGTAGTGAGCCAATTAAAAATCGTTAGTTTCCACCGGTTGGTGCAACTTTTGCTATGATAAATAAAATTATCATCGATTGCCTTTTTGATGCAATGAAATTCTACCCGAATTTTCTTAATAAGAGGGCTTTAAATTTGTCTCACAGAATATCAACTATTTTATCTATATAAATTTATATTCATTATTTCATATTTAATGTTCTGATATATTTCATTTCTCCATTACATAGATTTTCATTATATAAATAAATACTGGGTTGGGAGGGAGCATCAGGGTATCATTTGACCTGGAACTGGACGATGGAGTGGTATGACAATCGGAGTCTAGGAGGGAATAAAAACTATCATTTTCTTTATCCTACCGATTCGATTGTGGTGATGTGAATTCCACTTCAACAGTTTCAGTGAGATTGACGCGCCCTTCTTCACAAACCATCCTGTAGGAAGCTTAATAAGTATTGCGAATTGTGTTATTCGATTTGTTTGATCGTATCGTTGGAAGGAGATTCTTAAATTCCCGTGGATTTCGTGTAAGTGTCTCTGCTTACGGGTCCGCACCTCCGGTTTTTGGACCTTCATACAGCGATATTGTGAATTCAGATCGGTAGCTCAAATTGATCTTGTGGAGCTTTGTATGCAGCTACAGTACAAGATCTTTGAAGGGATGGTGGCTACCTTAAATACATACATACAAGAGGGCTTTAAATTTGCCTCAAAAAGCATAAACGTAGGTACCGTCCAGTATGCTTAGATTCTGTGATTGATGTGTTTTCCCTAACACAGATTTCATTTCCGAATACCAAAATGAATGGGCAGTTCAATCTCTTCAAATTCCTACAATTGTAGTGCGAAGTGATGTGATGTTTGAGAAATTGTTTGCGAGTTTATCGATACAGCCATCTCGCAGCATTTGGCTACATCATACAAGCGTGGATCACTTATAGAAGCGCGCAGAGGAACTGTAAGCGGACAATCCTCCGAAAATTGATGCTGAAGGAAATCGATGTTACCAAGACATGATAAGAACGGGTAGAGACAACATTGCTTTATCTACTGGTTGGGATGCTTAAGAAGGGTCTTCAAGACAAGGTAGAACATTTGACTACTTTTGAAACAAAGGTGTAAATTGTTTGTAACGTATTAATTCGCCAAGAACATCAATTGAGGACTACTATGCCATCGCCCTTCACCAAAATTTTCACCAATCGATCCAGGTGCAACACATGAGCACCGCTATCAGCGAGGAAATAATTACACAGCATTGTTCTAAACTGGCTTCCAAGCTTTTAACCCATCGATCCTTTTCAGGACCACAAATAAAATAGTTGAGTAAAGAGTTCAAGTAAGAGCTTGAATCCAAGACACATCGTCCAGGATTGGCTACATGGACACCGACAGAGCACCTTAAAAACAGAACTCTCAAATTGCTGCCGGATTTCAACCTACCGAAATTTTTCAGTGATAACGATTTAAGAAATCAATTTAATATTTGCTATACTTTTGCTGTGACATCAAAACTACCTTTCGTAATCCTACGTCAAATATACGCTCGTGTTCTGGATACAAACTCTTACTTCTTTTTTTTAGATAAAATTTTGGATGGAAGATAAATTAAACATACAACGTGTAATCTTCAAGTGGAATGCTTTAAATATATATTTTCATTTCCCATCATACCCGTCATGCAACCTTGGTTGATATGTTTCATCAAAGACGAAACTATCAAAGTCAAGCGCTCTTTCACTCGTTCGCTTGACCGAAGTTTGAAAGAAGCGACGGAAGAAAGAGAGACAAACGAATGACAATTTGTTTGTAGACGCCGACCTAGGTTCTAGAAACCTGCGAAGCTGATCGACTTAAATGGAAGACGAACTCACGTTTTTGTTAATATCTCCGGAATCGTATGTAGGTTGGTTGAGATTTTAATAATTAATAGCATTTCGTTCCAGCTCTGAAAGTCGTAAATACAGCGGCACCGGTGGTGTAGTGGTAAGCGCGATTACCTCTCACCCCAGCAGGCCTGGGTTCAATCCCAGTCGGCGCCACCGGGATGTTCTGAGGCATAATATCTCTGATCACACCTTCCTTCGGAAGGGAAGTACAGCCGTTGGTCCCCGGTTCATGAGTTGATGGGTCGATACCCAGGGTCCAGGTGTGGGAGCTGCCTTCCTGGCGTCGGTAGCATTGGTGCTCAGCACGGAAAACAAGATCGACGGAAAACAAATCCAAGGAAAAAAAAAAGAAAATCGTAAACACACTTTGATTGAATGTATAGCTTCCTGTCATTTGACCCAACTAACGAATCAATTTCGATAGTTGGGCTGAGGTTGTGTAGCGAATTTAGACTGTATAGTTGGGATGAAATTCAATAGGATTCAATGCGAGCCCGAGATCTAGTTTGTGTGTTCTCTCAAATCGAATCAGCCATCCTCGAGAGAAACAAGGGAGTTACAAACAAACTGGGCCTCGGTTCGAAAATGTGTTTATCTAGTGATATTATATATAGCTGTTCGTTACATCTCGGTGTACGATAATGACAAAAAGCAATTTAGGCGTTTTTATGGTGCATTTGACATTTCAATATGGTTGTGGTGGTTCTAGGACCATGTCAGCATTTTTAAGAAATTGCAGGGCTGGTAGCAAGTCACTTTCTAGTAACTTAGTAACTTTTTTCAAACCAGCAACTAAAAAGTCTCAGGCCAAGTCACTAAAGTCACTTTTTCTTGTAATCAGTCAATATTTTCAACTTTTTTAGTATGAACTTATTTTAAGATTGATCATTCTTTGCTTCGTGACGTTTAATCGTCTTTCTCTATCCACAGGGTGTCTATTCATCTTTCTAAATAAAATTACCTGAGTTTTCCAGAACTTTGATGGACAAATTCCAGGCTTAAGAAAGCTATTTTGAAAATGCGTTCTAAATATGCTTTTTTTGCAGATCAAAAACAACAATTTTTCTAAGCGTTTTTAAGACATGGCAATCAGTTAAAAAAACGGCTTTGCAATCAAATCCATTGAATGTTGAAGTTTAGCACTTACTTAATTTCTCACTTTATAAAGGTCTCTTTATAAAGATCCAAGATCTAAAATTATTCAATGTCTTGAAGTTTCGCATTCCATGTACAAGTTCAAGATATTGAAAAGTTTCAAAGTGCCAGAATCAAGGAAAAAATAAATGATTTATTTCAAGTTCGTAATTAATGTTAAGATGTTCCATTTCAGGAATGTACAGAGACCTTCAGAGAAATTATGAAAACTTCAGAAATATTTCAGAAACTTCACAGGCGTCCACAGAACTTCAGGGAAATTTAAAGATGTTTAAGGGAATTCAATTTATTTCCGAGCAGAACTGAGATCCTCAATAGAATTTAGAGCTTAAGGAAAGCTTCGAAAACATCAATACAGATCATAGAATCAAAGAGCAATTTTAATCATTTCAAGAAATTTTAGAAACCACCAACCAGGTTTCGAGAAACTCAGCGAACTTCCGGAAACTTCAGCAAAGCTCCGAGAGAATTTCTGGAACGTGATAAAAATTATATGAACGTCCGGAAAACGTGAGAGATTTCAAGAACTAAAAAAACACTGCGAAAATTGAGCTTAGTTGACAACGAAGTTCCATTAATAAAAAAATTGCGAGAACTTTTAGTAAGCTTCAAGGAAATCCAGAGAACTTCTAATACATTTAGATATTTCTAGACGGTTTCATGATTTTCAGTGAAGTTCCGAATACTTCGAGGACCATCAGATCAGAATAATCCCATTAACTCAAACTTCAAAGTAAATTTGCCGCGACTTACGGAGTTCCGTGGAATTATGGGATATTCCAAGAATTCTATGATTGATCTGAAAACGTCAGAAGCGTCAGGGAATTATGAATATGTATCAGAAAATTAGTCGGATTATTAAACAAATTAAGAGAACTTCAGGTAAGCATAGATGAGTTCAGGGAAAATTAGTAAGCGTTTATAATGGTTATAATACCTAAGGAAAATTGTCGAAACTTCAAGGCAAATCATTTAATTTCAGTAAAGTTGCAGGTTCTTAAAAAATACTGATAAATTCAGGGCGGTCAAGCGAACTATGAGCAAATTCAATAATCGTTTGACGATTGGGATAGGCAACCAGAAAAGGTCCACAGTAATCGACACCAACTTTCAGGAACGGTGGCGCGGGTGTAACTCGTTCCGACGGCAAATCTGCCATTAGCTGATCCAACACTTTCGGTCTGCAGCGGAAGCACGGCACGCATTCGTTGATTACGGTGTTGGCTAATCGTCTGATCTGCGTGGGCCAGTACTTCTCCCGTACTCTACTTATGAGAAGCTGTTGCCCAGCGTGGAAAAATTTCTGGTGGTAGTGTATGACTACTTGTTTGCTCAGGGGATGATGATAGCTGAGAATCGCTGGATGTTTGCGACTCGCTGGAATAGGTGCCTTGGATAACCGACCACCTACGTACAGTACGTCGCCAACGAAAATTGGCGTGAGTCTGCTGATCGATGACGACGGCTTGACTTGATTTCCGCTCTGGAGTGCAAAAATCTCCTCCGGAAACGATTCCCTCTGAGACAAACGGATTAGTGATAGCATAGCTTCTTGGAGTTCAGCGTGACTGAGATACCCATTGCGTCTTTCTTCGCGATGGTGACAGTTGTGGATGAAGCGACGAATCCATGCAACTTTACGGATCAGCGTAGATAGAGAGGAATGAAGTGAAAAAATATCGCTGTGTGGCTTGGACTGTGCTGGAATTGCGACTGCACTTCGCTCTTCTAGCAGTGATTGCTCGAAATCTTCCTCAGGACTTCCCGCCGGCCAGGTGCTGCGGTCTCGACGCAGCCATGGTGGACCTTCAAGCCAAATCGTGCTGTACTGAAGCTGTACCAAATGTCACCTGTGTTCTCCAAGCCAGCGACATGATTCCAATCGAAACCCTTCGTAATGTGCTGAATCTCGGACACGCGATTCGCTACGAACATCTGCCACCTCGATGGCAGTGAAGATAACCAATGTATTACGATTGTCGGGTCTGTCCAGAAGCTTGCGGTTTGCGGAATACGTATGCTGTGCTTGACCTTCTCGTACAGATGACTGAGGAGCAGTGCGGATGACAACTCGAGGCGAGGGGTGGTTAACTTCTTCTTGTTGCGCTTGAGACCCTCCAGTGGTGCTACTCTCGATTTGGAAATCAGCAGCCGAACTTCTACTGAGCCATCCGACAGTGTACAACGTATGTAGAGGCATGCACCGTATGCCTTGTCTGATGCGTCACAGAAACTACCATCCAAGTCAAGATCCAAGTATGCCCCCTAATAGCTGTCTGAATTGATATTTATGCTAATATCTACAGGGAGATACAACCATCCCATATGATCATCGTCATCACCACTGATTGTCGATGGGCCCTATATGGTAAAAAATACATGGAAAGAGAGACCTGACATTTTGACGATGCACCTAAATCCTTCGATTTTGTCCTTGTTTTATCTTCAGCAAGGAATCAAAAATATCTCCAAATGACAAAATAACAAGCGATCAGCGAACCGAATAATAACGCTATGTCAGAAGTGGAAAACAATAATGATATAATCTTCACCGTTCTTTTTCATGACAAGCAGCTCGTGCGACCCAACTCATTCGGGGCGGTAGAAGGAAACGAGCAAATTGTTGGCAAGCTGCTTCACGAAGTAAAGCCGAAGATGATACACGTGTGTTAATGGGAATATTTTTGTTATGTATTTTCCAGATTCATATCAAGCTATGTCCTCATCCGTGTATATTGCAACAAAGCAGGCAAGCAATATATCATTATCCTTCTACCACTCGGATCGAGCGAGTTTGTCATGGTAGTCGTAGCAACCGTTTTGTCTGTATCGTTGGTTGATTTATGTGTTTGGATTCGCTGATCTTCAGTGTGACATGCAATCCTTTGAACATTTTTTATTAATTGAATTCATCGACACTCATAATAAAACAACAACCCATTTTCGGGGAAGACAAACATCTCGAATGAATATCGCAATCATCACCATTCCTAATGTTGTACTAATGTATCTCATAATTAGTATCATTTCACGAGTACACAAATTTCACACCCACCACTTGTTTACGTTCCCAGTTAATTTTATCTATCGGCTAAACATCGCAATACCCTTCCATTGCCAGCCACTTCCTACCGGATCTCATTTTTACACGTTGAAGGTAAAAGATTCGCATATTTGAACATTACAAAGAACTGCTGAATGTTTAGAGTGAACCCAGGCTGCTCGGTCATGGCGAAATGCATAAACATCAACTTAGGTGGCGCAAAACACGCCGATGGCGGGCGCGGGAAAACTCCCATCCAGATGCTGATGTAAAATAAACACCGCGCATCATTTTCACGTGTGCTCCATTTTTTTCCCAAGCAATATCGCATCATTTCGCTGTATTGCTTGGAAAAAATTAGATAAGGGAACATCCATTAAGTACGTCACGCGGGTGATTTTGTTATTTTAGTTTTAGGAAAAACGTGACGTCAGGGGGAGGGGAGATTATTTTTCCCAAAATTACATGCTTCCAAGGAAAGCGCATCTCTCCGTTGAGCGGTAGGATTTAGATTTTATTTTGGACCCACTAATCACAATCCGACTTTTTAACTCTCTTGGAATGTTTCTACTATAGAGCATTTTTTAGGGAAAAAATGCTCTTTAGTAGAAACATTCCTACAGAGCAGTTCCACCGCAAATGACGAATCGGATAAACTCGACCTTCTCCGATTGGCATGCAACTTTGCTTCGGAAATTTTGGATGCAAAAACGAAAGACCCTTTATTGCTGTCACACTGAGGCATTTGGCAGACTTTGGGTAATATCCTGAAGACTTGGGCCTTGCCTGATAATAATGCAAAGAAATGGGGCCGTCACACTTGTTCAACATTTCATTTTGAAGCCTGCACAGAGTTAATCAGCACAACTCAAATAAAACATTTTTGCAAATCATCCAAACAGCGTTGGTATTAATAGTTAATACAAGTTGAAGCTTGCCGCCAGTATTGTGCATCTGATTTCGACATTCTTCGAATTCCCATCATCTTCGTCACCGTACTTCGTTAGAGCATTCATTGTAGGGGGCAAACGGAAATAGATCTTCCTATCTTTTTTTTTATCCTTCAAATCAACAGGTATCCCAATCCCATACATGTGTATACTTGAACACTTTGGCTCTCGATTCGTGAGCAATGGAATCCTAAATCAATAACTAGAAGGGAAATTACTCGGAAGAAATTCAATCATCTCTTAGACTTTGCTCAACTCGAGAAGCGTGATGTGCGTGAATAACAAAATGTTTGGTCCTTATTTGATTTTCAACTTTTCCACACCACATGTTGATTCTGCCATATTTCTTTGATTAGATTCAGACGCGGAATATTTTGTGCAAAAACATAATTTCTGATGGAATTTTTCTCCCTTTTTGATCGTTTTAGGAAAATTGAACAAAAGTCTCAAGCAACAAGTCCCCATCAGGCTCGAAAAGCCACTGGCGGTGAAGAAGATTAATATCCATTACATGCCAGGCTGATGTTGCGGCGGAAAACTTTATCTATCATCGAGTGGAATTCCCTGCAAGCTCATGAACGTCGTCGGTGTGTGTCTGTGTCTGTGCCGTGGTGCTCCTGTGGTCCCTATTAAATGAGTGTTAACCAATCGAGCGGTAGTTAACCCAGAAGAACGACCCATTAGATGGTCGTGATTCGAAGAAAGAAAACGAATACTTCCCATCCTCCGTGTTTTCAGCCCCGAAGAAAATTACTCTGGAAATGAGCAGTTGAAGTGGTTTCCTCCCCCCTTTTTCCTCTCCGTATATGGTAGCAATTTCCCTCCCATCTTAAGTGAATTGAGGAAGTCACCGAGCGAGGGTACATGAGTGAGTATGCGAAACGTGTGCGTGAATCAGTGAAAAGTGCCCGCCCGATCGTAATAATAATTTATCAAAGTGCTCTCGGGTGCATTCACGCGCGCAACAAGGCAGTCAGTAGTGTAACGTGCGATTTCGGTCCACGATTGATGCCCCATTAGTGGGTGCTCCGTTCCGCTGGGGCAACTACTAGCACCATTAGTCGAGATTGCTCAAGTGGTGGGCGGTGATGCCACAGCCAGCACCGCCTCCACAACGTTTCTTCCGGGTGTCCTGGCGAACGCAACAGCAAACGCAAAAACGACGACCTCAAGACTTTTAGACGCACTCAGCGAAACCGTAGGGAACCTCCTAGCAGTCAACGGTTCGGACGCAGACGCCAACGCCGACCATCCGGATTACAACGGGAGCTCTGCGTTCGAGTACGGTGGTAGGTTCAGTCGATTGGTCCTGAATGCTACGGGGCAGGTGTTTGAAAATGAGTTCATCAACGGCAGTGGCGTTCACAGTGGCAGCAGCAACGCCGGCACCGGCATCAACGGAAGCAGCAACCAGTCCTACAGCGAAATGCCACAGATTCCGGAGTATATCCGTGCGACTTCGATGGTGTTCTGCATTATCATCATGTGCTTGGGGGTTATCGGTAATATTATGGTGAGTACTTTGATTTGATTACATTTGATTACACATGGTGGGTTTTTTTTATAAATAGGTTGCCATTGGGAGTTACTATCGTGGAGGATGCAAGTTTTACGTGTCATCAAAATGTAAAGTTGAAGGAGATACTTTATTAATACCATCATCAGACTTAAGTTGACATTGTTAGCACCAGATAGTGATGAATGTACAGAATTAATTGTTCCAATAGGGAACGCAGTGTAGAAATTTGTATAGAAGTTGAAAATGAACGAATAATCGAACGAGCATTTATGTTGCCAAGCTACCCTTAGATCATACGATCATGTGGTTGGTCCAAATTCTGGTGTGGGGAATCTTCTTTCGGGGTTTCCAAAAAGAAATGTCACTCGATTTGCTCATATATCGTCTATATGAAGAGAGAGTTCTATCACATAACGTATGTGGAACTAACGTATCAAAAGTTGAAGTTTTTCTTCGATTGCAATGTGTTGTATTGACCTGTAAAATTACTTATAACCCACAACAAATTGCATTACGGAAAAAAACGCTGTATGAAATTATCCATTGATTATTTTCTCTTGAAAATTTGGGTAGAAGTTGTTTAGAGTGTATTATTTACACTGTATTTTTTAACGCTGTCAGTTTTTCGACATTTGGAGAAAATGGCGTCACCCGAAAAGCAACGTCGTGAATTGGTTTTCCGCAAGCACCTGGGAAATCCTCAACAGCTCGGAATCGTGTAGTCAACGGTGAAACGTGTAATTAAACGTTACAACGAAACTCTGAGCTTCAAACGGAAGGAAACATTCGGTCAGAATGGATGTTCTATTAGTGATCAGGATCACAAGCGTGTCGTGAAAGCGTTTGAGCGGAATCCTAATGCTTCGGTCAGGGATGTGGCAAAAAAGTTGAATCTGCCCAAGTCTTTCGTTCAGAGAACCAAGGACCGGGAGGGACTGCACACGTACAAAGTGCAGAAGGCTCCAAATCGTGACAAATGGCAAAATACGGTGGGAAAGTCACGGGCCCGGAAACTGTACACTCAGATGCTGACGAAGCCTCATTGTCTCATCATGGATGATGAAACTTACGTCAAAGTGGACTTCCGGCAGCTTCTAAGGCTACTGTTCTTCACCGTCCAGCACAAGTTTGATGTTCCGGAGGAAGTAAGGAAGCAGAAACTTTCAAAGTTTGCCAAGAAATACATGATTTGGCAAGCGATCTGCTCATGTGGCAAACGTTCGTGACTACCGTGACTGTAAACGGGGAGTTCTATTTGGAGATTGAAGCAACACGAGGGCTCTACGGTCTTCTGGCTGAATCTAGCTTTGTGTCACTATTCAAATGTTGTCATGAAGTGGTACGAAGCCAACGGGGTCACTTTCGTACCCAAGACCATGAACCCCCCCCCCCCCCCCCGCACCAGAACTAAGGCCCATCGAAAAAGACTAGGCTATTATGAAGCAGGCTCTACGGACGCATCCTAAAGAAGTCAAATCTGAGGAAGACATGAAGAAAAAGTGGGTTTCCGTACAGAAGAAGCTGCAGCCAGATGTTGTACAGAACCTAATGAGTGGAGTTAAACGTAAGGTGCGAGCGTACGGTTATGGTATTGAAGTTGAATGAAATAAATATGCCAAAAGCTTACTTATGGGTTATATTTTATTGTCTTAAAGTTTGAAAAAGATCGGTCAACTAGGTGATTTTCTACAGCTTTTTTTTCCGCGATGCAATTTGTTGTGGAACACCCTTTACTAGGTCACTTTGGATTGGAGTGACCCATATATGATTTACGATTAACTGTGCTTGTTGGACGGGGTCTTCAGAAATTCAAATTTTTTTTTGTAAAACTCCTCTTTTAATGATTTCAAATACCTATAAGTTTTCTTCTAGTTACTGGTGTACCGAAATTTGAAGTCAGACTACCCTGTATTCAAGTAAGGTTCAAATTCCTGTACAATACTAATAATTTTCGTTTTTGGTTTTAAAATTATAATTAGCTTGGTTAATATATGGAATTGCATTGCAGGTTCCATTGTAACCAAAAAACGTTCCGCTTCCGCTATCATTGCGCTTGGGCCTTTATGCAAGGAACTAGCCAATATGGAATATTCTTACAATACAGATTAACGAATCTTATTTGCCGGGTAATTATGAAGCAACGATTTCATTTACGAGCATCACAACAAATCTATAATTTTCCTGTTCGTCGGTGAGTTTCAGTTGAATGAAAATGATCCAGAATTTGCATGCATGACAGCAGCTTTTGCTAAATCAATCGAACTGTTTTCATATTTCAGTTCAACCGATGCCGGTGATGTAGAAGTAAGCGTGACTGCTTTCTTACCCCAATGAGTCTGGGTTCAATCCCAGCCGAAATCGGTGGGATTTTTAAGATGCATAAAAATCTCTGGTCACGTCTTCCTTCGGAATGGAAGTAAAGCCGTTGATCCCGGCCCATGTGTGTTTGAATGGATGGGATATCGCCAGTGTGGGCCTTCCTGCACATTCGATTGCCGTCAATGAATGGCAATCGATGCCCGTCGGTGATTGGCACTAGATTGCGGAACAGAGACTTACGTTAAAATATAAAAAAAAATATTTCAGTTCTAAATCTAAATCTAAATTTAAATAATAAAATAAATAAAATACTAAATCAGTGCTGAAAAAATCATTTCTCCTACACTCACTTAACTGAAAATGAACAAAACCTTAACAGATTGACCAACTACCTGCATGAATTTGAAATTTGACATAACAGCATTCTCTTGATCAAGGCAACCTGTGAGTATCGAAGTCAACATTTGTTTTCCTCTGTTGTTGTCAATATTTATATTCGTCTTCATCTTGGTGAGGATGATTTTGAGGATCAAAAGCAAAATGATTATTTTAATTTTACACAAATATAGTGTTGAAGAATCTGTCGAGTTGGTTTTTACTCACAGATCGATGGCAAGTTATTGCCTCATGCTGAATTGATGATAATATAATAATTTTACTCCAAAAAAATATGATTATTTTGCTTTTGAGACTCGCTTCTGATTTGGACAATTTTGGGTTGGATAATCAAACACTGGTGAATATCAACAATTGCGTATGTATAATGAACTCATTTTGCTCGTACGTAAGAGCGAAGATTTTCAAAACAAACGCAATTCATCTACATTGGGTTGAAGCGCTACTCCTTGCTTATGATGGTAGATGACATAAACAGACACTGAACCAAGGGGTTGGTCACTCCACACAATGTGCCAAAAACAGATTTTGCACACCTGGGCACACTCATTGAAATAGTTTGGCACCCATGGTAAGAAATTTTCATGATCTTTAAAGTTACTGGCAACACTGAATTATTGTTTACAAATCAATGTTTTGCATTTCAAACCTAGAATTTTTGCTTTATTCTCCGAAATTGAGTTGGATCCGCAACTGCGAAAATCTTAAGGCCTGTCAACATCGCATGTATAATTACACCGGTTTCGTTATGAACAAATGCAAAAATTGCGTTTGTTTCGCTTGTAGTTTCTTGTGGGAGAAAAGAAGCAGCCAGGGAAGGAATAAGGAAGAGAAACGGCCCTTCATTGAACAGTTCAAAATCGGCTAGATCTAGATTTTATTTTTCTGTGGCTGCGGGATTCTGGCTTTCGCTGATCGCCGCTTCACGGGCACATAACCATTCCGATGGCACTGATAGTGATGGTCGCTGAAAACACTGGCGATGAAGACTGAGTGGTGTGGTGGTGAAAGCAACAAAGGTGAACATAGCTGCTAGTGGAATAACTTTTGTTCAGCACTTGTTTAATGCATCCACCTGCTTCTCGGAACACTTTCGTCGCATTCTTCAGTAGGTACATGACCTTGGTCACCTCAAACCGAGCATCCACGTTGTCCCAGTTCGCTGCCAGGTAGCCATCTGATTTCCGCAGCCTATTTTGATTCCCGAGTGTTCTAGCGATTTCAACATTGGCAGTAGCTTGCTCCGGCGGCTGTAAATTAGAGGCCAGTGACTAGGCCTATACAAACAGCAGTGTTTGACAGTAGGCAGCATGTCCCGGGCTTAAATCGTTTATTTTGCTGTGCTGGGCCCGCAGTCATTAAATTATAGTTCAGTTGATTTAGGTTAGCGACTGAAAGTCAATTTTTATATGTTATATGCGACAGTTAGAAGATACTGAGAGGTTAGCACATATCATCGGCAAGAGACGTGCGTGTGAGAAAATTTGCGAAAAAAATCTAAGGGCACCGGTGGGATTCGAACCCACAATTCCCATTCAGTACACAGGTGCATTGCCAATTATACAACGGTGGACCTATGGTCTACGGATGTATTTGGCTAATGACATATGAGTTTCGAATCCGTTTCCCTCCCTTAGTCTTTTTGCGCAAGCGTTCTCAATACACAACAATCGTCTATTACCGACGATATGTGCTTGTACCGCAGTGCTTGTAGTTCAGTTGTTTAGTTTCAAGTCTGATATTGCGATGTGCAGTTATACCAGCTATAACAGAGCGAGTATAGCAAAATGGCTTAACTTTTTGAAAGGCACCTTAGTTCGATTCCCGGTCCGGTCGAGGGAATCTTTCGGGTTGGAAATTTACTCGACTTCCCTGGGCATTGAGTATCATTGTGCTTGCCACACAATATACAAATTCATGCATTGGTATTGGCATCGAAAGTTTTCAATTAATAACTGTGAAAGTGCACTAAGTTGAGAGCACGCCATAAGCTAATATGCGATAAGGGGCTGTCCATAAACTACGTAGACAGATTTTTCTCCATTTCCAACACCCCCCTCCCCCCCGTAGACAACCGTAGATATTTAGCAACTCCCTCCTCCCCCCCCTACCTGTCTACGTGGTTTTTTCCAATACTCCTAAATACGCTGAAAACCGAAAAAATAGAATTTTTCTGAAAAACAACAATTCAAATTTTTATTTTTATACGTAGATATAACTAAAATATAACAAGAAGAAAAACTCAAGAGTAAAGTAAGAATTAAAGAAATATAAAAAAAATATTGAACAACATTTTTACAGGAGGCAACTCAACAGAAACGTTATCCAGCCAGACAACCTCCATGACATCTGCTGGGCCGTCAACCACACAAAGCACTTCCTCCGATCGCTAATTCAATATTTTAAGTGGCCGTGCCTTGAATTGACTGACAATCGGTTTGTGGAAGTTTTTAATGTGAGCTGCCACATTGCTCTTTGATGCAAAGTATAGGCCATATACAGTGCACACGCGTCCTGGAAAAAGATAAACATTAAGAAAATAATCGATACCGATTGTCGTTTGGGCAAATCCAGACCAATGAGCTAAAATCGGAATTTCAGACTCGACCCTTTCAGATTACCGTGAAACTTTGCAAATTGTTCGCTATGGTAAATCATTAACTCTCCCGATAAAAAATTTGGGGGTACCCCCCAAATAACATACCAATTAACGTTAAATTTCCATTTTCTGTGTGAAATTTGAAAGATATTGAAGGAAATTTACTTCGTAAGTATTTGGATCCATATGTTTTGTAAAATAAAACTTCACTTAAAGTTACATTTTCCCAAATTCACATTGAACAATCATGACTGATTTTCTCAGAATTTGGTTGGCCAAATTTTGAAATTAAAGTGGTAGTAGCACCTTTATTGTATACCCATCAAGCACCGTTAATGATTTTTTTTTATTTTGAAATTTTTTTAAATAATTAAAATAGTTAATTATGTCATCGCTCACAAGTTTGGAGTCACCCTAAAAAAACTGAAAACCTCGTACTTTGATAATTTATAACTCATTGTAGAAATGACGTTGTATAGAGAAATGATAAGAAAATTATCTCATCAATACATTGAAATAGCAATCTATCTATCTGAAAAATGTTTTCAACGGCATTTATCACAGTAGAGGAAAATCGAAAGAAAAATCAGGAAAATCCTTTTACTAGCCTATGGCTAAAAATCTCTCAAATAAAGGAAAAAAAAAGGAAAATCCTTCGCCAGGTTTATGAAAATTTTCTTTTGGTTTAATACATCCTTGAATACTTTTTATCTTTCAGTGGTAATACTAACGACCGGCCATAGGATCTCTAAGAAAACTATCATTTTTTTGTTTAATGATTTTCTTAAAATGGCCCATAATCGTCCATTAATTTTTCCGATAATTACTTTAAAACGGTAAAAGATACCAGAAATTTCCCCTAGTAAAAGATAAGAAGTAATGCAGGGTTGCTTCCACTCACTTGCTATAAAAACATATTTTTTGGAATTATGCAATAATTAGATGATATAATGATATGTTGTACTTGTAAGTAACGAGAAGATGGTGTAAAGTATGTGCTTGACTCATAAAACTTGTCAATTTCGCTTTCAAAGCGTCACAATAAGCGATCTTATGGTTCGTGAGCGTTCACTCAGAGTGAGCACTCACGAGTCGTAAAATTGCTGATTGTGACGCACTGAAAGTAATATTGACGGATTTTATGTGTCAAACACATACTTCACGTCCTCATCTTGTAACTTACAAGTACTAATTATCACTATACCATCTCAAGATTTCATAATTCTGAAAAACATTTTTTTTATAGCAAGTGAGTGGAAGTAACCCTGAAGTAATGTACACCGGGGCAAGTTGAAACGGTATTTTGAAACTTGAACTTTAAGCCTCTCTGGAACAGTAATTAATTTAGATACACCAGATGTTTTTACACCAACAGTTTCATGAAAGTGTTTTCCAGAAGCATATTTGTTAAGCATACAATAATAGTGTGTATTATTTCATGTTACCCCATATAGTGGGGTTAGTTGAAACACTTATTATACAGCAGTTTAACGATGAAAATTGTAAAAAAAAAAATCCTTAAAACACATTTATTCATGTATAAAATAACCCTTTGCGGATATTATAAACCCCTGGCGGGATTAAAAGTATCCTCGTCGGGTATTTCCATCACTGCGACCATTTTTCTGATCTATTGTGATATATTCCCCATTTTTTTTTCTTTAGTTATATCAAGATGCCGTATCACTATTATTAGGAGTGATCGCCATCGCTTGACTAATAGCATTATCCCAGCACGGCATTATACTTCGAATAAAGTGCACTGCTGTACTGGGAGTTGTTCCCCAAATGCCAAAGGGTTTTATCAGCCCCTTGTCGAAGAACTGACGCCTTTTATTGAAAATTGCCGGACAGTGGCATAGCAAATTTTCCGAGTCTTCCTTTTCTATGCCACATAAGCGACATACATCATCTTGAAGTTTTCCAATCAGCTTCAAGTGATAACGGCTCGGACAATGACCTGTTATGAGACCTGCATGTATACTAAGATCTTTCTTAGAAAGTTCCATGATTTTGTGGGTCACAGAAATGTTTGGATTAATGAATCGCTTCGAATGCCTAGCAATAGTGTTCTTCCAGTTTTCCTCCACTTTTGAAGATTCCCACGCTTTTAGCCCCATTCTAAGAGATGCAGCCGATAAGCCACAAAAGGGCTCTGGCCCGATGAACTTATGAGAAGATCCGAGTCTTGCTAGTGCATCAGCTCTTTCATTTCCTTCAATCCCGCAATGACCAGGAACCCAATATAAGTTGACTTGATTATGACAAGACAATTTTTTAAGTGATTGAACACACTCCCAGACAAGTTTTGGTGTACATGTCGCCGACTTTAAAGCATTTAGAGCAGCTTGACTGTCGGACATGACGCATATATTTGAACTCATATAGTTTCTACGCAAACATATAATGGAACACTCTAAAATTGCTTGGATTTCAGCTTGGAACACAGTTAGCCATCTGCCCATAGAAAACGATATTTCTATCCCTGGGCCAGTTACTCCTGCTCCCATTTGATTGTTCAATATTGAACCATCTGTATAAAAATCAATCGATCCTGGAAGAAGAACCGGGCCACCAAATTGCCATGAATTACTCCCAGGGTCAACTACTTGAAAAAGTCGATTGAAATTGTATCTGTTCTCCATCCAGTCTTCGTTGTTCCTTACTAGAGGGTTGATACTAACAGTTTTTAAAATCCTAAGATGTCCTCTAAGGTCTCCTTCAAAGAGTTTCACTGACCTTGTAATCCTTAGAGAACACTTTTCGGCTTCTAGTTGTACAAATTGATGCAATGGTAGGATACAAAGCAAAGCATCCAATGCCTTCGATGGTGTACTTCTCATTGTACCTGT
Source organism: Ochlerotatus camptorhynchus (assembly GCF_037179485.1). Lineage (NCBI taxonomy): Eukaryota > Metazoa > Arthropoda > Insecta > Diptera > Culicidae > Ochlerotatus > Ochlerotatus camptorhynchus. The sequence goes on from NW_027040781.1 coordinate 1,523,919, forward strand.
TATTGAGAGAGTGGCTAACCTGTGTAGTTTATCTAACTTTCTCTGAGCAACACTCTCTTTTGTTTTTGGCCACCAGACCAATGCACCATAAGTAATCCTGGGTTTCACAATTGCCGAGTAAATCCAATGGATCATTTTCGGTTTCAGTCCCCACTGTTTACCGAATGTTCTTTTGCATATCCATAGAGAATTAGTAGCTTTGTTTATTGCCTGCTCTATATGCATATTCCAATTAAGTTTACTATCGAGGATTACTCCAAGATATTTGACAGCATTAGAAAGTTCCAAAAGTGTGCCTTTCAATCTTATGTTGTCTACTGAAAATTTCTTCCTTCGCGTAAATGGCACGATAGTAGTTTTAGAAGGATTTATGTTTAATCCTTCCCTATCACACCACGATAAGACAAAATTTAAAGCAATTTGCATTCTGTTAGCGATAATACAATCATATTTGCCACGTACAGTTATGACTATATCATCTGCGAAGCTAATTATTTCGAAGCCTTGGACTATTAAATTTTTGAGAAGATCATCACCTATTAAGGGGAAGCTTACCGGCCCGAAAATAAAAAAATATTTTCGGTACATTTTTATTTCTTTAAAAATATTGGGAAAAAATATCAAAAATCAAAGAAAATCAGTTTGTTCCTTAGATTTTTGTCAAAAATTACATGTAAAATTTGTTTTCTATCTCATCATGAAAAAAAAAATTGGACTCAGCAAAACCGAAAAGTCGATGTTTTGTGGTTTTTTTGAGTCCAACTTTATGCCATAATGACTTATAAAAAATGTTTTTGCACGTGAATTTTCTTTGAAAAATTAAAAAATATATGATTTTCTTAGAATTTTGATATCTTTTTCCAATATTTTTAGAAAAATCAAAACGGAGCGGTGAGCTTCCCCAGACCACAATATGACGTCTGAGACAAAATTGTAGAAAAAAAAATGCTTCTCAGAAAAAATATAAAAGATTCACCAAATTAATGTAACTTTTGGTACAAATCCATAAAAGTGTTAAAAACTTTAATAACAGAAAATGACCCTCTTCAATATTTTTGATTAAAAAGCATACTCAAAGTTCTATTGTATTGTGAAATTTTCAAGTTGAACACTTAAAAATTGACTAAAATCATGGCACAAATTTAAGACTTGTTGTTTATATGTACAAGTTTTTGTAAGTTTTTTCACAGAAAACAATTTATTAGGTCTAAGCAATCAAATTGTGTGTAACGATATACCAAAAAGTCGTTTTAACAAAAAGTTAAAACATTTGACTAGAAGTTCTTGTTCTATGATATTTATCAATTTTTAAGTGTCCATTATGAAAAATTCTATTTTTTGTAAAAATCATAAAACAACAACTTTTAATCAAATATTTTAAATTTTTGTTTAGACGATTTTTTGGTATATAGTTGAACACAATTTGATTGTTTGGACCTAATAAATTGTTTTCTGAGGGGAAAACTTGCAGAAAGTTGTATAAACAAAAAGTTTTAAAGTTTTTCCATGATTTTTGTCAATTTTTAAGTGTCTAACTTGAAAATTTCACAAAAAATAGATCTTTGAATATGCTTTCTAATAAAAATTGTTCAAAAATATTAAAAAGGGTCATTTCTGTTTTTAATGTTTCTAACACTTTTTAGATTTTTTACCAAAAACTTCGTAAATTTTTGTACCATTTATATTTTTTTCTGAAAAGCATTTATTTCTTCCTACAACATTGTCTCAGATGTCATTTCGATTTGTTGTGGCGTTTTCGTAGATTTATTGAAATATTTTGAAAACGCCATTTTGAAACTTTTTGCATGATTCAAAATGGCTTAATTTTAGCTGAAATGTGAATGATTTACCATACAAGGCAACTATTTATATAAAGTTTCATGCAAATCGGAGAAGGTCGAGTTTGAAAATCATTTTTTTTGCTATTTGGCCTGGAACTGCTCTGTTCAATCACAGTGATATCACACTTCCGCTAATAGTTACGCCTTCCTTTTCAAGCACCTTTCAAGCACCTTATTCAAGCATAAAAAATTATAAGAAAAAATGTTTCACCCTGGCAATGGATTTCCGGATTTTTCATGCGGGTTTTTCGTGGATTCCTGAGATGATTTACTTATGCCACGGATACACTTGTATGAGAATCTATGAGCATAAGCATTATTTGTATAATAATTATGAGCACTTAGCATAAACTAGTAATCCTATCCTATATATATATATATATATGTGACCAAGATTACCAATGGATTTGTTTTCAAAAACGATTTTTTTTAAGTCAATTTTTGAACAGCACGGCCGATTCCAAAGATCAAAATATAAAATGAAAGGTAATTAAAAATGCTTCTTAGGAAAAATATGATGATAATACTCTACATGTCTTTTTTGATTTATGTTAGCTATGTATCAATGGAGACGTATGGTAGTCTAGTTGCTAAGGAGTATTGAGTAAAAACCCAAAACTTAATAACTTCCAAAAATATAATTCAAAACCAAAAAAAAAAATTGCTGATTTTTTTAAATTTTGTGTAAAAAAGAGAGAATATCTATTCGTATTACTCTGTCCTGTGGATTTCCTATATACATGGAACTGTTATGCGAATAGCGGTGGTATCCACAAACTATTTCCACTTATCTCCAACTCTTCTTGGGTCTCTCCTTAAATGATACTGCCAAATAATTTGAATATCCAGCTAATTTGTCAAATCTTACTTAAGGCTCACGCACATTTGTTTCGTTTGCGAAGCGTTGATGCAAATTTGATAGTTAGATAATAGATTGAGCTTTTATTTTGCAGGAACGTATTACAACCGGATCAAATGTGCGTGACACTTTATGCATTGTGCGCCGGCCTTCAACCGTTTGCACTAAGCGAAATGGAATCCTTTTAGATGAATTGGAATAGCATTTCGCTGCTGACCTTATATTTTATTCTAACTGCATAATACTCCAGATAGTGGTCATTTGAATTTCATAGACTTAACAACTAATCAATAGTCCAAAAAGGCCAATAATTCGGTCAGCACACCAAATTTTATGCAATTCAACTGTTTATTCCTGTGGGTTATGTTTCCTCATAATGTTCAATGATTGGGATATTTTGTGGTTTTGTTCTTGGTCTCTCAATGAAAATGTTCTATTCGGAATAAATTTGTAGATGGAAGCATCACAATAGTAAGCGGCTAAATACATAAAAAAAAACTGTTCTAATAAAACCACGTAGACAGGACCTTCACCCCTCCCCCCCCCCCGTAGACAAACGTAGACATTTTTGGAACCCCTCCCTCCCCCCAAAGTGTCTACGTAGTTTATGGACAGCCCCTAAGTAATAAGCTTGATATACAAAAAAGAAGAAGAAGTAGTTTGAAATTCCACATATGTTAGGTGGTTCTATGCTTTCTATTGACAAAGCATCTCAAACGATGGTGTTGGAATTGTAGCTCCGCGAACATTGGAAGTTAGCACCTTAGCTGCTACCGATCCTCATTTGAGTTAATGGTCCACGTGGGGCCAAAAAGGGGGACATTACGTTGCTTTTACTGCATTCGTTTATTTGTGTGGCCATAAAAATTACATGAGATTTTCGACATGATTGAAGTGCATCCTCTTGGATGTAATATTAAAATTTATTTTTTGCTGTGAAATTTTATTGCTATTATTATGGGAATTTTTATCAGCTACAACTTTGCAGAAAATCATTTTTCTGCCAAACGTCAAATTAAATAGTTATTAATTTTTTAAGAGATTGATAATCTTATGGCAAGATTAAGCAACTGTATTGTGGGCAACACTGTATTCTGCAATGTGACAGAGTAGCCATGATTTTTGTCCTCTATTCTACGCGCCATAAACACCAATGTTGCCTGTTGAACAGGTGATTGAGCATAATCATAAGACATCAGTGACTTGAATCATTAATAATTTTTGTTCCTTACATTTGATCGAAAAGCGGTCTTGAACAATGTTGTAGTTGGGAAAGTTTTCAACAAGCTCAGCTATCATTTTCTAAAGTAGAGTGAACTGGTGAATTTTGAGATAGATATGAACCGAAATTATGATTTCTTCATAGTAATTCCCATATAAACTTCAAATGGTTTGTGCCAAGTCAGTTTCTCACTAAATGAGTTCAAATTTTGAGAGGCTAATCAGGGCCCTATTTGGAACCGTTTGAGCACTGCACAGTGGTCCAGAATGCAGATTTAGGTGGAATGATATGTTTTGAGCCTGAAATTGAAACTTTAGAATGAAAGTTTCTTCTACAAAGTTTTTCCTTATAGCTAGGCCCTCATTTTTATGACAATGAATTCTAGGGTGGTTCCTATGATCACTAAAACAAAAAATCTAACTTTTTTGTTTGAATAAATTAAGGTATATATTTTTCGGCAAAGTTATAGCTGAGCTAGTTTTAAGCAACTTTGTTCAAAATAACTTTTTTGTATCTCTTAAATTGGCCGATTTAGAGCTATTTTCTTGAATTGAGTTAGGGTGGCTCACTTTAAAAAAACAGTTGTTTTGCTCTAGTTTTCTTATTTCGAATTTCTCAGCAAAGGTGTCTTCAAATAAAATTTAGATTTTAAGAAGGCGCAAATTTTTGCTGCACATAGTTTGTCAGTATCTTTCGCCGATCAAGAGTTATTGACGTTTTTATACTAAAAATATGCACTTTTCAAATGTTACTATCTCTGGTTGGGGCAAACAAAAAAAAAGTTTTATTACGGCATTTGAAACGGCGTATGTTATTCTCAATAATTTGAAAAAAATAATTTGAGGTACAGGCAACAAATTCAGCTATAAAACACTCGTCTTAAAGAGTTTAGAAAGTCTCTAGAAGATGACTTTCACGATAAATTTCAAATAAAAAAGTTATTGGCAAAAGATGGATTTCATAGGACCACTCTAATGACAAATTTAAATAAAATGAGGTAGTACATTTGTTTCAATATTTGGACATTTAGTGTCTTCGAAAAAGTTTTTGTTCTTAAAAATTCCCTTCTTTTGGTGTTTGCAAACGTCATGGAGGTCCTCAAATTAGGTATTTTTTAAAACTAACTTTTATGTTTTACAAAATAAAAACATGTGTTGTTTAAAAAAGTTGTAGCTAAGTTTATTGCAAGCATCTTTGTCGAAGAAAAAATTTTTCTATCTCTTAACGTTCTAATTTTAGAGTGATTTTTCGGAGTTGACTTAGGGTGTTCCTGGAAAAAATAGTTTTTTAGCACTAACGTTTTTATTTGAAATTTCTCATGAAAGTTATCTTCTAGAGACTTTTAAAACTCTTTAAGACGAATGTTTTATAGCTGAGTTTGTTGCTTGCATCTCTTATTATAAAAAAGATATACCTAAATATAGTAAAAAAGATGAATAAATTCAAATTGATTTTATACGAGTTAAAAAAATAACATACCTCCAATTTTTTCATATTATTGAGAATAACATACGCCCTTTCAAATGCCGTAAAAATTTTTTTTTTGTTTGCCCCAACCAGAGATATTAACATTTGAAAAGTGCATATTTTTAGTATAAAAACGTCCATAACTCTTGATCGGCGAAAGTTGACAAGCTCTGTACAGCAAAAATTTGCTCCTTTTTAAGATCTAAAAGTTATTCAAAGACACCTTTGCTGAGAAATTCGAATTAAGAAAACTAGAGCAAAACAACTGTTTTTTAAAGAGCCACCCTAACTTTATTCAAGAAAATAGCTCTTAATCGGCCAATTTAAGAGATACAAAAAAGTTATTCCTAACAAAGTTGCTTAAAATTAGCTCAGCTATAACTTTGCCGAAAAATGTATACCTTAATTTATTCAAACAAAAAAGTTAGATTTTTGATTTTAATGATAATAGGAACCACCCTAGAATTCATTGTCATAAAAATGAGGGTGTAACTATAAGGAACAACTTTGTACAAGAGACTTTTAGTCTAAAGTTTAAATTTCAGGCTCAAAACATATCATTCCACCTAAATCTGCATTCTGGACCACTGTGCACTGTGGAGCGGAAATTTCAAATTTAGCATCAGTCTACTAAGCATGTACATGTTTTACACCGGATTCAATCAACGAACTAAATAAACCATGAGATGATTGGTCCAGAGATTTAGATTAGGTACATACGATTAGTCAAAACACCGTAGAATACCTTGATTAGGTTGTAAACCACAAATATTTGGATCCATACCTCTCACCAAAGTCTTGAGTTCAAATCCACCAAGGTCAGGAAGCTGATGATTAATAATAACAAAAACACTCGGATTGTGACCATGTTCTATAGTGGCAAACATATGACACGTATGGTACGGAGAGCGAAAAGGTTAATATTCTGAAATGTAAATTTATTTAGCTCACATCCTTAAAGGCTTTATTTCAAAAGCTTGTTGATCACATTTCCCCAAAAACAATCAAAAGTTATTTATATTAAATTTATTCCAAACAATTCTCAAAAAAGTTCATATTGATGTTTTAAAATATCACAACCGTTTCTGATAACTTGAGTTTTTCAGACCACGGACGTCCACTGACTCATAAGCTCGCTGATCCTATTTTCGCTTATTGGTATACCCAGAACCCTTGGTCTGAAAACCAAGGGCTTTTAGAATCAAGGTTAAATCGTTTCCAACAGTAACAAAACAGGGTAATTCATTTCGATTTGAATCCGAGGAATTGTTGTCCACTTCTTGATTAACGCTAAAAGTACGGTGTGGATGGTGTAGAAAGTCTTAATTCAGCTACGATCAGCCTAATGCCGCGGATACACTTGGCTGACAAACTATGAGCATGAGCATTACTTGTGTAATAATTATGAGCACTATACAACAAATACATATACAAAAATTATACAAGTGTGACCAGAGATGTGCTCATAATTTATTATACAAATAATTAACATGTTCATAGTTTGTCATACAAGTGTATCCGCGGCATAAATGACTTTAGTTATCATCACATAGCCAAGATCCTAATGGATGGAATAAACACAACGATCCAATCCCAATAAACGAGCAATGGGTGGAAGATTTTCATGACTATCAGTTAAACTGATTTCTGTAACATGATAAACGGATAACGGTAAGTGATACAACTAAGGCGTAGAATATTTGAAAGTGCATTCTCCGCGGCATCATTCAATTAGTTTTTGAAAAAAAAAGAGTCATCATCACTTTACATTTGTTCAAAATTTTCACACAAAACGACGTACAAAAGCTAAACAAACAAATTGAGTTTGTCTAGGAACGATGGTAACAATCTAACGCTTAATATTTCTTAAGTATTTTTAAGTATTTTTAGGTATCTTACATATCAGTATGAACTTTTTATGTACAACGCGAGAAATACTAAGTTTAGAGCGAGCTGCCCCTAGGAATTGAGTGTATTTCACTTAGACATTATTGTATATATTTGTGCTAAAGATTCACTTTTTTCGCTCATTTCCCCGCCAGGTCCCGATCGTCATCCTCAAGACAAAAGATATGCGCAACTCGACCAACATCTTCCTAACCAACCTAAGCATCGCCGATCTCCTGGTGCTGCTCGTCTGCACGCCCACCGTTCTGGTCGAGGTGAACTCACCACCCGAAGTCTGGGTGCTGGGAGAGGAAATGTGTAAGTAGTAAATTACATTCTCGAAAACTATCTAAATTGCCATACCGGCATGCATATCCCCTTTCACTTTCGTCGGTTTGTGATTGCAAACACGAAATGTGCAGCAAGCGTCACCGTCGAACCGACCAACAACGACGACGGTGACGATGGCGGGCGAAAGCTCGCCACAGATATTATCATCCATTATCACGCAGCGACGGCCTTAATTGCATGCAATTTATTTAAAAACAATTCTATTCGACCGACAGCTCAACAGGTGTGAGGTCGCTTGTCAAAGGTGCTGTTGTTGCTGCTGCCTTCATCCAACCTGTCATGTGAGGGGGCGAGGGGTGGTGCGGCGGGTGTGTGAAAGGGTACAAGCTGTTCATTTGGTTGTAATTAGTAAAAATTTCCAACGCATTCCGACGTGAACAAAGTTTAATTAGCTAATATTGTAAAATGCAAAAATCGTCGCGAGGAAAGCGGTGTCGTAGCTAGGAGGCGATGGTAAAGGAAGAATTCACGGATAAAAATTCCTGTTGACGACATTGTTCCAGCAGGTTTTTCGTTCGTCAATCGACCGAGCGTAGGAATGCAAGGGGGAATGTATTGAAATGAAACGTTGTTGCTCGAGCTGGATGTCGAGGGCAGCAAATTGCAAAGAAACCACCAAGAACCGGTTCGAATGAAACAACTGTATTCATAAGCACAGCCAGCAGGGTTGATTTGTCTCCATATAGCACAGTTCCAATCATCCTGCAGTGGATAATAGAAATTTGGTTACCAACACTGTCGATCACACCGGAAGATGGATCACTTTCCGAATAGCTCATCTCGAGACGGGCGTGTGATTTACGGTTGTGGCGTGCGTTGTCCAAACTTGTTGACTTCGGAGCGTTGCGCTTTGTTTTCAAGTGATCAATATTATATATCTGCAGGGAAACGATTAATCAAAATCAAACCTGAATTTCGAACAAAGACGATCCCGACTAACTCTTCAGCACCTCCCCGCCACTGCCGAAACGGTCGGCTAATGAAAATGTTTCGTTGTCGGAATTCTGACATTTGGGTACATGAGGGGGAGGCGAACTGCTGAACGTCGTTCAATTATATTACCTGTTGTTTACGCTAATGAAGCCCGGTGCAGACAACAAAAGTGAACAATATGCTACTTATCATATAGTCCAAAATGGGACCACTGTTGATGGTAAGGAAAAGCGCTGCACCGCCATGAAGAACGACGTTTCCTATAGGTGTATCGAACAACAATAAATTATAAACCGACACCGACAATTTGGCACATTGCGCATCACATGGATACTGGCTCTTTGTGCTTCGCGTTCCAGCGATATTTTTTATCACGGCATTGAGTGTGCTTTTAGAAGTCGTTACGATCGAGCGGGAAGCGGAAGGGAAGATAAAAATATCGTAGATGCATTAGCATCTACACACAAGCGAAAAGGAAGATGCTCATAAGTGGGTTACTGTTTGCCACCGTCAAGCTTACGAGGTTCAATTTCAAAATAGATATCGATAAACTTGGCTAGGACAGATCTTTATTTATTTATTGACGTCAATCAGACGTAGCCCGTTTTGTTACAATTTGTCACAATTGATCCGTTATCATTTACGCATGGAAAAGTTGTTATCTTGGTGAATTTGATTGGAAATCAATCATTAAAAAGATTGTTTATTACTGGAAATGATAATTATTAACTCACTCAAATTGCAGGCGTCTGAATTTTAATTACGGTATTTAAACAACTAAGGGTTGTGTTACAAGCACGACCGCAAAACTTTGACGTAGGTCTACGAGATTGTATTTTTTGCTCAATTTTATAATAATTACAAAGCTATTTATTAATAAATTTTATTCTAAAATAAACAAACATTCAAGTCAAAGTTTTGAAATTAGGCGATATTCAATATCCTTAATTGAACTCAATTTTAATATTTCAAAATTCAGTTCCTATTTCATTCAAAATTAGGTTCCAAACATACACAACCAATTTTCAGGCACCTACTGAATAGTGTTTAGCTACAGTAACAGGAGTGAAAATTCAGTGTTTAATATACATTTCATATAAAACCACCGGTTAAAATACTTCAAAGTACGTCACACTATATTATTACATTTTGATGTTGCAGAATTATGTCAGATAAACTGAATTTTATTTGCGCTTGTCTTTTATCTGTATTCAAACAAAAATCCATCAAATAGTGAATGCTGTAATTCAATACATTGAGAGTAAATTTTTTTTTCATATTGACATATATTTTAGTGAGTTTGAACTGATAGTCTCGTTTACACAAGGCATTGGACTGTATTTAAATTTGCAAACATATGGTTCCATTTTAATAAGTCTCTGTCCGGATTTCTTTCGCTGATGTGTGCCATGAAAGTTGCAAATCGTATACTAACAAATCAGTACGTTAAAATCCAACATGTTACATTTGTGTAATCTTCATTTCACAAGTAACGACGGCAGTCTCAAAACAGCAGATGAAATGAAAGCGAAGTTTCAGTTGGGACGTCACTTCGTTCATTAGTACTGCCTGGTGAAGAAATTTTCAACCAAACTGATCACCATACAATAGGTCATATAAATCTGATCAACTTTCCCAAGAATAGCAACCATCTATCTAGTTGAGCTTTCAAGTTAAAGCTAGTAATTATGAGTCAAATCGTATACTCGCGCAGTCTGGTGTGAGAATTCAGGACTGAGCTATCCACTATACCTTAGGTTATGTAGACGGCAACCTTCTATCTTTTCGAGATGTCGACTTAAGCAAGCCATTAGTATCAAATGGTTAGAGATTTTTTATGGAGGATTACGTCTTTCGGCAACATATTGGGGATGAAATTTTAAAAAACCAAAATCGACCGCGTTACGAAAAGTGGTCAGGTTTTGATCACTTATAACTCCGTCAATAGTGGATGGATTTTTATTCTAAACAAGCCAATCGATTGGTATTTTTTTCTACAAATCTGATAAAATTAATACTTTATCAGTTTTCAATAGGTCACTATTGAAAATTTCACAAATGTCCAACTGTTGTAATGGTGATTAAAATTATAACCGATTGCCTACAAAAAATGGTTTCCCTAACATAGTCGTCAAATATTGATACCGAGCACGTAATGCTACGTCAAATCTACGGTCGAGTTTTGAATACAACCTCTTACTTTTTTTCGAATGAGATACGATAGGTCTTGTAATTCAGCACAACTTTTCTGAAAAAAGAAAACTTCTATCTAGTCGTACTGTCAAGTTAAAGCATGCAGTAAGATGTAAAATTGTACAGTAGCATCAGCTGGTGAGTGAATTCTGAAAACAGCTGTCGATCATCCAATAGGTCTTATTTGTCAGAACAACTTTGACCAGGACAGCTACCTTCTATCTAGTCAAGGTCGCAAGTTAAGGCAACCCCTTATTATGGTATACACACTTAATCTAGCTCGGTAAAATCTCCAACAGCCGATTACCTCGGCATTTACTTTTACTGATATATCTGCAAAACATCTGTTTGTTAGCTGATATATCAGCATAATGATATTTGTTAGCTGAGTCTCGGCAATTGTTTTACTGAATCTCAGCAAAATTAATTGCAGAACTACTCGGCTGTTGGAATCTCGGCGAATTTTTTTAAGTGTGTACTATCAATAAAAAGTTAACATATACTAATGTGATGGAGGACTTAGATTTAATTTTGGGCCTACTAAGCACAACCCGTTCTTCGCCTCTATTTTTCGAGCGGATTATTTCACAAAATGGAATGTTTTCACTACAGATGCCTTCTAAATGTATTTAGCTTTTCGTACGTACCGTACGATTTCGCTAATAAAATTGTTGTTGTTATTTTTATTACGACGTGTTCTGGGTATAATCGAAGACTACAAATCAAGAAGACTGGCAACTCTGCCAAAAATCTGGAGACAGTAACGGCAACGCCTCTTCTGAGCAAAAGTCGAACCCGTGTATGACGGTGTGTGTTAATTCACGAGTGCATTCACACACATAGGTAGAATTAAATAGCTGTCAATTATTGGTTTTGTTATGATTGTCTCATAAAGTAAAATGTGTCTGTTTTTGCTTTATGCTGACAACGGGTAAAATTCCAGCTAAAATTGAACAGATGCGTAAGTAAATTTTGAAAATTTTGAAAATTAAAACTATGGCAATGATGTCCTGGTGGGACCTTTCTCGATCATTAATTTTCTATCTTAGAATTAGAAAAAAATCATGTAAATTTAGGTGCTCTGAGACTGACATATACGAATGTCAATTTTGACATAAAATTGAGTCATAATAGACGCACAATTCAGCTCAATCAAACGTACTTTTCGTCGAGTAACGAACTTTTCAGTTTTTTTTTTTCCTTTGGTTTGTTTTTTCCGTCGATCTTGTTTTCCGTACTGAGCACCAATGCTACCGACGTGCCAGGAAGGCAGCTCCCACACCTGGACCCTACCTATTGACCCATCAACTCATGAACCGGGGACCAACGGCTTTACTTCCCATCCGAAGGAAGGCGTGATCAGAGATGTTATGCCTCAGAACATCCCGGCGGCGCCGACTGGGATTGAACCCAGTCCTGCTGGGGTGAGAGGTAATCACGCTTACCACTACACCACCGGCGCCGTTTACTTTTCAGTTTCGGAACACTTAACTTTACATGACATGTTTGTTTACGTCTCATCCTTTATGCCAAAGATCTTCCACTTTTCCTAAGCCCTTCAGTGATGCATTTATGGGCATTCGTATGGTGCATTAGTAAAAAGCATTTCCGTTCCACACGGCTTTTGCACCTAGCCACAGTGGGGAAGGGGGGGGGGGTTAAGTTGTGACGCTTGGCAACTTGGCACAGTACTCGCTGACCATTTGAATGTCACTGGCCAATCCGACACTGTTGTTATCATTCTCTGGAAGGGGTCAGTCGATTCCAAGAATTGTTAAAGCATACAGAGGAATCCTCTGAGAGGATCACCATCCGGTGGATTCATGTTCTGACAACATCTAAATTGGAAATATATTCTTGATCAATACGTACCGTTTGGGATTGTAGTCCTTCAACCTTTTTTTTCATTTTCTCCAACCTTATACCAACAATCAATACGAAACTATCGATTTGAAATTGGCTCACTACTTGACTAGCCTATTGGTCCCAAGCAAATCGGTTAACGTACCCCATTTAGTCAAAATTCTAATACTGCACAATGTTTGTTTTGATTCGCTATGAAAGTTTGACAGATAAAATGAGGGGTAAGTGGAATTTCCTATGTTTTGAGGGGTGAATAGATTAGCTTGGGACCGAAGATAGAGCTCGTTTCTGGTCACGTCTTCCTTCGGAAGAGAAGAAAAGCCGTTGGTCCCGGCCCATGTGTGTTGAATGGGTGCGATATCCTACGCAGGTGTGGAAGCTGCTTTCCTGCACTTTCGGTTGCCGTCAATGGATGGAAATTGATGTCCGTCGGTGATTGGCACTAGATTGCGGAACAGAAACCTACGTTAAATAAAGGAAATAAAGAACAGGCAAAATAAACAATATTTCCATTCCTCGTTTAACGTGATTCGCTGTGACATCCTTTTTCCAGTAACCACTTCGAAACTTTAAGTGCACACATATTAGCTTCTGCGACACGTGTAACATTTAAATTGTTACTTCAAGTTTGCTGCACTGCAGCATACATTAAGTAGCAATTTCAAACGAAATGGGGTACTGATTTCCGAGATTTGTGTAATTGAAAATTTGAAGTGGAAGTGCATGTACAGCCTACGTAGCGGCCATTTGTGGACTCTACAAGGAATCACCTTAAAAGCAAAAGTTACTTTCATTAGGTATCGATCGATCCGAGTTTCAATCTTCTACTTGATCCACCATGACAAATGTTTCGGGTTGGAGTTGGAAAACCACTGGTTTGCTGGGATTAGGATAAAAATTGCCGTGAAATTTTGTAGAACAAAACAAAAACAACAACGAGTACCGTGTTATGATTATTCGTTTCGGTGACATTAGGTCACATGCACAGTCACTGTTTATGATCAGTCGCACTAACACTTGTGCTTCAAAGTTCTACCTTTGGTTGACAGAGGCGCTGTTATCAGTAATTATTGCCTTCGTTCGGTAGCTTTTTAGCTAAAGTATCGAGGATTTATTAGATATTTTTCTGATAGGCCCAAAGTTCTCTTTCCTACACCATCCAATAATCTAATCTAATCTAATACAAACGCAGCCAGTACGAGAAAGTATCCTGGAAAATGATTAGGTTAGATAACGCTTAATCATTTTCCTTGTCAACATTGCTGTTTGCAGCATCTAAGATATGACACAAACATCAAAACGGCCAGGCCTACTGCGTTGCATTTACCGCAAAGATGATTCAGTGAAATGATTCGAGTTCGATTACATATATTCAAACATCGATGCATTTCGTGAATGGAAGGGTCTAGTCCTAGAGTTATCTCTATGGGTGTACTCTGCACATCGAACCTGATACCATAGAAGTAACTCTAATACCAGAAGGTTTCGAATAAACGTGCTCAACTTTTTAGTTCAGCTGTGGTACTCTCTTCGGTCCCAAGCTAATCGATGCACCCCACGGAACATAGGAAAATCCACGAACCCCTCATTTAATCTGTCAAATTTTCATAGCAAATCAACACAAACATAGTGTAGTACTAGAGTTTCGACTAGAATGGGGTACGTTAACCGATTTGCTTGGGACCAATAGGCTATTCAAGTAGTGAGCCAATTTAAAATCGTCAGTTTCCACCGGTTGGTGATACTTCGTACCTGTACGCAAATGTGAACATCGCAGTTTGCTATGATACAACAGAAAGGGCAGACGAACTCGACTAACGCTTCTTATACGCCTTTAGCCTACACATCTTTTAGAGTAATGAAATACGAGTGGTAAACGTGCAGGTTTAAAACACTCAAAGGTCGTGGTTCGAGCCTGACCTATTCCTTTTTATAATTCTTTTTAACATCATTGATTTTTTCCAATGCCAACGCCTGCTGGTTACTGCACTTGAGTATCGAACGATTTAAACGCTGCAGCAAATGATGATGGAACGATCGAACTTAAACATTGTACTCACGTTGAAATGTGTGTTCATTTGATGGAGTGCTTGCGTGAACACAGAGTGAATTTGTTTCTGCAGCGTGACGTCACAAATGAACTCAGTGTTAATCGGCTGAACCTTTTTGACAGCTCAGTGGTACCAACCGGTGGAAACTAACGATTTTAAATTGGCTCACTACTTGACTAGCCTATTGGTCCCAAGCAAATCGATTAACGTACCACATTCTAGTCAAATTTCTAGTACTACACTTTGCTTGTTTTGATTTGCTATGAAAATTTGACAGATACAATGTGGGGTTCGTGGATTTTCCTATGTTTCGATTAGCTTGGAACCGATATGCATCGATTAGCTTAGAACCGAAGATAGTACCAGAGCTGAGGCAAAAAGTTGAGCACGTTTCTTCGGGACCTACTAGTCTTAGAGTTACCTCTATGGTGGTACCATAGAGGTAACTCTAAGACTAGTAGCATAGAGGTAACTCTAAGACCACTGGGTCCCGAAGAAAATCATTATTATTTTTGGCTCACTCAGTACCAGAACAACGGTCCCAAGCAGTCCCAAGCTATTTCACTCACCCCTGCATGTTCTGCATGAATCCACACACCCCTGATGTTATCTGTCAAACTTTCATAGCGAATCAAAACAAACATAGTGTAGTAATAGAATTTCAACTAGAATAGGGTACGTTAATCGTTTGCTTGGGACCAATAGGCTACTAAAGTGGTGAGCCAATTCAAAATCGTTAGTTTCGTATTGATTGTTGCTAGTAGGTCCCGAAGAAACGTGCTCAACTTTTTGGCTCAGCTCTGGTACTATCTTCGGTCCCAAGCTAATCGATTCACCCCTCGAAACATAGGAAAATCCACTAGCCCCTCATTTTATCTGTCAAACTTTCATAGCGAATCAAAACAAACATTGTGTAGTACTAGAATTTTGACTAGAATGGGGTACGTTAATCAATTTGCTTGGGACGAATAGGCTAGTTAAGTAGTGAACCAATTTAAAATCGTTAGTTTCCACCGGTTGGTAGTACTGTTAACAAGCACTTAGTGGTTTTTCGAAAAAAAATACTTTGAATTTTCCGAATTTTAACTTGAAAATTGTCGAGGAAATGCGCGATGGAAGAAGGTTGCCCGTGGATATTGCAGTAGTGTGGTTTACTCCTCACTGCAGTCTAAAAAAATATCGAGAAAATCTAACCAAGAAAAAATCAACTAAGTCCACGTAAACAGTACCACTGAACTGTCATCAGATTGAGGTTAACCCCGACGGTGCAAATCCAAATGCTTATTTATGTTCAAAAGCCTGCTTGCACATCAGTACTAGGCTGTACCGTAAAGACTGACAGAAACTAACAACACCAGCTAGTAGGCTATGGTGTTAGTTTGCGTGGGTGAGTTAGCAGTTAAGACAAATCGTCGATTGAAGTGATTGTTTACAAAAGCAGATACAGGGGTTGTGAGAAATATAGGGTACTAGCAAAATTTTGTCCAACTTTGGACTGTTGAAACTTCGTTGAATATTGTTCGATTTTTAATCTTCAAGAAACATTCGACTGGAAAACTAATCAAATTTTATAGCGAGGCAATGTAAGTTACCATGGTTACCGGTGATATTCCGGGTTTCCTGAGGGCATGTCTAAATTGCTAAATTTGTGATGAGTTTTTCTCAGAGTGTCCGTTACTAATCTGTGTTTTTTGTTCATACACCAAAAATAGAACCATTTTCAAAGCAAATGACGTACCAATAGCTGAAATCGACTCAGAATCAACCGGGATATGGCTATTTCCCTGGAATCGGTCCTGAGGGAGGGTTCTGAGTGCGGTCAGTTCTTTCATTCACTCAAAACATGCCATGTGACACCTCTTTCTTCATGGTTTTTTACCAATAGGCTTTCTATAGACTTTAAATGGTACATTGACCACATTGGCCACTTTCGGAACCACCGGAGTGCCCTCGGGGGAACCTGAACCAAATTCATTTTTACAAAAATCATGCCGTGTGACACCTCTTTCTTCATGGTTTTTCATCAGTAGGATTTCTAAAGACTTTAATTGGATTATTGGCCACATTGGTCACTTCCGGAACCACCGAAGTACCCCCGGGGAACCTGAAGTAGGGTACAATTTCATTTTTATGCCAAAATATGCCATGCGACACCTCTTTCTTCATGGTTTTTCATCAGTAGGCTTTCTATAGACTTTGAATGGATCATTGACCACATTGAACACTTCCGGAACCACTGGAGTACCCCCGTAGGCACCTGCAGTAGGGAAAAATTGCATTTTTACGCCAAAACATGCACAGCAAAAAAAAGTAGTGTAAATTTCCGTTACTATGATGCACATAAATGGAGCGTCATATATCATACATGTTTAGATTATAGATCGTGTAAATTTATGAGACATGTCATGCAATATTCCATATATTGTATGCAACTGTCCACTTTTATTTACAACATTTCTTGCAAGCTGCTAGTTTACATGTAGAACTACATGAATAATGAATATGCATCTTTGTCTTTATCTCTTTTTCAATTTGATCTTACTACATACTCGCAGCGTGTGAGTATAGTCACATGAACACAGACAAAAGTAAAATTTGAATATTATGTAAGGATGAACTAAAATGCACCCCTGGAGTAAAATGCGTTGTTTTTCGTTGCTTTCCCATTTGAGTGAGGAGCGTGTTCCCACCATCGACGTCTGTAAAAAAGTTGGAAGAACTTTTGATTGACGATTGGTATTAAATACCTATTGACACAATTCATAAACCGTACGATTCAATTTCCAGACAAGTCCAAGGCTAATTGTTGCTTCCGAAAAAAACTTTCTCAATGTTATTATTGAATTTTCATCGGTGTATACCAAACTTTTCATATCTTTTCATATCGTCACATCTTACATGTTGACGAAAAGTATTGAAAAAAGAACTGTCGTACGGCATGTATTGGTGTAAAAATATAATTGACCTCTGCTATAGGTTCTCCGGGGGCATCTCGATGGTTTCAAAACTGGCCAATATGGTCATTAATCCACTTCTACAGAAACCTTTTTGATGAAACATCATGAAGAAAGAGCTGTTGTACGGCACATTTTGGTTCAAACATGTAATTGTACCCTGCTAAAGGGATCCCTCCCCCAGAGACATCCCGGTTGTGCGGAGAGCAGCCAATCTAGTCAATGATCCAATTCAAGTCTTTAAAAAGTCTTCTGATGAAAAACCGTGAAGAAAGAGCTGCCATACGGAATGCTTTGGTGTAAAAATTAAATTGTCCCCTACTACAGGTTCCCTCGGGGGTACTTCGGTGTTTCCGGAAGTGGCCAATGTGGTCAATGATCAATTCAAAGTCTATGGAAAGCCTACTGATGCAAAACCATGAAGAAAGAGCGGGCACATGGCATGTTTAGGTGTAAAAATGCAATTTTCCCCTACTACAGGTTCCCCCGGGGGTACTCCAGTGGTTCCGGAAGTGGTCAATGTAGTCAATGATCCATTCAAAGTACATAGAAAGCCTACGGATGAAAAACCGCGAAGAAAGAGGTGTTGTGTGGCATGTTTTGGTGTAATAATGCAATTTTCCTCTACTACAGGTTCCTCCGGGGGTACTTCGGTGGTTCCGGAAGTGGCCAATGTGGTCAATAATCCATTTAAAGTCTTAAGAAATCCTACTGATGAAAAACCATGAAGAAAGAGGTGTCACATGGCATGATTTTTGTAAAAATGAATTTGTCCCCTTCTACAGGTTCCCCCGAGGGCACTCCGGTGGTTCCGGAAGTGGCCAATGTAGTCAATGATGCATTAAAAGTCTATAGAAAGCCTATTGGTAAAAAACTATGAAAAAAGAGGTGTCGCACGGCATGTTTTGAGTGAATGAAAGAACTGACCGCACTCAGAACCCTCCCTCAGGACCGATTCCAGGGAAATGGCCATATCTTGGTTGATTCTGAGCCAATTTTAGCTCTTGGTGCGTCATTTGCTTTGGAAATGGTTCTATTTTTGGCGTATGAACAAAAAACACAGATTAGTAACGGACACTCTGAGAAAAACTCATCACAAATTTAGCAATTTACACATGCCCTCAGGAAACCCGGAATATCTCCGGTATCCGGTAACCATGGTCACTTCCATTGCCCCATCATAAAACTTGATTAGTTTTCTAGTCGAATGTTTCTTGAAGATTGAAAATTGAACAATATTTAACGAAGTTACAACAGTCCAAAGTTGGACAAATTTTTGCTAGTACCCTATATTTCTCACAACCCCTGTACGTCGATTTGAATAGTTACGCTTGAATTCATAGTTCAAGTAAGTTAAACATCGAATTCAACGGTACGGTTCGGGTTTCTCTTTTGTTTCGGTGACGTGTCAACATGGTGCACCGGGAACTTCCTCAAAGAAAGCCAGTGCCCTGCCTAGGGGCACGCAATAACTTTTAACTCCAATGCAGGCAACGGCTGTGTTATAATTAATTCCATTAACTACTGTTTCAATTACATTAATTACACACTGTAGAACATTAACTACTTTTTAACTTTATTAATTACAGTTGAAATTTCGTAATTAAAGTACATTAATTACATTTTCAATACTTTTAATTTCATTAATTACGGTTAGATAATTTTAATTACCGTCAGTACTACTTTAAAACGCATTAATTACTTTAAGAACTTGATTGTATTTTAACTTCAACGCACCGCTTGCCCCTCGTGCTCTGCATACATGAGTAGGCTGCCACAGAGCCGCGCCGAGCGCTGTTTTTACAAAGTCTGAAAAAGTGTGTTTACCTAGTTAATTGTCAGAACGAAATTTATTGTAAGTGTTTCAAATATGTATATTCGATTAAAATTTAATGAAACCTGTCACTGAGTACCGTATGCGTGATAATGTTTGCACCATCGTACAAATAAGGTTCCCGTTTCACCTGTGCGAACAATGCCTTGGTTTTCTTTGCATATGCACGTAACCTATATTTACTTAGTTTGGCAGTTGCCCCATGACGAAGTGGCAGCGTATTCGTGATTTGTCCCACGCGCAATTGTCGCAAAAAGACATTTCAATCGCCGTGGGAGTGTCCCGGTGGACCGTCAAAAGGGTTTTAGACCGAGAAAAGAAATGACAACTATCCGCGAAGGTGGCCACAGGTCGTCCGAGGTCAGCTCGGGTTTCGAGGGTTTCACTGCTATCAAAAGGAATATTCGGGCGTTCAATAAGGAAAATGGCAAATCCTGTAATCCTGTTCACCGACGAGAGCATGTTTACCGTCGATCCCGTATCAAATTCCAGAACCGACCGGTATATTAGTTCTCTTCCGGTAAAAGACGTGGCCGACGAGCACAAGTACGTGTATCTGATCAAGCATCCTGCTAGCGTTATGGTGTTTGGATTGGTGGCTTCCGATGGCAAAAAATGGACCCAGTGTTTATTCCAGAAGGCGACAAGGTCAACACGGATGTCTACATCGGGATTTTATGTAAGTATGTTCTTCCGTGGAGCAAAGAACAGTACGGTCCGAAGCCAAATGTTGTATTTCAACAAGATGAGGCTCCGTGCCACACCTCGAACCGCACTCAGAAGTGGTTGCAGGCACATCTTCCGTTCTGGGCGAAGGATATGTGGCCGCCATCCAGCCCCGATCTTAATCCGCTGGATTACTCCATATACCACGTCATGAAGACAAAGGCCTGTTCTAAACGCCACCCGAGTACAGAGCCTCAGACAAACAGTATAAGAACCTGCCGTGCATTCCGGAAGCGTGTGGAGGCCGTACACGTTCTTGCGTGTTGTTTGGTTTGCTAGCAGGTTCTCCGATGAAATGATTAATACTGTTATACACTCAATTCTTTTTTACGTAATTTTCATTGGTTTGATTTTGTCCTCAGCTGGGAGATAGTACAGAAGTTTCAATACCATAACATTTGAAAATAGGTTGCCTTAAATTATGATTGCTGTTTGAGCCGAAACAAAATCGCTTTAAAACAGCATTGAGTATATTTCACGGCATAGAACACTGGCTGAAAAACAAACATCACCTGACACCCGAAAAAAATGGTTGCTTGGGCAGCACATTCAATACAAACGAGATGATAAAATCGTTCATCAGAGAGCAAGAGAGTTCTTCAGAGTTACTTTGGATTTCTCTAAATTTCTCACTGTCTTCCCCCTGGATTTTAACGTACCAGTTTGATTGCTCAAATTGTGCGAATTTATATCCCCTTTAACGTATTAAAGTTTCGACCTTTTGTCATTCGACATTTTGTTCCATCGACCTTTAGTTCCCTCGACATTTTGTCATTCGAACTTTTGTCATTCGACCTTTTGCCTCTTCCACCTTAGTAGGACACCTTCGAAAACACGAAACCACCATACGCATCGCACGAACCATGTTGCCAAATGAGAGGCAATTTTTCCAGTTCTCCCACCCATAAGCTAAGGAAGCTAAGGCGGCAAGTGCATCATTACTGGTTGGATGAGGATAAATGGTTTGCTATAAAATTTATTTCTTTAAGCCGTTATTTATGCCCACTGTGCACTCTGGCCATGTAAGCAGGCTTCTTGGCCTCCACGGTGGGGGTACCACTGACTGGCACTAAACTGTGTCGTTGTCAACTGAAGATGTCATTTTTTTTCTTTGCTTTGATTCAGCAGCCTATGGACTCAAGCTAAACTACCCAAGTCTTCAATTTGGAGTACTCTTTACCAAAAAAAAAAAAGCAAATTATAATTACAAGTAGCGAAATTAATATTCAAGAAATCCCATATGGAAGAGAGTGGGCAGTAATTAGCAGCGCCTTGTGTGTCGTGCTAAATAACGAGCAATATTAATCCGTTTGATGTCAGAGATGTCTACCATCGACTGAGAGAAATTAACAAGATGCATTGCATATTTGCGCAATTGATTCATCAAACCGAAGACGAGTGTATGATGCAAATTGAGATGTGTGACTATGTGGTGGGTAGCTTACTGCATTGGCCACATCCACGATTGCAGTTCAAGTAATTATCACTTTGCAGTTTTTCTTAACGAAAAACCAGCTTGATGATTCAGATTGCATTCGGTTCACTTGTATCCTCATGAATTCTTGGCCTATATATGAAGATGAAGAATTTAGGGGACAACGAAATAAGATGACCACCCTTTAGATGATTGAAACCATCAACTCTTGAAAAAAATGAAACAAAGTGTTTTGCTTAAGTATAGTATACACTCATAAAATAAATCACATAACCAGTGAAAAATATCCATGTGAATTTCACATAACTTTCATGTGATCCCATAATTGGAAATTGCACCACTAAATCACATGAACGTTATGTGTCCAATGAAATCTATATGGTAAAAATCATTGTTTTTGTTTTTGGAAAAATACTATGTGCGTTCCTAATAGAAACTAAGTGAAAACTTTTTTCAGTGTAGTATAGTATAGCAAGAGCGTAGCCAGGTTGCGAAAATTGGGGGGTGGGGAGGCAAAACAATTTTTTTGTATGGATAATTAGGTTAGACGTTGATTAGTTGAACCTCATTATGAAACTGAATTTTCAGTCATATTTAGGCATATGTCATCGGTATTTAATGAATTTGTATAAAAATACAACATGTTTATAAGTAATTTATCCAGAGTGCCAAAACCTTTCAAAACTCTAGGGATTGTCTTCAAGTTTCAAGTTTCTAGTCGTATTAAAATTAAGTTAGTTTTAAGTCTTACATTCAGGGTTACTTCCACTCACTTGCTATAACAAAATATTTTTCCTAATTATGAACATATAACATGTTATAATGATAATAATAACTTATAAGTTACAAGAAGAAGTTGTGAACTATGTGTTTGATACATAAAACCTGTCAATATTGCTTTCAGTGCGCACAATCAGCGATTTAACGATTCGTGAGCGCTCACTCTGAGTGAACGCTCGCGAATCATAAGATCGCTGATTGTGACGCTCTGAAAGCGAAATTGACAAGTTTTATGAGTCAAAC
This sequence comes from Ochlerotatus camptorhynchus, assembly GCF_037179485.1. Lineage (NCBI taxonomy): Eukaryota > Metazoa > Arthropoda > Insecta > Diptera > Culicidae > Ochlerotatus > Ochlerotatus camptorhynchus. Next base: position 1,546,558 of record NW_027040781.1, read on the forward strand.
ACATACCTTACACCCTCTTCTTGTTACTTACAAGCACAACATATCATTATATCATCTATTGATTGCCTTATCCGAAAAACATTGTTTTAAAGCAAGTGAGTGGAAGCAGGCTACAATCCTCACAACATTTTTTTTTTAATTTTCCCAAGAAGTTTTTGAGAAACAAGTTTCAAGTTATCTCATTCAAATTATAAATAAAGATGACGGGAATCATGCTCAATAGCATTAAGAATGAAACTAGAATTAATAATTAACCAGAATCGAAAAGCGATAAATTGGTTATACGAATTTTTTAGGGAATCTAAAGCTTGCAATAAATGAAGATTTATAGAATAGATTTATTTAAGGTTTGGAACTATTTTTTTTTTCGATATCTGAATTTTGTTTTTTCCAGACCGGATATAATTCTTATTTTTTCCTACTTCGGTAAACGTTGAGCATTTTGAACATAATTTTTGTTAAACCAAACTTATAAAAGGATCATACCCATGCAGTAATAGTCCTTTTAATGTTGGACATAAAATCCACTCTAAACGATTAGCATTTAGAAAATTTTACAATTTTTTGTAACTCTGACAATTGAGCAAATCAAAATGATAAAGCATCTTTAGTATCCCTAATTTATTAATATTTTCAATCAGCGTATTATATAGATGTTGCGCGTTTATGACGTAGGATTACGTCTTTTTGCAACATATTGGGGGTGCAATTTCAAAAAAACCAAAATTAACCGCATTATGAAAAGTGGTCAGGTTTTGACCACATATAACTCTGTCAATAGCGGATGGATTTTAATTCTAAACAAGCCAATCGATTAGAAATTTTGCTACGAGTCTGCTAAATTGAACACTTTGTTAATTTTCAATAGGTCACTACTGAAAATTACACAAATGTCCAATTGTTGCAGTAGTGATCAAAAATATCACCGATTACCTGCAAACAGCGCATTCCCTAACACAGATTTCAAAATCGAATTCGATCCTGTTTCCCTGAACGGTGCTTATTCAATCACAAGGTGGTCAGATTTTGATCCAGAAATGATGGATTTTAATTCTGAATACGCAAATCAATAGGAAATGTTTCTACGAATCTGTTAAACTTATGTCGTATTCGTTTTTGCGGTGTAGCTACATTGGTGCTACACTGTTGTACACCGAAATAATTTAGGGTGTGGATATAGGATGCACCTTTGTTTACAAACAAATGATGTTGAGCTGTCAAAGACTCGCGCTTATTCCTGCTTACACTAGACCGGTGCTACACCGCAAAACTGAAACCGACATTAAGGATTTATCGTTTTTCAAAATGTCACTATTGAACATTGCACGAAAGTGCAAGTGTTGCTATGATCATAAAATGGTCACCGATTGCGTGCGAAAAGCGCTTGCCCTAACACAGATTTCAAAATTGAATTCCATCCGGTCTCAACGAACGCTGTTCATTCAATCACCGCGTGTGGTGAGTGGTGGTGTTCTCCAGCACACAACGAAAGACTCCCCGCAAGCAGCTAGCTATCAAGGCTGCCCTCAACCCCCCCGTTATTGCAATGCATGCTAGACGTTGAAGTTGATTTTGGCCACCACACTAACGAAGCATACGCTACTTTCGGACGGATTATTGATGTGTAAATCCACATTGTCATTTTTGGTTCCAAACCCCACTTTCTTTCACTAGTTTTGTAGCATGCCCACAGGGCACTGGTTGCTTTGTTAAACACAGAATCAAGCTGAGCATTCCAATTCAACTTGGCGTCCAAAATAACTGCTAGGTATTTTACCTGTTCACTAAGATGAATCTGCTCTCCTCCAAGATTGAATTATTTTAAATTAATCTTCCTCTTTCTAGTAAAGGGGATGATTACGACTTTTGATGGATTAATACTTAGACCCTCTTTAATGCACTAAAACTGGTAAACTTTAGGGTCTCTTGCATTCTTTCAGAAATGATAACGTCAAACTTTCCTCCTACTACAATGACTATGTCATCCGCAAAGCCCACAACTTCGAAACCTTTTGCTTCCAGGCTTCTTAGAAGATCATCTACAACTAAAGACCACAGCAGTGGTGAGAGAACTCCTCCTTGAGGACAGCCTTTCGTTGCCTTTACTGTTATAGATGAGCTACCCAGCCCAGAAGTGATTTCCCTTTTTGCAAGCATAGTCTGAATCCAGTTGACGATGCGCCTATCGAAGTTCCTTACCTTCATGGCGTAAATTATAGAGGAATAGGATGTGTTATCAAAAGCTCCTTCAATGTCCAAGACAGAGCAGAGTGCAATTTCTTTAACTGAAAGAGATTTGTTTTAAATTTTGTTACTAAGGTATGGAGAGCAGTAACTGTTGACTTTCCGGATTGATACGCAAACTGAAAATTAGATAATGGATCCGAGAACATGTAAGTTGAATTGATGAAATCAATCAACACCTTTTCCTTAGACTGATCGGTCTAAATGATTTTGGATGCGTTTTGTCACGCCGCCCATGTTTTGCTATGAATATTTTGCCGCTATTCGCATAACAGCCCCATGTCGATTTTTATCTATTTTGTTTTTTTCGCGTGAATAAGCTAAACTTTACCTGCAGTTGAAGAAGAACTGACTTTAGACTTTGTTCCTGAAATATACAAAATAGACTTTGTTCCTGAAATATACAAAAACAAACCCCACTTGTTTTGTCCCACACAGCAAAAAAATAATTTTGATATCACGTCAAAGTGGATGCACTACAATCATGCATTTGTTTATTTATGTGGTCATAAAAATTACATGAAATTTTCGACATGATTGTAGTGCATCCACTTTGATGTGATATCAAAATAATTTTTTTGCTGTGCATGTTGAAAATATTCGCATAACAGTCACACTTATGTCCGCTCGATATGCTGTGAAAAAAATAAGTTGGAATAAAGGCTTTTTTCATCAAATTATCCTATCTTATCACAGTTAGAGACCTCGAACTCGTGTCGTTACGTATTTTGATTTGTTTCATTGGGTGTACAAACGAAATGGATAGTGTGGGAGGAGACATAGTAGATGAAAATTGTCACCTCACCGGTGACTGAGAGACACGACTCGAAAAATGAGTCAGAGTGTGATGCTATTTTTGGAAAGTGGAAATCAATACAAATAGCATTTAAAACAATGCATGTTAAACTTATATTTGATTTTATTTCGAAAAATTTCTGTATGTGATTTGAAGTTAACAACAGCGTTCAGTTATGTTCCCTTCCGTTCAGGGAGATTATTCCAAAATTGCTTTTGTTCATCTCTGATGATGATGCTGACGGTATTCAGCAGCGCCTGCTTGCGATCAGTACATATGCCGATCGGATCAGTTCGACGTGTAAGGATGCTTTCAATAACAAAATAACTATCTTCAGCTGTTTCTTGGAAAGTATGCAGCAAGTTCTCATTTAATCGCTGTCATCCACTGAGCTGCTGTAGTTCATCTCGTAACTGCTTTCGTTAGCTGCCATGTCCATCGCAAGAACCTTCTGCTTCGCTTTCTGGACCACATCGCTAAACTCTGGGAACGTTGATGTAGGTGGACCGTGACGCATGGCTTTCTTGACAGCCGCGTGAAAACTGTCGGCTGCCATAAACGTATGGCCAGACTCGAAAAAATTGAGCAGAACTTCCTTCACTTTAGTTTCCTTCGTATTGAGCAAGAGAATTAAATAAAGGAATAAATTCCAATTCTTGTTCTGGCTGGAGCAGTTGTCCAACCAGAACGTAACCTTTTCCATTCCGTTACACCACATCATAACTTTGTTAAAACAGCTCGTTATGTCACCCGCTGACCTCCCAGAGGTAGACTTGTCCCAGACACACGGAATAACCGGAAATTCCTTGGCATAGCTACCGACTGGTGCGAATGTTTCATTAAAAGCCAGTATACGCTGAGTGAATACAATCGACTTCAAACCTTCCACACGAGGAAGTTGGATCACCTGTGATAAGAAAACAAATGTTAAAAGATTAAAAAATTTGTATAATTTTCTTTATAAAAAATCATTTTTTGGAGGTCCACAGCAAATGCGATCTCTTTAGGCCGGATTTCGTCTCCATCACTTCGATAAACTGATCGTGAAAGTGTTGTCAACCGTAAATGTTCAACATGCGACTTACAAGGAAGTGAGGAAACGATCTTCTTCCGCGTGTCCATGTGAACTCTGATGTAATGTCGCAGTAACACAAACTTCACATTGCTCCTGACCGAGTTTTACGAGTGAAATGTTCATTCGTTACATTACTTAAGAAAAAAACGAGTAGTTAACTTTTAAGGCAGGGTTAACTGAATCTTTGTAGCTCTGATGCATCGAAACCTGTGCTAGGTCAGATCACAGAACAGAAGGGGAAGTCCAAACAAATCGGTGAATCAAAAGTGGTTCGTTTTTCTGCTCAACAAGCGATGTGTTGTGGCAGCGTTCCACAAGGGGTTTCGATGTGCGCTCACACTATCATAGCATGCTGCCTATCTCAACTGCAGGCAGAAGATGCCTTCTACCGCTAGGTGCGCTAGTGTTCGCAAATAACAAGTGGAGCCACTTTCTGATCCGGAGTTCCACTCCTGTGTTCAGATGGAAGGTAGTAACGATTCGGTGCGTGTGCTCGTCGGTAGTTAGACACAGTCAGGTTGTAAGAAAGGATGTGCGATTTCACAGCTTCCCGTTTGGCTTGACATCTTTCATATTTCCCACGCTTAGTAGGTTTCGGATTCCCCTCGTAATCGCTGTCGACACATCGATATATAATGTTTCTGAAATTAAACAATTGAATTAATATGCATCATTTAAACAGACCAAAACAATACTATTTTCCCGCAGTTGTCTCCATAGCCAATGGTATTCAAAAATAATTTTCGACAAACACGTACATCAGCCGGATCTTGTTTTGGATCGTTCGCTGTGGTTCGGTTCTTGTGTTGGGGTGGCACTGGGCTTCGGTGTACATTTTCTCTGATGTAAAGGGTTTGCTTGGTTTTATCCAGCTTCCAGAACTGGTAATGAACATTGAGCCGCTCGTCCTTCGATACAATCTGGTCACAATTTCTCCGGCATCCACATTTTGCGATAAGCAATTTGTGAGCCAGGCGGTGATTTTTCGCATTACTTGCGTTCCGTATTTCTTTTATGGTTCGTTTCAGCTTTCTGTTCTAGATTTAAAAAAAACTTTCGTCGGAATCCTCCAACTCTTCCTCTTCGCTGTTTGAAGTATGCTCTGTGTTTTCCATAGTGTCTTTATCGAGTTTTTGAATTCTGTCTGCGCCATATTTGTCCAAAAGAAACGTTTAAATGATGAAGGATCACCAGCTGGTTCAACATCAAATCCGATGAATTCATCGTCAGAAGTTTCCGTCTCACTACCGTATGCTTGCAATAATTGCAATGCAGACATTTTAAAAGTGTTGCACTACTGTAAACGCACGCAAGTATTGCTTTTCAGCTTGTAAGATGAACACAATAACATAACAAGTAAGATGATCGACTACAACAACTCACTTGTCAAACTGAAGGCACTAGAGCAATAGACTGGCAGATGCGAATTCTATGCATCCAAATCAACTGTCAAACCGTAAAGAAGAGTTGTTGATGTTTATTATACGTACATTGCGTGATGTGTCCATGTGAAGTCCATAAATTATGTCACGCAAAATGGCCAATTTTCAACCCTCCTTTACCCTTGTGTCAAGTTTTTTGCGTGAACATTTTTTTTTAGTATAGAACGTCATGGCTTCCAAACCCCCTCCCCCTAAAATAGTGGCATAATTAATGGACGTTCCCTCTGATGTAAACATTACACAAGAGATAGAGCACGATTGTATTCTCTTTCATTTTGTTTGCATCCGCTAAGCTATTTATTTTAGGTCTGCATATCACACTGTTCACAGCGAGACTGGTATGCGAATATTCTACTGATCAAATCAAACATTATTTGCATGTCAGTCCCATTGATATTTTGTTCAGATACATCGATCATCCAAGATTTTTTTTTTATTAAAAGTCGATATAACTTGTTATTTTTAACAGATATATAGCGAACATACGATTAAAAGTAACATACGGAAGCGAAATAAAGGAAAACTGATTAAATATTTCAATTGTCTTTTACTCAGCTTGCAGTTTCTACTCTGGCCTCAGTAAAGATTTCATTAGCTATATCTGGTGTGGTGTATCCTGTTCTTTGAGACTCCAAAGAGGTCTCCGTAGAACATCTTTCAACAACAAAATCAGAGTTAGCTGATTTCTCACACAAGACTGATCCTGGAAAATGTGTTTCCATCATTAGATCTAAAGTTTCCGAAGATGGGATTTAAAGAAAACAATATTTTAAAATTTTATAATCTGAATAATAATTCTCAGTACTTCAAGAAAAACCAAGAATCATGAAGATTTCCGTAGCCTGTAATTATCACGACAAAAAATCAATGTATGTATGTATGTATGTATATGTATGTATATACAATCCAACTTCCACTGTCCGGCAGTGTTTTAATGGAAGAAAAATGTTTGCAATATAATCTATTATTATTTTATACTGATCCCATTGCAAACAATTTTAGCCCGGAAGTTGAAAGGTGATAGCTGTGTTGAGATTTAGTAACCCATTTCAGAATGCCTGGTCACGTCCATTCCGAGGTTACTTTCACTTACAATAAGCCTCGCATACACGTAGTACCGATATAAAATGTATATGCGTGTACACTTTCATCATCAGAGCAATTCCTGCTTTGTAGATGGCACGTATTTAGTAGAATGCATTTACTGATTGACATATAATGTAAACAAATAAAAGTTAAGTCTCATCTGAATCAAATGATTCCATATGCTACGGATTAATAGAAATTAAATTTAAATAGATAAAAGTAGAAAAAAGGAACAATCTCACCAAATCAGTCCAAGTGAATCCTTTGCAAGCACGTTTGGTGTAGTAGTTCCGATCATAGACCCGCCTTACGGGGATCAATCCTCTGGTCTAATATAGTGAATCGCTTCAAGTGGAAGTGGCAACTTGCATCTCCTTGACGCGAACGCGAAGCGACCGTTCATAGAATCATACAACGCATAAATAAACTGAAGTTAAAAACTATCACTCGCGATGCCACAAATGTCTGGACTGGGAGCACAACCGAAAACTAATTACAACTTCACAAAAGTCGAGAAAAACGGAGCAAAAATTGACGGCTGAAAATTGTTCATGTCTCTCTTCGAGCACAGCACACTACGATCTATCATAAAAAAAAAATCATTGCTGCTTTTTTTTTAGAGCTTTCTGAAATAATGTATCTAACTTCAATCTGATTCGGAAACTCAAACAAATGTGGAAGTTATATATTTAAAAAAAATTGACAAAGGCTAGTTTAACTTAAAATTTAATTTTTTTTTCTAGATACTTGAACTCTAAACAAATATATTTTGTTGCTGAGTAAGGGGGGACAGTCGCATCCTTTCCTTGGCTACGCCTATGTAGTTTGTGTTGTAAAACACATTCTAGTTTGATAAGAAGTGAAACGACAAAATAAACAATGTACAAAGACAGTAACAGATCATGTGATATTCCATGTGGCCGTCTTACCCCGCATGATTTTTTTCATTCATTATTTAGACTTTTTTTGGTTTGTGATATCAATTTAATTAGGGAAAGTACTCTAAAGGTCAATAGTCACTAAATTAAATGCGGAAAGTTTATACAGTTTTAGGTAAATTTTACGTCTTACCCCGTCGTCTCCTACTTTAATAATGAGGTAGTCGGTGATAGCAGCAGAAGGTGGGTTTGGCTTAAATCAGGCCACAGTGGCACATTATTCTGCAATCTGCAGTATCTTAATTTGCTTTCTCGTTAACTTCCATGATATTGCTTGGTTACATCACATTAAGACACAATTGTCTCAAAGTACGCATACCAGCCATAATCCACGGAATTCGGCTGAGTGAAAGCCTACCATTGAACATCAAAAAATTTGATTGACTAAATACATGAGATGACGATGGCAAGAGTCTTCCCTAACCTAGCCAGTAAAGGTGCGGTTGTAAAGCTGAAGACGACGGGTTCGAACAGAAAGCCTTCAACCAACAACTGTTTTCCATTTGGGCCGTAATAACCGAGCAGAATAATGAGGCGACGACGGAGATGACGAGTGGACGGACTAAGCGCCCGTTTATGGCTCTGTTTACCACTATTTGTTCGATTTCATGCGCCTTCAATTTCGGTAATCCCGTGGCCCGCCTTCGTCCGATTATTTCCCTTTCTGATTATTAATTCTTTCTTCGCCGGTTCACCCGCGAAGAATGTTTCATCACTTCGTCTTGGATCGACAATACATGAGAGTACGGTTGATGGATCCCGACGCGAACGAGCGCACGCTCGCATGCGGTAATGGCGCTAATTGTAATTTATTCAAGCTACTATCATCGCTGGCAACTCACTGGCGGGCTTTCCTCTTTTCAGGCTTTCGGAGTAATTTAGGTATCCGCGTAAAAATTATCCCGACCTTCAATGGGGCTTGCTGCTTCTTCTCGTCGGTAGTTGGGGACCAGTTTTTCGATCGGCCGATGATGCGAGCAACGTCGAAAGCAGTTAACAATTCAATTTTCACGCCTCTGTACATTACTGAGAGATTGTTGTTGCTGCAGGTCGTCGTCGTCGTCGTCGTCGTTTTCGTCATCGTCATTCGTGTCGTCAATCAACAATCGTACCATATTTAGCGGCTTATTTGTCTGGAAACATGGCCGATAAGTGATTCACATTTTGTAGTCTGATGGTAGGTGACGTAAAGTAACACCCTGAATAGTAGGGTTAATGTCCCTAATATCGGACTAAGTGTCCCTAGCAACCAAAAATATCAATTTGCCTTGTCCAGATCACGCATTGCTCTACGAAATCTTGAAGAACGGGAGACTTTTATCGATTTCGCCGAATCTTTAGAGTCATTTCCCCTATTCAGTCACCTACCGCCCGAGAGACTGATAGGGGTCGATGAGCGTACACCAGAATGGAAATAGGTCAAATATCAATTATCGGTGCCTTCGAGGGGGAGAAGATCGAAGGCAGGGAGTGCAATTTGTTCGCCAACAAAAGTCCAAAATTTACGATTCAACTAACAGGGGTGAACCTTTCAAGCACTCTGATTTATAGTTTATTTTAACAGCACCACGCGGGATGTTTACCTGTTCAATATTTGAAGCTCGTTAGAGCTGCTCGGGAATCGAATACGGTCGGTGTCTGTGGGCGCACACAAATGACGTTCATGACGACCTGGATTCGTGTCGTTTCATCATCTTACGTTTGCCAAGGTTGGATGTTGTGCTGTGAAGTTTGGCGCTGTTAGGAGAGCCATATTGGTGTTTTCCTAATTCAGACTGGAGAAGGAAACACCAAGCGGTGGACATAGTGGCTGCCAATTAATTCTGATTATCTCTTAATGAGCTTTGGCGGAGGTGTTGGCATATCAAAAATCACTTTGCGAGAGTATTTTAGCAAACCAATCGGAAACGATTGACAATTTGGCAGCGTAAAGCCTAAGCAATGGTTTTATTATGGGGATTCAAATATGACGTTCACTCTTGAGGGGGAGCAAAGGGCCCTAGAAATCGTGACGGGACGTGTAATAGGTTTTCGATTTAGCGTGACACAGGGAACGTGGGGGTTAAAAAATCGAAAACCTGCTGCTTGTATGCTTTAAAAGTTGAAAAAAAAACAAAGCTCATATACAATCTAAATTCAATTTAAAATTTCTATCGCATAGTAATAAGGTTTTATTTTCATCAAAAATTATGAGAATAAAGTAGTTTGTTTATTGTCACTATTTTATTATTTTTTTCATAAATCATAACGGTGGTGAACAGTGAGACATGCCAGTGCATAGTGATTTAAAAGTGAAATACGTATCTGTCATAGATACCAAAATTAATTAAGTGGAATTAAATGGAAGATAACATTTTTTCCTGTTTTATTTAAGCATTACGCTAACAACCCAATTTCATTACTTCAAAACATTTAATTTCAAAAATCGTAACAGCCCTTTGGAATACCAAATTTAAATTCTTTGGACACAATTTTGGAAACTTTTAAACAATCTTGCAAATGCTCATTACAGCTCAAATGCTATTTTTCGGATTTATGAAGTTATGAAATATTTTAATGATTATTCTTATTTACAAGATGCAAGAACAGAAGGTAAAGTGTGTGTATGACACATAAAACATGTCAATTTAGCTTTCAGAGGGTCACAATAACGATTAGCTGTAACGATGACCGAGCAATCAGCGATCATAAAATCGCTAGTTGTGACCTTCTGAAAGCAACATTGACAAATTTTATATGTCATATGCAAACTTTACCACCTCTTCTTGTAGCTTACAAATAAAAACTATCATTATAGTATCCAATTGTTTCATAATAGCTAAAAATAGCATATTAGCTGTAATGAACAATTGCAAGCCTGCTTTTAAAATATTAAAATGGTTTCTACACACCAATAAATCTTCAAATTGATTACAATCTTTGTACCTTAATATTTCTTAAAATACTGCCATGCATAAATCCAAATTCTTTGATGCAACGGAAACTTATGATCTTAGCACAAAATAAAGATCTGAATCAAAACTTTCAAATGAAAATTATTGCACGTGCAGCGGTTTACAGCTCGCTTAGCTATAACGCATTGAAAAAGGGTTATTTTCGGCTTAAAAATTGCTATAGCTCTCACAATTGTAAACATAAGTGTCTTCAGATCAGTCCGCATCGTGCTCTCTTGCCATGCGGATCTATTTGTGTTTTGCTGAAGGAAGTGTTGCTGCTACCTAAAGCTACAACAAATTTAAACAGCACTTTTCAGTGCTCAATATAACTGTAAATTTTCTACCTTGTTCGACTCTTATTCCTCTTCGATCCTTGTTTGGACCCTACCCGAGGTAATCCTGCTTGGCTATCGATTTGGAAAATTCCTCTTCAATCCTTCATATTCTTATAGTAATCTGCTTGGAAGTCGACTTGGATAAACGGTTTACTGCCGCCATAGCACCTAAGCGCAAAAGAAAAGGGCAATCTCTTGATCCCCCCTCTGATGAAATTAATTTGAGCAATCAATTTGATTTGCTCACGGATGATGAGAATGATCCATCATCCAGGAAAAATTCTAGTAAAATTTCCACCTATTGTGATAATCACTTCCGATTTCTATGCTCTTTGCACGGAGCTTTTGAACTTCGTGAAATTCAAGTTTTCACTGCAAATTGACCATCGGGGTGAATACCGTGTATTCACCCCGATGGTCAATGGACGGATTTAAATGTCTTCTCAACAAGCACAATTTGTTTACTCACGACACCAAAACTAAACGTGTGTTCAAGGTTGTCATGAAAGGACTGCCCAGTGGTGAATCTCTGGATCAGATCAAAGATGAACTGGAAAAATTACTTGGAGTTGTGCCACTCCAAGTAATCAAAATGAAAATAAAATCCCGTCATGGCGATTCGCGCAACTGAATTTCAAATAATTTTTATTTATTTCACATCAAGTCTAGTGAACACAACAACCTAAGGCCTTAGAAAAAGCCGAGTGAACACTTCAGGAAGACTGGAGGAAATTTCCAAAACCTCACCCCGTGCCGTAAGTGCCAGGGATGGGGTCAGGGAACTAAAAAATGCTACATGCTGACTAAATGCATGAATAGTGGTGCTTCCTCTCACTCATGCCTCCTTTCATGCTATTGCAGCGAGAAGAAATCAAAATATTAGCCAACATAATTCTAACACCCGTATTATAGGGTATTTGACAGTTTTTCTTGACCTAATGGCCGCCATCTTGGATTACAACATGACGTTTGGTATCGATTTCCGGCCTCTACACGTCGTCCCCTTACCAAAAATATACATATGGTAGGGTATTTGACAGTTTTTCTTGAACCGATGGCCGCCATCTTGGATTCCAAAATGGCATCTGACATCGATTTCCGGCCTCTACACGTCATCCCTTTTCCGGTTCCTGTTCTCACATTGCACAGCAACATCTGATATGGACAAGCTTTCGAGACATAACATATTAAGAAAGTTCATGTGCACACTAGTGCCGCGTAGTGTGAGAGTTCTGAACTAATATCATCCGAAAGGACTTAGTCACCTGAACAACTTTGCTGAAGACAGTAACCTTTTATATGGCCAGGTTCTCGAGATACAGCTTATACAGGAAATTCACTTGCACACTAGTGCCGCGTGGTGAGCGTGTTCTGAACTAATATGACCATCATCCGAAAGGACTTGATCACCTGCACAACTTTGCTGTAAACAGCAACTTTCTATATGGCCAGGCGCTCGAGATACAGTTTATATAGGAATTGCACATGCACACTAGCGCTGCGTAGTGAGAGCGTTCTGAACTAACATGGCCACCATCCTAAAGGACTTGGTCACCTGAACAACTTTGCTGAAGACAGTAACTTTCTATATGGCCAGGATCACGAAATATTCTATGTTGGAAATATGATCCATATATTATAGCACCCGTCATAAATAACATAAAAGTAAAGCGCCTCTAGCGGCGTAGTTCCCAATTTAACCTGAATCCAATGGCACAGGCTTGTTGGTCTAACCCAGTACAATAAGGAATCCGGCAATAAGGATTCCTGACTGTATATTGCATCCTCGGTTCATGCAGTCTCCACTAACATCCTCTGATGATGAATCCCACATAATTGTAAGCGAATCTTACATCCCCCGAATCTTACATGTCATTGTGAAATCCAAGACGGCGGCGGCTTCCAATTTGAGGAAAAGTGTAAATTTTCAGAACAGAGGTGACACGTAGATCCCGAAAATCGATATTAGACGCCATATTTAAATCCAAGATGGTGACTTCTGGATTCAGAAATAGTGTTGAAAATAGTTGAAAATAGTGTCAAAGACCCATCAATGTGGGTATTTTAGAAATCCTAGTAACGTCTAGAGGCCAGAAACCTATGTTTGACGCCATCTAGGATCAATCTAGGATGGCGGCTTTTGTGAAATACTGTCAAATACCGGTCAATGTGAGTATTTTTGGAATAGGGGTGACATCTAGAGGCCGACGCCATCTTGAAATTCAAGATTGTGGCTTCTGATTTTAGAAGAAGTGTCAAATATCCTACCAATGGTGTCGAATATCGATTTTCCGAGCCCAATGGCCACCATATTGAACACCAAAATTGCGTCGGACATCAATTTTCGGCATCATCGCGTCGTCACCGTTCCTAAAATACCAATATTGTAGGGTATCTGAGACTTTTCCTGAGCCCGATGGCTGCCATCTTGGACTCCAGAATGGACTCGTTATTTTAATATTCGGTTAATTTAACATAACATTTTGTTGCTACATATAATCCGGATGCCATGCCTATCGGCAACCGATATTGTGCGGATACTATCCGGTTACTATATGTTGATGCCTGACGACGCGACACGTCTAATGAGCCCCGAATTGAAGAGAAAGTGGCAAAAACGAAAGAAGCAGTTTTCGAGTCATTCATTGCATCAATTCAGTGCCAACATTTCAAAGGGGCGTAATTGCATTTGAAAACAATGGCTTTAGCCGTCGATTTCTCGCGAATAAAAGCTCACCCATGAAAAATAATGACACCAACAGGTAGATGAATGTTTCGTCTACCAGCTAGCATTGTTATTTTTCAGGGATGAGATTTCATTCGCGAGAAATTGACGGCTAAAGCCATTGTTTACAAAAGCAATTACGCCCCTTTGAAATGTTGGCACTGAATTGAAACAAGTCTTTGTTTCAAATGAAATGAACTGATGTATTTGACGAACGAAACAAGCGATAGTCAAGTCATGTTTGACAGGACGAATGTTCATCGTGACAAGAAACACAATGACATACAGGAAAATGATATTGCTCGAAATGAAGCGATTCTGCGGAGAGTTCATTTTCTTTTCTTTGTTTCGAAAATGTAGAACGCGTACGTGTGTGTGCCACGTAGTTAGGCTTAGATTCCCGCTCCAGCCGGTGGAACCTTTCGTAAAAGGAAATTTCCCTATTAGTCTACTGGGTGTTCAGTTTTTGATGTCAATTGTCTCTTAATGAATAGTGATGTTAGTGGAATACTTCTATGGGTAGAGTCTTCATCAATATGGTGAATTCCGCTTCTTTCTGTGTTTCCAGCAGAAGTCAGACTCCATTAGTCACAGTTAACTTTTTTCACTTCTATAGCCGATTTCTTACAAACGACCATTCAATTATGGAAAGTAATACCGCCATCGGACAAAGAACACAATCTCTAATCTATTGATAATTTTGACTTGAATTATTATTATGTTGTTTGCGAGAAATCTACGGTGAACATTGGCATAGCATTGGCATTTTTCTGTGACCAATAATATGACATTAAGGCTTACTATTATTTTAATTGTGAAAGAATAAATTTGATTATATTTATTCCATAACAACGATTGGGAGCTCGATTTGGAGAGCCTTAAACGCTTACTGATTTTGAAAAAGCAATGATCGTTTGTTCATGGGTTTTTAAATGAAATCACAGTCTGGATCTTGTAAATGTAAGCATCTCAAGCTAAAGAAAATCCTCAGAGTTAGGTAATTTTATAAATTTTCTAACAAGTTTTTTTTTGGTTTTTAATATTTTACTATCAGTCAAATCTCAGGCATAGGAACAAAAATTAAATTCTAGGAGTTTGAATTTAATATTTTTTTTTAAATTCTGGCTGTTTCAAGGTAACGTGCATACAGAATAAATTTAATACATTTAGGACGTAGGAAAATGTTCAAGATGCACATTTTTATGACGTAGGACTATGTCTGTGATTTCTATATGGGGGTACACTTTGCGAAAACCGAAAATGGAACAAGTAACGAAATTATGAAAGATTTTGAACGTTAATAACTCAGCTGCCCCTGGACCAATTTTAATAATTTTATCACCAATCGATCAAAGATATTTCTACACATCGATAACAAAGCTTTTGACTGTTGAATTTCAACAAGAAACTATTGAAAAAAAAAATGAGTAACGTCAAGCATTGTCCAAAAGCGTTGAAATAACTAACAAGTCCACCAATTACGTACATGCATATGCTGCAGATGCACAATTCTTAACATTGTGAATGTTAAAATAAAAATAGTTTTGGGATCCCAAACCTATATGTTCTCAAGATTTTGAAACTAATAAAAAAAGAAATCTCTAATACAGATTGTAAGCATACATTCTTCAAATGTTTTCTAAATATAAGATTAAGATAAAATTGCAAGATCCTTTACTGTCTTCATTTCATAAAAATTCTAGTACATTAATATTAAAAACAAATAAGTATTTTAATTATTATAAAATGTTTGACCTTATCGAAAGTTTAAAAAAAAAAACTCAACAAAATAAATGCGACTGATAAAAAAAACCGACGAAATTATGTTCAAAATAAATTCAATGGATTAAAAAAGGTTCCGATTTCATAGGCTTAGACAAGTTTTGAATCTCCTCGTCTTCAAAATTCGTAATTCAAGATCTTTGTAAACTTACCTAGAGTCTGAAACGCACAACATTTCTCAAAACATTCTTCGAAATAAGAATGTTAGGAAAAATTAAAAGATAAAAATTTCAAAAATCGTGATATGTGGCAAAAATTGTCAGGTCAGCCTCGAACGTATAGATTTGTTGTGGGAGCAAATTAGTGAGACTTCTTGGGAGATCGAATCGCATGGGGACTACGAAGAGCAAGAAGGTGTCGAAAAGGAGCACCTGGAGTTCGAGAATCGCTACTACGATGCGAAATCGTTCTTGATGGAGAAGGCCATGAAGTTCCAGGAAGAATCAGCACTAAATCAGTCAACACGGAGTGCGGACGCCGCCAGTACACATGGTAAAATGGACCGTGTACGCCTGCCGCAAATCAAGCTGCAGACTTTCGACGGAGACATCGATGACTGGCTGAGTTTCAGGGATCTCTACACGTCCTTGATCCATGAGAAGGCAGAACTTCCGGATGTGGAGAAATTTCACTATTTGAAAGGTTGCTTAGCAGGCGAAGCTAGGGCACTAGTCGATCCGCTAAAGATAACTAGCGTCAATTATAAAATTGCTTGGGAGTCGTTGCTAAAACGTTTCAACAACAGTAAGCTACTAAAGAGGAAGCAGGTACAAGCGCTGGTCAAACTACCTTCACTCGCCAAGGAATCGGTCATAGATCTCCACAGATTGGCTGATGGATTCGACTGTGCGATTCAGATATTGGATCAAGTCATCGAACCAGCCGAATACAAGGATTTGCTGCTGGTAGAACTGCTGAGTTCTCGTCTGGATCCAGTCACTCGACGTGGCTGGGAGGAACACACGTCCGCTAAGGTGCAAGACACTCTACAGGACTTGCAGGAGTTCCTACAACGGAGAATTCAAATCCTCGAATCTCTACCAGCGAAGGCAGAACTCAAAAACGAGCCGCAACAACCCAAATGGAAGTCGTTTTGACCGAAGGTCAGCCACAACGCCGTACAATGGAATACCGCTAAGTGCCCATCGTGTACGGAGGTTCATGGACTACATACGTGCCCAGCCTTCCTGGAATTGTCGCTGTCCAGCAGAGAGTCGTTCATTCGAGCACAGTCACTCTGCCGAAACTGTCTCAAGTGAGGACATGTAGCTCGAGATTGTTCGTCAATGTTCTCGTGTCGCAACTGCAAGGCTCGACACCACACATTGCTGTGCTTCAAGGGCGAAGGAAGAAGCAGTAGGAATGGATCACCCAAGAAGGCCAATTCGGGTAAAAGTGGTAACTGGAACGACTCAAGTTCTGATCCCAAGGCAGCGAATGCCGCATCGGTTCAGATAGTATCGTCGAACACAGCACAGAGTCACACGTCGCAGGTAGTTCTGGCTACAGCAGTTGTTGTGATCGAGGACAACCAGGGTTCTCGCTATCCGGCACGCGCACTGTTGGATTTCGGGTCGCAATGCAACTTCATTTCTGAAGATCTAAGTCAGCTGATGAAGGTCTCTAGTGAGAAGGTGGATGTTTCGATATCGGGTATCGGACAAACCGAAACGAGAGTCAATCGCAAAATCCAAGCTGTCGTCAAGTCTCGGTTCTCGTCATACTCTCGAACGATGGAATTTCTCGTCTTGCCGAAGGTCACAGCTTGTCTGCCTACTGCTACAGTGCAGGCAAATGGATGGGACATACCGGTAGACATCGAACTGGCAGATCCAGAATTCTTCCGCTCGAGAAAGGTCGACTTGGTCATGGGCATCCAAGCTTTCTTCAGTTTCTTCCCATCCGGAAGAGAGATTCCACTGGGAACTGGTCTGTCAGTACTCACCGAAACAGTTTTCGGTTGGATAGTGACAGGCGAAGTTACTACATCAAGCCAAGGTACGAGATATGCTTGTAACATGTCAGTATCGAACGATCTCGAGAAGTCCATGGAACGGTTTGGTCCTGCAAGGAAGTGGGAGCCATCAGGAAATACCCGCCGGACGAGACACGCTGCGAGGAGCTTT
Organism: Ochlerotatus camptorhynchus; assembly: GCF_037179485.1. Lineage (NCBI taxonomy): Eukaryota > Metazoa > Arthropoda > Insecta > Diptera > Culicidae > Ochlerotatus > Ochlerotatus camptorhynchus. Next base: position 1,564,043 of record NW_027040781.1, read on the forward strand.
TCGAGCGTACAGTCGAACGGGAATCGGACGGTCGGTAAACTGTAACTCTTTACAAGCACAACGAAGTTCTTGCGAAACTGGGTGGATTGAGCTGCAACTGTGAAACGGCAAGGTATTCAATTGAACCTACCTGGAACGGTGGGTGAGGTATGGCGAACATTCCACGAGAGCAATGCTTAACACGATTGAACTCACGTGGCGAAAAGGGTCGCCAAAATTCAAGCACTGACAGAGGGAAACGATTGAAGAATGATTTGGGAAGCACCAATCTTGCTGAACCAAGACATTGTCGAGAATGCCCATGGGCATACCTCGTTGGAGGATCCTCCCAAAGATAGGTCAAAAGGTGTTGGAAATCCACCAGAAGAGGACAGGAGAGACGACGCAATGTGGTGGTTTGCGCTTCGTCGAAAATAGCAAATTTCCCTTACTAGGCTAATTCAAATGACTGTTTACCGACTACGCTGCACGACAACTTACGGTGTCCAGGAGACCAAGGATGGACATGTTTTCTTACCGCTTGGGATCTTAACCAAGCCGAATGGACGATCATAGTACAAATGGAATCATTCTTGAAGGAGATTGAGCATATGCCTCGGATGCTCCTGTTCGTCGAAATTCTCGTTTGGAATGATTCAATTCTCACATCGAGGAAAACGGAAGCTTGCGAGTTTTTGGAAGGCTAGCGCAATACGGGTAATCATAGCATACCAAACATCCGATGAATTTACCGATTAGACACGCCTTTACAGAACTGCTTTTTAGCTACTAACACCACAAGCATCTTCACGCTGAACCTCAATTATTTTGATTACGGTTCGGCAGTGGTATACGCTACTAGATGGTGGTAATCTTGCGTGAAAGGTTCGTCAGCGTTGTTTCCGATTGAAACCGTCAATGATTCATCAGAATATGGGCGAGCTGCCAGCTTATAGGGTTATGGTTACGATACCGTCTCAAAAACTGGTGTCGATTATTTCGGGCTGGAGTATATTCGAGCAGCACTAAGCAGATCTGATGACGGGACGATTACTCATTGCTTTACGGAGGTTTTCTGCTCACCGAGAATGGAGTGCATACACTATTCGTATACGGGACCCATTTGTCGGAGCGAAGAATCAAACCCAGGAGCTGTTTCCGTTGCTGAAAGACAAAAACACATCGTGAGAGGGTCTATAATGAGTGTGCAAGCAAAACAAGAAATATTCTGGCATTTAAACCCCACGAATACCAACATTTCGGGGAATTGCGGGTACGTTCAGCGAAGTACCACCTTCTACTAGTTCTCGGTGGAAATCCAGTATCTCAAAGAGTCTTAGTCATTCTGGTAGCACAAGTGGACGGATATATGAACTCGAGTCTTTTGACGGCATTGTCGGACAATCCGTTGGAACTGGAGCCACTAACACCGGCAAAATTCCGGACGAAACATTCAATTCTTCCCATCCCGGATCCAGATTTGAGCGATGTCTAAATAAATCGTTTGTCTAAGTGGCGATTATTCCAGCTGCAGCTTCAGAATTTCTGGAAATGTTGGAGTTTGGCGTGCTTCAAGCTCAAAAATAAACATTGTAGATCAGCAGCACAGATGGAGATCGAATAATTTCTGATTGTCAGCACAATTTAACCACCCATACACAGTCGAAGATGGACCGCATGCAACAACTACACCCAGGCGAGGCTATTATCACTCACACCGTACACTGAAACAAGGACCATAGTTAGGAATACTATTTTGCAGAAAACACTTATTATCAATATAACCACGCTTATTGCTGTTGAATCTACTATGAATTCAGTATAGTTGACTATGAATGTTAACAAATTTACTATGATTCTGGCAAAACTACTATGCTTGCTTAGAATGCATAGTAATTTTGATAGAAATAATAGTAAAATTAAATGAAATTGTTTTCTGCGAAAATCTATTCGTGAGGGTATTTAATCTAAACCACAGACAAACAGACATAACACTCGAAAGTTGTTCGTCCAACAAGCATTTAACGGACAATTTAAAAGTATCGTAGTTGGTAGTACCGCCACCTGTGGCGCGCATAGTCAATTCCCTTGCGTTTGACGTTTACAGACTACCGCCATCTGTTCAGCGTAGTGCCCACCACAGTGTACTCAACAGATGGCGGTAATGTTTTAGCGACGATGTTTTACAGTGAGAAATATTCAATGTGTTATGTCTGTTTGTCTGTGTCTAAACCATCAATATAGTATTTTTGCCAATGGATTTTGTTTCAGTGTAACAGTACGGACGTAGCCGATTATTTGAAACGACCGTTATAAAATTGAAAGTACTACCGTTTTAAGATTCGTAGAAAAACATAAATCAGGTTTGAATTCGATAGTCCAGTGCGTCGAGAGGAGGTTTATTCTTTCTTTTCAGAAGTTTCTCGGCAACTTCAGGGTGGGTGAGAATGTTTGCGAGTAACATAAATAATAAAGGATGCAGCCAGCCGAAAACGCACCTGCTGGGTTTTAGGTACTCCAAGGTGCTACCATTCGATTGAGTGTTAGTGGCTAGTGGTAGCGAACCGGTTCGCCGCGGTAACTCACTATTACCTAGGAGTTGCACGGAGCGGGAGAGGGATCGTCGTCGTACAGTGTGGGAGTAGGAATAGGTAATAGAAGTGTAAACATTAGGAAATTAAAATTAGTCTTAAAAGTACACCGTCGGGAGTAGTCGACCGGGGGCGAACCCCGTACGAAATTATTGTTTGTAGTTTTAGTAAGAATAAATGTAGTGTTCTTGTAATAAACGGTATTTTGTGGATAAGACGTGTTGTGTTCTGCATGCGAGAAAAGGGGATTGGACTACGGATGACGAAGGATTTGGCTCGGGATTTGGTTGGAGCAAGGAAGGATACGGACTGGAAAGGAAAGTTCAAGAGCAAGTAGAAGTCACCATCAATCGGTCGGGACGGTCCCCGACAGGGTGCAGAAAAGGTTCTTACGGTTTGCACTGAGACAACTTCCTTGGAACGATCCGACCAATCTTCCTCCTTATTCTGACCGATGCAAGCTCATAGGATTGGAACCACTATCTGTCAGACGAGTAACGATGCAGCGGCTTTTTATTTTCGATGTCATTGGAGGATCTATAGATTGCCCTGAACTTCTCGCACAGATCCCGCTCAACATTCCTCCTCGACGGTTTCGGAGCTCAGCTTTAATAGCAGTCCCATACCACAGGAAAAAACAACGGCTACAATAACCCTTTCGATTCGTATCTTCGCTTGTTCAATGTTGTCTGTGACGAATTCGATTTTAACTTGACTAGAAACGCTTTTAGAAATAGGATTAGTAGTAATTTCTAGTTTATAAGTAAAAAATTTCAGTCTGTATGACTAGACGAAGACGGTGATAAATAAATAAATAAAATCATGATTCATCATCCAAGATCCCATCTCATTCCATTAGCTGGAAAACTTTTGAATACTTCCTGATCAACTTACAACCTACCAAATATCCAGTGAACTTTACTAATATCTTTGACTATATGGAGATTTTTTGAATATTTTCTGCTGTCTAGAAAGGATGTCAGAAAGAATATCCTGTAACTTATAGAACGTTTCCTGAACATCTACAAAACATAGATTTTACAAAATTTCCTCAACTTCTACGAAGTTCCTTGAATTTATTCCAAATTCCATATTTTTCCATCTCTCTTAACTCTACAAAGATCTCTGAACATCTTAGCACTTCTGGAAAAACACCTAAGACATCTTCAAGTATTCTTGAACACCTAGAAAGTTCCTTAAAATTTAGCAAAGTTCCCAAAACCTCCAAGAAGTTCATGGAGCTTTTTTGGAGTAAGATCTCTGAAAAACTGCAACGAAGTTCCCTAAACTGGAGCGAAGATCACTAAAGTTCTTAGAAGTTAATTGAACTATTTCTAGATCTTTTAAAAAAATCCCTGAACTTTTTCAAAATTCCTGATACTTATATGAAATTTTACGTAGCTCCTCAAAATGCTACGAAATTTGAAAATCATCTACAAAGTTTGCTGCTTTTTTACGTTTCTCGTTGATTTTTCGCGAACATGAACGAAATTTCTTGGATGTGTACGTTATTTCCACAACTATTCCGTAATTTCCACAACTAGTTCCCAGAATTTCTACCAAGTTTACTTAATTTCTACGATCTTCCCTGAACTTTTATATAAAGTTTTATGAAGTTTCCACAAGTTGAAGAAAAATCCCTGGGCTCATGGGAAATTTATAGACCCTGAAGACGACTTATTGCCATCGACCAATTTCAATAATCACTGTTAAATAGTAGCATCGAACTTAACAAGCTAGACAAAATATCGGTGAGTCAAAAAAAAAAACACCAACAATTCTGGAGGGGGCCTGGCCCGCCTGGTACCCCCATTAGCTACGCCAATGGCGACGAAAATGAATAAAGTTAACTGCGAATAATCAAGTACGACCTGTAGTAACATGTCCTTCAGCGAATCGTTTTTCAGCAAAATAGCCCAATCGGTTAATTTTTTAGTGCTGACATGTCCTTTGGCGATCATTTGCTAAATTCCATAAATGGTGGCGTGTTGAACTTTATACGACTCGCTATAAAATATGAAAGATAAACTAAATATTAAATCAAGGTGACTGATGAATTATCTGTAATTTATATTCAACTTCGATTAAAAAATTTGTTTGGAAGGTTAGAAGAGTTTTCCGACTTTCGAACGATACCAAATGAATAATTTCTTGCTGACATCTGAAATAGTTTGACAGCATGCTTTCCCGCAATTAGTTATTCAAATTCTCCCGAAGATGAGTTCACGTTCTCAAAACTGTCACCGAGTGTTGCGCTAGCGTGACAAACGGGAGTTGGCGAAAATTTAATTACGACTCTATTGAATAGGTTTCGAATTTGTTAAGAATGTTAATGGGCGTTTCAACAACATCACGCTCGGTATGTTCAGAGGTCACAGTTGAACGTTTTCAACTTAAAAAAAACATCTTCTCCCAGAATTGTGGGAGCAAACGAATACTGTGCCCGTTATTCTTCTTGGCCACTTCGGTTCTGTTCGTAGCTAGGACAACTAGAAAGAAGAGGAATGGGACTGGTGGTGGTGGCTGCGAGAGAACACCACACCAAGCCCATAACGTCTAATGAAAATTCGCCACAGGACAATGCTCAAAGCGGGCGGAAATTATAATTAGTAAGGAAATGTCCGAGCGTTAGCTCTCAGTTTGCCTTCCGCTCGGTGTTGACCCGAACTCGATGTCGGTTTGGTTATCTCCATCCGGCTACGCGGAACCATGAAAGAACAAAGAAGGTCGTAGGCCTCATCTCCCTGTACTGCTGGGCCTGTGGGCGATGAAACCTAGCGTTACAATTAGAGAACTAATGAGGATTGAGGATACACTTTCTCCGTTGGCTGCAGTGGATAAATTAATGCAAATTGGATATTCGCTGGAACGATTCCCAGAAGTGGGCCCATCTACCTGCAGGATTGCATTTTGGTGAGTGAAATATTCAATAAGTAAGCTCCCCCGCTGCTGCCTGGTGGCTCAGTGCTATCTATTTCATCGGGTTCCTGTGGTTAAGAGTTGTGTAATAGGATTTATTCTGAGAAGGCATCAAACCCCCCAGTGCCTGTTGTGAACTTATTTATCTGGGTTCGATGGCAACGAACGAGGAAAAATGAAGTTGACTTTCCAGCAGCTTAGTCAGCCAGCAACAATACGGGAATTGCATTCCTATGGGCGATGAGATTATTTTCCACTTCACTCGAACTGTCGTTTTTGCAACCGAGATAGTGTCCTGGTGGCCATCTAATGACAAGATGCAGGTAAGGGAAAGGGCGGCTGCAAAGGAACTCGAAAGTGATTTTCCGATCGCTCCGCAGTCGACAATGGCGAAAAAGAAAAAAAGAAAAAGCGGTCGGAATGGATTTGGGTCACCGCCTGATTCGCCTTCACCGCATGTGGTTGTCGGAGGTAGCCGTGGTGAGGAGAAGTATCTTTGGAATGCTATAATAGCATCTCTTTACGCAAACAAATCTAGTGGCATCAGCAGCATTGGTTTTCCTTTTCTTGAAAGAGAGAGAGAGAGGGACAGAGTAAAGTTATTGTAAGTAGAGGACAACAAGTGGAAATTTCCTGACGACATCGATCGAGTGTAAGCTTTTAGTGATTTGCTATCGTTGCGAATGAGTGAATTGATTGAGAGCAGTTTCTTTAAATATTGGTGGAAGGACAACTAGGATTCGCTTGGGTAAGGATGTCTTGTGTCCACTGGCTGGTTTTGAAATGGACAGCTAGTATAGCGGTTGATAGAAGTAGGTCGTGTTTGCTTCCTGGAGATGTGAATGGTGATTATGAGATGGGCTAAGAGCGCTGTCGGATGCTTTCATTTTCAGTAAAACATAATATTTGCAGTGTAGTAGAGCATGTCACTACAGTTGATATCGGAGGCCACCATTATTCAGAAGGCTATGTGTCTTCATGTGTGTATGGCAAATTTGCATAGCCCAACAATTTATCATACATCCAAATCGGCAGTGGGATTTTCAAATCAGATTCACTCGTCGGCAGAAAGGCTCATTGGATCATCTACCACATGATGGAAATATAGCTATTAGGTATGAACTAGATCAATTCGGTACACCACCATTCAACCAGGTGCAATGAACATGATGATTTACAAAAACTACTAAATAGGTACTACATTCTGAAATTTTCTCAGCAGATACGTTGAAAGTCATGTTGCTTGTTGCTGAACGGATGAGCTTTCTTGAGCCGTACATTTTATTGTACCTTATATGTGGTGTTTTTTTTATATTCTACGAGGTTTGTTGAATACACATCTATGAATAAAATCCCAAAAGAGATGTATTTTAATCGTTTAAATCGTTTGAACTACAAAAAAAAATGGGCATCCTAGATCATCCCTAATTTTTTTCTACATAGAACTTCGTCTTTGTCGGCTATTCCGGGGTGCAAATCAAAAAATATGTATGGTGAAATAGTGTTAGGTTTCGAACACTTGTAACTTTGTTATTTACAGATGAAATTAAAATCCAAATACGCCAATTGATAGGATATTACTTTACAAATCTGCTGAACTAAAAAACTTTTTCAATTTTCCTTTAAAAAAACTTTTGAAAAGTGTGCAAATGTCGTCATAATCGAGTACCACTTTGTTGCACATCTTTCTGCTTGAACCTGAAAGATATAAAACAGCACTGCTTTCGTGCCTCTGCTCATTACCGCTTAAGACGGCGTGACACTGGGTCCTGCATAATGTATGCAGGGCATCAGCGTCTACCAGCATGCGGTAGTTGGATAGTACACTAGAGCTAGCAAATCCACAGATGTAAACACCCCTAGGGGTTGGTGGGTAGGCAGTTTTTGTTGGCAATTATCCCCGGCCCATACACATTTAATTTTTTTTATATAGACAATTGTCTACGCAGTGGGAGGGGGAGGGGGAGGGCAAGAATCTCAAAAAATTGTCTACGTAGTTAATTAACAGCCCTCTATCACGGCGTGATCACCTTAACAACCAGCGATGGGGTCGAAGGAGACGGTTGAACTAGTACGAAACGCGGAAATTATTTATACAAAACAAATCTTCCCCCCCTTCTCTATAATGAAAACCTGAAAAAAAAGACATGAACTTTGACGATCACTTTTCTTTTTCGATAAATAACAATTCACAAACTACAATGAAGTAAAAATAATTCCATTAATGTTTTACCCGCATGTGCCTAGAGAGCCAAAATATTCAAATTTGAGAAAAAAAAAATCGAGGCATGACTGTATTTTGATGCTATTCTGTTGATGATGATGATGGTCCCACCTCTTACCCCTACAAAGGTTTGAGCTGGACGAGTTATCTTTAAGATAATTAAATATAAACATTTTAACCAGGTTTGCAAACAAAATCGAGCTGGTTACAATTACAGATATAAATGTCCTGTTAAATATGCTATAGGCATCAACCAAAAACATTCAAAGGTGTAACTAGTTATCAAAAGTCCAAGTATAGTCCTCGACAATACTTCCATTTACACGTGACCTGGGATTTACACGTTTAAGCTTCCGCAGTGCCAGGACTATATCCAAGGAAACGACTTCCAGCCAACCCTTTACTAATTCAAGGCTTTTGCCACAATTTCCACGTATTAGTCATTTATACCTGTATTCCGCGCGCGAGGCTCAAACCATCGTAGACTACTCAAAGCTATTTTTACTATTACTACTACAAAATCAAAAAACTAAAAATCCATTATCACCATCGAGGCAAACAATGTAGTTTTTTGTATATGCTACACCAATTACTAAAATGTCTATATGACAGTCTCCATACAAAATAATCCGTTAGAGATAACTTTGTCAAGATACATGATTTATCCATTCATAAAAATTTAACTGCTCAATAAACAGCTTTTACATGTGAAATGCAGCGTCTCTTGAATTCTGTAAGTGTAGTTGCACGCTTGATGTGTCTAGGCATCGAATTGAAAACATTTATACCTTTGAAAAATAATGAATTTTGTGAAGCATTATTCAAAAGATGTGGTGTTCTTACTTCATCCGCGTTTCTAGTGTTATATCTATGAAAATCACTTCCTCTTTCAATCCGATCACACAAATATCGAGGCAGCAAACCGTTAACTACTTTAAAAATGAACACCATAGTCAAAAACACAATTCTTTGCTTCACTGACAACCATTGCAAAGCGTCCAGCATAAAAGTTGAGGAAGTGAATCTATTACATCTTAAAATCAAACGCATTACTTTATTCTGCAAACGCTGTAATCTCGATATTTGTGTTTCATTGGCCAAAAATAAAATGGAAGGGCAAAAGTCTAGATGAGGGGAGATGATTGATTTGTATAACTGTATTTTACTACCAATAGTTAAATCGTTTTTCAAGCGACATAGGATTCCATACTTCTTGGCAATTTTCTTGATGACATTGTCAATATGAGAATTGAACTTGAGTTTGTCATCAATAATCACGCCAAGATATTTAATTTCCTGAACGCGATCAAGTGTCTCATCATCAATAACAACAGAGACATCATTATCCGCGAAATTACCATGAATTTAGTTTTACTTATATTCAATTTCAATTGTTTATACTTCAACCATCTACTTAGAGAACGCAAATCTTCATTCAAGCGTGAAACGGCTTCTTCTAAATCTTTAGCTGCAATGAATAACACAGTATCGTCAGCAAAAAGATTAATATCACAAAACCGTAAAACTCGTCGCATGTCATTAATATACATAATAAATAAAAGGGGCCCTAATACACTTCCCTGAGGCACTCCAAGGTCATTGTCAACGGGACAAGATACAAAATCATTAAAAACAGTCCTTTGTGTTCTGTCAGATAAATAGCTTTCAAACCATTTGTATGCAGAACCCGAAATTATAAAGCGCTTGATTGTTCTCAACAATAAGGGCCTAGAAATTGTCTCAAAAGCGCGTTTTAGATCCAAAAACACAGCAACAATCGTATCTTTATGCTCCAAATTTTCTTTCCATTTAGCTAACACTAAGTTTAACGCGGTTTCACAAGAATGGCCTTCCCGGTATCCCGATTGTTCCGGTATCAACAAACAGTTACTATTTAAATATTCTAACAGCTGGCCTTTTACAACAAGTTCTAAAATTTTCTCTAATGTGTGCAAACTCTTCGGCTTTAATCGTCCCAGCAACTTTTTGTATAGGAACAACTAAAGATTCTTTCCAAATATGCGGCACGTGCCCAGATTGCAATGATTGATTAATAAGGTCCCGCAGAGTGTGTCGACTGACATGAAAGCAATCTTGAATAACTCTAGCATTAACATTATCTACTCCAGCCGTTTTTCCTAATGAAAAGCAAATATTTTTAAGTTCATCTAATGTAATTGGGTGAAAACCATTAAATCTACAATTACTATTAATCGGCTGTTTTATTTCGTCCGGTTCATTGATCAGTTCAATAGATTTATTGATCAGTGAAACGCTCTCGACGAAATAGTCATTAAACTTAGAAGCAATTACTTGTTCTGACTGTTCTACTATGCCATCAAAAGTTATGGTCCGCGATTTACAATTACTAGGCTTCATCAAAGATTTCAAAATTTTCCATAACTCTTTGCTGTTGTTTTGATGCTGATCAATTTTCCTCTGAATATATTGACATCGAGTTTTCTTAATCGATTGTGAATATTTATTACGCACGACCGTGTACCTATTCCAATGATTATCACTATTAGATCTACAAAACTTTTTGTACCATTTGTCCCTCTTACGTTTAAGACGCAAAAGATCCAAATTGTACCAGCTGTTCGAGTTTTTCAAAGAAACAAACTTTTGTTCAACTAATTTATTGGTACAAGTTTTCAAAACGTTAGTAAGAACAGCTGCATCTTCATCTAAAGTTCCGGTAACTAATGGAAAATCCACGCTTCTCTCAACAAGATTCGAAACAGCTTGCTTCGAATATTTCCTCCAGCACTTCAATTTTACAAAATTATCGTTATCGTTAACACTGTCTAAAACATTAATTACTAAAGTTTCATGATCGGTTATTTTCAAATCAGCTTGAGTAACTGAACTGACAGAATCAAAATTAGAATAAACATGGTCAATCAAAGTTCTACTGTGCCGGGAAATACGCGTACATTCACTTACTAATTGTTTTAAATTAAAGAAATCAGCTAATTGCTTCAGATGGATCGAATTGCTAGTATCATGCCAATTAATGTTAAAATCACCCGCAAGTATATTTAATTTACTAGAATCTAAAAATGTCTCGAACCAGTTCTCTAAAATTTCAATAAAACGCTGATTACTTGAACTGGGCGAATGATACAAAACACCATAATTACCCATCTTCATGCCACGTTCAACTGTAATGCCTAAGAACCAATTGCCATCAATAACTTCGTTTTGGCGAATATTGAATTGAACTGATTCTTTGACATAAATAGCAACACCGCCAGTGTGTCTAGAATGTGACAAACAAGCAGCAGCTTTATATCCCGGAATGCTATACTGATCAAAAGATTCAATTTCTACAATATGTGTTTCTGCTAACAAAACCAAAAGTGGACGATTTTCTTCTACAATCTGACGTAATGTTACGTAGTTTGTAGATAACCCCGCAATATTCAAATATAAAATCTCTAATTTACTCACATTACTACTGGAACTTGGTTGCTATTTATTGAAATGTAAGCTGCTTTTTTTCTGATCATATAGTTTTTTATACACAAAACAATTAGAACTAAATGCTGCGTGGTTGACGTCCAGATTTAATTTACGCTCCTTATTAGTTTTTAAACAATTAACGCATTTCAATACAGTTGACGTACACTTAGAGGTGCTATGTTGTTTGCTGCATCTAGAGCATCGTTCGCAATTTTTGCAATCCGTGCTTTTGTGCCCAAATTCTCCACATCTGAAGCATCGCAAAACATTAATCGCGGGAACTATCGAGCACCGATCAAACCCTACATTTACTTTTTTCGCACATAACAAACATTTATACGTCTCGATATCGACTTCAATCACAACACTAAACTTGTTGTAAGTGAAGCGTGGATTTTCAAACATGTTTACTACTTTTACATCATTAATTGCGATGTCTTCATTTTGACTTTTTAAGAAGTCAATGAAGACATCGGAGGAATACTGATCGCTCATGCCCACCACTTTTAACATTGGCACCGATGTGGGAACAACAGCGTTGTAGTTTTCACCCAAATTGCTTTCAATGCCCTTTTTCACCTCATTTACATTGTATCCTGTTGCACACTCAACAATAATGGAGCCATCTTTCCCGTTTCTAAAGTTACTGATTTTGTGTGTTTTTGGATCCAGGTTTGTTTTCAAAAACTTGCGAGTTTCCTCGCAGTCTTGTTTGGACTCTTTAGGTTTAATCACAATGACCGGGCGAGCCTTACGGTTGTTCAGTTTTTTACTTTCAAACTTACTTTTATCATTTTCAACTTTATTTTTACTGATATCCTTACTTTTACTGTCCCCTTGTCCGTTTTTCAAAGCATCAGCGAAACTACATTTAACTTTATCATTAGTAGAATTCTCTTCGTCATGACTATAACTATTACCATCGGGGATTTGACCCGCTTCAGAGGGAATCGACCCAGATCCACTGCTATTATTCATTGCAACTAAATTTTTGTCCGCAATAATTCTCGAAAATGAACTAGTCATATTTTCCAATTTTTCATTTAATAATATTTCAAGTCCGCCAACGGCTTCCTTCAGGGTACCATTTACATTTAAACGGATAGCTTCCATACCGGTCTTCAACGCGTTATCAATTTGAGCAGCAATCTGATCTCGCATGTTTGTGATCGAGGCCGAAATAGAAGATATTCTTTTCACGTCTTCCTCAATATTTCTAACATGCGAGATCGAATCAGGCTCGTCACAACTAGACAGACAATCGTCACACTTGTATAGGAGATTAACATTCTCCATGACAACCTTTGCCGTACTCCTAGTCAGTGTAGTGCATCTCATGTGGAACACACGAGAACACTTACCACTACAGGTTAACGGCAGATCGCTTGCCATTACCCCCCGCATTTCTACCTAAATACAGTCAACAGACGCTGCATGCAACAATACACAGGGTACAGAAGAGACAATTAAATATCGATTTCACCGCCGCAGCTACTATAGGAAAGCAATTGCTTCCTTTCAGTGCGCCGGGGGGATCGAAGAATAAGCAAAATTTTACGAGAACGGCTACTTTTGTAACCTGTTCTCCTACTTATCCTGTTATCAAATACAATTGGGCACGCGTTGTAATTAATCAATCGCGGCACACAACACAATTTCACACGTAATTAAAAATAATTTTTTCACTGCACAACAAATTGAACTACACTGTTTGCCATCACACAGAGCAATGAACCAAGCAGCACTCCTCCAGGATTCTGGGGAACCCAGCCTGGTGCAGTACCGTTGGTCCCTCCAACCGATGGTCTGACGCAGGTAATCAGTCATCTGACAACGCTTGTCAGTGAAATGCAAAAAAATATGGTACAAATGATGCACTTCATGACGAACTTTCACGTTCACCATCAACGCTCTTAGTTAGAACACCCAGTCAGTGGCTAGAAAACAGCCGGAAATCGTAGTTTCCTGCGCCAACATAACTTCAATGTCGCGTTTCTAACCGAGACGTATCTCAAGTCTGCCAAATCACACAATGACTAGACTGGACCGAGTTCGAGCACAGAGAGGCGGTGGCGTTGCCATTGCTATCAGGAGAGGACTGGAGTACAGGATGCTGCCTGACTTTCGTCTATCGTTCGTGGAAGCCATTGGAGTCGAGCTAGCATCGCCGGATGGTCCCATCACACTCATTGCTATCTACTGTCCTGCCCAATGCAAGGAGTCGGATGGAACAATCGATCGTCTCAAGAATGACTTCCAGAAGTTGACTCGTCGGAAGGGTAAGTTTATCCTCGCCCATGATCTCAACGCACGCCTGTGGGGCAAAGCAAGAAGTAACAACGGAGCAGTACTGGCCACGGACCTGCAGGCGGGACACTATGTGGTCCTCCATCCGGACTCGCCTACCTTCTACTCATCAGCCGGTGTCGGATCCACCCTCGACATCGTTCTCACCAACATGGCGGATGGTTGCTCTGAGCCCCGTGCCATTACCGAGCTGTCATCCGACCACCTACCGGTGGTTTTCGAGATGAATCAAACCATCAACCAACGTCAGCAGCATCGTAGGCGAAACTATCATCGAGCGAATTGGCCTCAACTCCAGTGGTTTATGGAGGATCGAGTAGTCGAAATGCCTGCGTTAACGACGACGGAAGAAATCGATGGCGTGCTGCAAGCGCTCTCCGATGACATAGGCGAAGCGGAACAACGGTTCATCCCAACAACCCCGATGACATGTAAGTTTACCAACCTTGATGATGAAACCAAGCGTGTAATATCTCTTAGGAATTGTGTTAGGAGGCAGTTCCAAAGAAGGCACAACGTTAGTAGGAAAGTTATATATAAAAATTCAACAAAATTATAGCCATTAGGGTGGAAAAACTTAGGAACAGGCAGTTTGCAAACGACCTTAGTAGTTTACCAAATTAATCCAGGCCCTTCTGGCGTTTAACAAGAGTGCTCAAAAACAAACCAAAGCCCATGCCGCCTCTTAGAGTTGATAATGAGGTTCACATAACAGCCGTCGAAAAGGCGAACTCCATTTCTCAACATTTTATGGCTCCGCATAATCTGAGTTGATATATTGTCAGCCCGATGGAGGGTCCGGTGCTTGAGAGCGTCTAGCGAGCTTCCGGCGGACCGGAAAATCACACTTGATGAGCTGGTGAACACCATCAAGTCGACGAAGAAATGAAGGCACCGGGCTTCGACGGACTCTTCAACATTGTCCTGAAGAATTTGGGACCGAATGCGCATACCCTTCTGGTGAACGACTTAAATCGCTGCCTGGAGCTCGGACAGTTACCAGCTGCCTGAAAACGGTCCAAGGTGGTACCGATACCGAAGCCGGGAAAGGATCCTACCAACCCGTCAAGCTACCGTACGATCAGTTTGCTCTCCTCGCTTAGCAAGTTGTTTGAAAAACTCATTTACACAAGACTCCTCGAGCACACCGAGGCGAACTGGACGAGCAATTTGGATTTCGACGAGGTCACTCGACGGTGGACCAACTCAAGCGGGTATCAAACCTCATCAATCAGGCGCAGTCGGTCATGAAGGCAACGGTCATGGCGATACTGGACATCGAAAAAGCATTCGATAACGTGTGGCACGACGGCTTGGTGCACAAGCTTCTGCAATTTCGTTTCCTCAGCTACCTGATGAAGATCATCTCGAACTAGCTCGACGGCAGGACGTCTCAATTATGCGTAAGCAGCATGCTTGGCATACACAGTTTTGGTCACGAACTGCTCATTTGCTAATAACTTTGCACACAGTTGACGAAACATAGTTCTTTTTGAAGCAGTAGATAGAATAGAGTTTAAGTTTGTTATAGATACGTAAAAAAATAGATTTTAATTCTAGTAATAAACTGAATTTGTTTTTGCGTTGTAAAAATGAAGTGAGAAATGCTCGCTACACATCTCGGACTTTTAGTGTAAAAATTCATTGGTGTTGATTCAAATGTTAAGGTTTACCTACTCTTTGCATATCTATAGTAAGCTATGATCCTAATCTATCAAGTACTTCAAAGAAAAATAAATTTCAACAACTGAGTGAAAAGTTATTAACAAATGAGCAGTTGGTGTGTACAACTGTGCATGTCAATCATGGTAGGCAGTGCTCTCTCGGAACCATATGATGTACCCGCCGGAGTCCACCAAGGAAGCATCCAATCTGTACACATCAGACATATCGTGGAACAAGGTGGAACACTGTCGCTGTTTGCTGACGATTCGGCAATCAGCCACAAGGGACGAGTAATGCACACTCTAGTATTTATCTCACCGACTGGAAGATATGTGTGAACGCGGCCAAAACGCAAACCATTGTGTTTCCGCATAGCAACACCGACCGACTCAAACCGTCATAAATCAACGATAAAGGTTCTGAACACTGAAACTGAGTGGTCACCCGAGGTACGCTACCTTGGCCTGATTCTCGACAGTAAGCTCCTCTTCAGGTCGCTCGAGGAAGATCGAGTCAAAAAAAGGCTCCATCATGCTGAAACGTCTGTATCCGATCATCAACCGTAGCTCGAAAGCATCCACCGTCAACAAGCTGGCTGTCTACAGGTAGATTGTTGTGCCTATGCTGGAGTATGGGTCTCCGGTATGGAAGGCTTGCGCTAAAACATATCGAAGAAGCTCCAAGTCCTGCAGAACAAGTTCCTAAAGATGATTCTGAATCTGCCTCCGCGAATTAGCAATCGAGCTACCTGGACTTGGACAGTGAAGATTGCTGACGGACACATTGGCGCAAGTTAGCAACGGAGCAGCCCAAACGAGGACAGTGAAGAATGCTGACGACAACTTTAGAGCGGATGGCAACGATCGACGCACCTTGGCAGTTTATGGCGTGGAGCACCAGCAGCGAAAAAGTGCAAGGAGAGCAATGTGAACTGTAGTTATAATCGATTGTCAAATAAAGTTCAGTTCGTTTTAGGCTAGCGTGTAGTTCTTCTTCTTTTTCCTCGCATTTCAAGCTTATTGCTAATCGCATATTAGCTTATTGCGTGCTCTCAACTTAGTGTTCTAGATGCACTTCCACAGTTATTAGTTGAGAGCTTTCGATGCCTGTACCATTTTTGCATTAGTATAATTGTGTGGCAGCCGGCACCGGTGGTGTAGTGGTAAGCGTGACTGCTTTCTCACCCCAATGGGTCTGGGTTCAATCCCAGCCGAGGTCGGTGGGATTTTTCTGAGGCATAAAAATCTCTGGTCACGTCTTCCTTCGGAAGGGAAGTAAAGCCGTTGGTCCCGGCCCATGTGTGTTTGAATGGGTGCGATATCCTACGCATGTGTGGAAGCTGCCTTCCTGCACATTCGATTGCCGTCAATGGATGGCAATCGATGTCCGTCGGTGATTGGCACTAGATTGCGGAACAGAGACCGACGTTAAATAAAGGAGAGAAGATAATTGTGTGGCAAGTACGATCATACTCTATGCCCAAGGAAGTCGAGAAATTTTCCAACCCGAAAAATTCCTAGACCGGACCGGGAATCGAACCCAGCCACCTCCAACATGGTCTTGCTTTGTAGCTGCTCCTTTGCCGACTGAGCTAACGGAGGCCCCAAGCGTGTAGTTAAGTTGAATTTTTTTTTAATTTAAATCTCGATCAAATCGACCAGAGACGCCAGTTGGCACCAAACTAGGACTCTAAATACAGAGTACGAAAAAAATAGAAATCTTTACCTATAATTTTGTAAATAGAAGGTTTAGTTAGGATTTGTGAAAATTTAAAAATTTTAAATAGAACAAATGTTCACACTGTAAAACGGTAAATACCAATTAGCAAAAATTAGCCAATAGCTTTCAGTAATTTTAGGAAAGATTGGATAAATAATATTGATCACTTACAATGTAAAACTATGGTAAAACAAAACAACTGAATAAAAATAAATTTAATGTAAAAAAAAATATGTTTTACAGTCAGTATTCGAAGGATCGTCAGGTTCTACAAACCAACCCAAGACCGCTGCAGAGAGAGTTCGGTATTAAAAATCCAACATGAAAACAGTCAGATGTAATGCGTCACCATCTACTAATTGGGACGCTGGAGAAGGTCCTTCAATTCGAATAATGATTTTTGGTTGGACCTATCCAAAAATGAATCATGTTGAACCTACTTTTACCGGTGCTAATTTAGTCCATGAAAGTCTAAGAAACTTCTTCTAAAAGTTCATAACTATAGAGAAAAATATTTGTTTTAATGATTAACCTAATTTTGGTTTTATTTTAAGACAAGACAATTGACACAGTCTGTACAACCTCTGGTTGAAAACGGTGTCTTTTGTTTTCAATAATAGTTCACTTTTAACTAATTTTCTCATCAACATGGCTCACTTTAGAACGTCCACAAGAGGAATGTTCATTTACACGGTCAAGTCCAAACTTCATGCTAACAGGCTATTATTGCATTAATTTTATTCTCAAGTTTGAATATTTGACAAAATTCCTAATTAATATTTGTATCATGGATGGACCTAATTATTTCCTGCATTGGCCGTCAGGTGTGCTTCGGTTTATTTACAATTTCCTTCACACGCAGCAACATGATTTTCTGTTTACTTTCCTAGTCACAGCATTCTTAAACAGAGCATAGAGGAAGTAGATGAATTCTCCTGTGATCTAAGGCATCGCATAATGGATTTTAATCCAAGTCTAAAACTGGCTACTTTCCTAGGGGTCTCCGGATATTGACTGGTTGTGGGCAGTGTGATCCTGGCTATTTTTAATAACTGCCATTGAACTGGTTGTTGAATTTTTATGTGATTCAATGGTGGAAGTGAGTAATCACTGAGATTATTTCTAATGTAGTGGGTTTGCGGCAGTACACAATGCCTCTCAAAAATAATTATAGTGAATATTCACTTTCGCTAAGAGATACATGTACCGTTTCAACTTACCCCGGTGTACCTTAACTAGAATGCTTGCTATCAAAACATTGAACCTGTATGTAAGGAAAAACACGGCTTAACGGTTTTTCTTTATTTAATTGAAAGGATTGCCAAGTTAGTGCTCGAGAAAATATTAGAATAAAATCACTTGACCGAATTTACACGCAGCGGTCGCAAAAACACTCTTGCTCTCACGGTAGACCACGGCTCACTCACTCGTTCGGCTTGCAGTACGTTCTACTGCTCTGCGTCGTCCGTCTCTCTCACTCCTACAACTCGGTCATCCTGCGAGGGTTCTGGTCCCCAGACCCGATACAGCTTCAGATGACTCGCTGCTGTCGAAGTCTTCTTCGGCCCTTCGCCGCTGATCTTCTCTACATCATATCGACTGTTGGGCTTCACGTTGGTTATCTTGTAGGGCCCGAGATACTCGGCTGCATACTTCTTACCTGGACCAAACTGCGTTCGTTTGATAGCAACAACATCACCGATCTGATAGGTAGGTGCCTGTCGTGCCCGTAGATTGTACGATCGTTGTTGATCATGCTGGGCCTTCTCGATTGCTGCTCTGGCTTTTGCTCTGATTTCGCTCCGTTGGTCGTCAAACTGTGCCACTCGAATTTCCTCTAGCAATTCACACAAACGTATATCACCTTCATGGCGCATCTGTACACCAAACATAGCTTCAAACGGAGACACAGTTGTACTCTGGTGGACACTTGCATTTATCCATCGCTGTATGTTGCCTACGTGCTTGTACCACTTCGTCGTATCGTTCACACTGAGCTTCGTGAGCATCGCCAGAATCACTTGGTTCACCCGTTCCACCTGGCCGTTTCCTCGTGGTATTCCGGTGGTGATTTCCACATGTTCGACGTTCTGTTCTTCACAGTAATCGTTAAAGTCATTCGAGGTAAATGCTGCCCCCTTATCACTCACGATTCTTCGAGGATTCCCAAACAACTCACTTTGATTTCGAAGTCTCTGGATCACTTCATGGGCATTAGTAGTTTTCGTTGGGTATATCCAGGTGTATTTTGTAAAAGCATCGACGACTACGAACAGATACTTATACAACTTCTCGGTAACATCCATCGGTCCTAGATGGTCCACGTGATAAGTGTCGAACGGCACATCTCCTTTAGGAATTGGAGCTAACAACCCATCTACTTTTCCTCGCTTCCGATTCGCCAAAATACACTTTACACAACAATCAATTTGTCTCTTTATTTTCTCACTCAAACTTGGAATGTAATAGTCACGTTTGATAATTTCTTCAAGCTTTCGCGCACCAAAATGACCATTTTCGTGAGCTTTCCTGATCACTTCACTTTGAAGTTCTGTCGGTACCACGATCACCTCTCGTCCATTAATGAGTTTCATTAACAAGTCGTCACTTACGAAATAGTCATCGAAAGTTTGAGTCTTCAACAGCTCGGTTATCACTTTCAACTTTTCGTCTCGCTTCTGAGCACTTCTAATCATCTCAACAATGGGATCACTCGATGTGAGCATCACAGGCGCGCGACTCAACGCGTCCACATGCTTCATCCTTGTTCCTGCTCGATGTTCCACGGAATAGGTAAACTCTTCCAAAAGCAAGGCCCATCTTGCTACACGGGCTCCCAAATGCTTCGCCTTGAGCGTATGTTGAAATGCCGCACAATCGGTCACGATCTTGAATGGAACTCCCAACAAGTAAACACGGAACCTTTCTACAGCTCTTACCACTGCCAATACTTCCAAATGGTACGCACTGTAATTCTTCTCCGCAATTGACGTTTGCTGGCTCATATAGTACACTGGATGCATCTTACCGTCATCACTCTTCTGGAGCAGCACTGCACCGTAACCTTCCTTAGAGGCGTCAGTGTGCAACTCAGTCTCGGCATTAGGATCAAAAATCTGTAACACCGGATCAGACACTAGACACTGTTTCAACGACTCGAAGCTCTGTTTTTGTGAATCACCGAACTCATATTGTGCATCCTTCTTCAGCAGGGACGTCAACGGCCTCGCAATTATCGCGTACCCCGCAATGAACTTACGGAAGTAACTTGTAAGTCCCAAGAAACGTTGTAACTCTTTCACGTTAGAAGGCTCACGGTAGTGTTGAACTGCGCGGATCTTAGTAAGGGATATACGATAACATCCACCACTTATCACGTATCCCAGATAGTCCACTTCGTTCTTCAAGAATTGGGATTTCTCCCAATTAAATTGAATCCCATTCTCGGCAGCCACTTTCAAAACTTCTTTCAAAACATCGATGTTCTCTTCTTCGGTCTCGGCGGGAATGATCGCATCGTCCACATAAATCATCAGACGACCACTCCTTATCAGGTCACGGAAGACATCGGCCACAAACCGACTGAAGCTCGCCGGACTATTGCACAGCCCGAAGGGAGTCTTCAGGAACTCGTACTGTCCCGCATGCGTCACAAAACTAGTATACTTCTGACTCGACTCTTCCACAGGTACATGAAAAAATGAGTTCTTTAAATCAAGTGTGGTAAACACTTTCGCACTTTTGAGTTTGTCCACTTGATCTTCAATATTTCTCATCGGAAAACAATCTTTCACGACCTTTTGATTCAAACTTTCCTTTATTATACCGGCCTTAAGCCAATCGTCAACAGTTTTCTCTAGGATCTCTTTTTCTTTCGGTGCAAACCGTCGCGGGGAGATATGCACCGGAACATCGTCATTCAGAATTATTTTAGTTTCCACGCGGCTCTTAACGTCACTGTTTGGCACGTAGTTTTCGATCAATCCTTTGATGGTGTCGGCATATCGTTGTGGCACGTCGATGGCAACATCACTTTTCACATCCTTCAAAATCATCATCAGTTCACTTTCTTCATCGCACTTGTTTACATTTTCATTCTTCTTCATCTTTACCCCTTCTTTGCTTATCTCTGCATCCATCTGGTTCAAAGCATCGATGCCCAGAATAGCGTCGTACGACATGCTACCCACGGGCACGACGAAGAAGGACATCTCCGGGAACTCTTCCGCATCAACACATACACCGACAACGACTTTTCCACACGCTCGCGTCTTAATCGCACCGAAACCACTAAACACCATAGAAGTGTTGGTGAACGGAGGCTCTCCGATTCGCTTGTATGCACTTTCACAAATCAAGTTGTATTGGCTGCCCGTATCGAACAACGCACGCAACTCGTTATTGGCTACTGTGATCTGCAGCACGGGCATTCTCTCTTCGGCGAGAATGTTTACTTCGGACTCTTTCTCTTTCTTCTGCTTGCAGTCCTTCGCACGGTGCCCAAAATCACTACACACGAAACACTTCGGTCCGCGAGACTTCATTTCACAATCGTTTGCGTAGTGCCCACGGTTTCCACAGTTGTAGCATCGGACACCTTCGGATGTGGACTCGGCAGCGTCGGTCTTGCTGGAGGTATTAGTGTTCTTTTTTGGTTTCTCTTTCTCGGATCTACCGACGGGTTTCAAACCACTACGACCACATTCTCGCATTTGATTTTTCATTTTCTCATATTGCTTCAGACGATCTTTCAGATCGCTAATTTTGTTCGCACCGAACAAGCCCACTTTATTCACTGGATCGTCGGTTATGCCACGAACAACGTAATCACACACAGCCTCCTCTTCAATATGACCACGTTTAGCGATATTCTGCATGTGGTAGATGTACTGCAGAAATGACTCGTCATTCTTCTTTTTACGATTACGCAACAGTTCGTGAATTTCCGCACTCGTCACTTTATCCTCAAATTCGTCTTCTAGAGCCGCGCTCAATGCAGCCCAGCTGTTCAGCCCAGACGAACTGCTCACAAACAGCTTTGCAGTGCCTTTAAGCAGCCGTCGGCCGTAAACAAACTTTTGCACGTCGTTCCACCCGAAAGTTTCGCTTATCTTCTCGAAATCATACAACCACTCGCGTACGTCACGATCGGAACTTTCTCCGGAAAACTTCTCAAGAGAATCACTGATATCGTTGAAAGTAAACTGCGGTGGCCGCGCATTGCCTTCTTCGTCACTTGACACCATTTTGTCACCACGTTCTCGTTGATTCTTCGGTGTTGATGCCGTAACCTTAGAATTAGCAGCATCAATCACTGTTTCATCTTCGGCGGCACTGTTCTCCAACAATCTTCGCACAAGGGTCACTTTTTTACCACTACTCGATAAATTGTTCTCTGCACACAGATCGCGCAATTGTTTGATCGTTAGGTGTGCAAACTGGTCTTCACGTTCGGACATTTTGCAAACCTCGTTTCTCGATCACACAAACACTACTCAAATCTCACAGGGCTCTCACAGAAGAAGTTATTTATTCTCCCGCCACGTCACTCACAGTGGAGAGGAAATTTCGCTTCGTTCACATAGCTCGCAGTGTGGAGATTTCTCTCCCATCTCACAACACACGGAATTGTGGAGACTTTTCGACCTCCAACCACACAATATGGCGTCGCGATTATCCGATTCAATTTCACAGAATAAAATCGCTTTTCGCCTGCTTTTACTGATCTCGAGACACTGGGAGGCAATCCCGGTTGAGCCCCCATGTAAGGAAAAACACGGCTTAACGGTTTTTCTTTATTTAATTGAAAGGATTGCCAAGTTAGTGCTCGAGAAAATATTAGAATAAAATCACTTGACCGAATTTACACGCAGCGGTCGCAAAAACACTCTTGCTCTCACGGTAGACCACGGCTCACTCACTCGTTCGGCTTGCAGTACGTTCTACTGCTCTGCGTCGTCCGTCTCTCTCACTCCTACATGTATACGAGCTTTTGCTTTAACTTTGAAATTCATCCTAATTTTCAATTAATGTTGTACTAAGCACCTACTTATTCGAAACCAAACGTTTGGTTTGAGAAAAGTCACATTATTCTATTTTGCATCATTCTACGAACACGCTGTAAACTACAATGTCATGAAGAGCTTTGAGTGGGTTGGTTTATTTCCGTTAAATTCCGTTATAATTGCTTATCTTTTGACAAAAGATAAGCAATTATAACGGAATTTAAAGGAAATAAACCAACCCACTCGAAGCTCTTCATAAAGGGATTCCGTTAAGAGGTTCGACAAATTTAAAGGATTACAATGTCATAATGATTATGCATGATAATTTTATGTTAGGGTTGTCCTCCAAATGGGAGAACAAAGAGGTTCTTAAACCCCGTAGGGTCGTTATACCGCTTCCTCCCCTACTTCACTGACATATGAACCAATATTATATCAATTTCGAAAGTCTTCTGATACGGAAATCAACTGCCTGTTGCGTTATCATAAAATGCAACCTTCACTCTCTTCTCTACTTCAGAGACCTAATTTAAAACTAACGATGGAGCTACTGAAAAAAAAAATAACGTATTTTTTGGCAGTTGTTTTATCCCACCTGCATGGCGTCTTTGTGAGGTGCTACTCCAAAATTTATAACGGCTTGTTTAGGACCCCGCATTTGAATTTACATATTTTTTTACATTCCAGGAAAAATACTTGAACCAACATTGAACCATAACCGAAACATTGAGATACTATAGAAAAAATTAAGATAAAGTATAATAGTCAAAAATGACATAGGGGAAATGGCTCTAATGTTGGCCTATGGATCTAAGATTGGGCCCATCGCTAAAAATCTGCAATTGATCAATTTTATCTAGATGATATTGGATGGATATTTTTGGTAGCTAATGAAAATTCAGTCGATTGCTGAATTTATGTATGGGCCCAAATGAGAGGCATTTAGGCCGACATTACATCCATTTCCCCTACATCAATTTTGCGTATTTCTCTGTTATTATACATATATATATATTGTAGCTGAATTCATACAAGATTCGTAAAAAGACCTTTTAAGTAATCCATAGAAAAAATTGGGATTAAAACTGGGGGCAAGACAGCTGCACTCAGAGTAAATATATTTGCAGCGAGTAAATTTGAGTTACTCATATTTACTCAAAAATGAACAAAGTAGTCTCGATTTTCTGATCAAAGAAATATCGTCTGACAGCATCTGTTCGCACATTTGACAGATTGAATCGCTCGTTTAACAAATCGAATTGTGGACAAACGAAAATGCTACTGTGGTGGTTTGACTGAACGACGGTTTTACGGGGCTTGGATGTCTTTCAGGCGCCTTCCCTCGTTGGTGAGGATTGACACGGCCTAGGACGATACAGGATTGACTGGAGTGATCCGTTCCAAAAGGGGTATGCTCCTTTTCGGTTACCTGAGGTACAACCTGAGTTTGAAACTTCGTTCGTGGTCAATAGAATTGGTCCTTGACTGCTGATTGTGGTATATTATGTAGCTGCTGATTCTAGGCCAGATTAGGTCAGCTCTGGCCAGCTTCGCCAGCGGAAGAAAACCACTTCAACTTTAGCGCTTTGCCAGCAACCGTAAATTTATCATTGAAAAAGCGTTGCCAGATGTATTGCCTCTAGCAATGAATTAAAGTTTATTAAAACAAGCAATTGTGAAATTTGACTGGATGTATTTAATGGTGAATAAATATCAGAAACTGAATAAATTAAAAAAAGACCATTTTAGGCATTTTAGCGGTCCAATTAAAAAAATTAATAGGAGAGATGATAGCAGTGCCACAAACTATATTGCTATAAGAATTGAATTTATTGAATTAATTTAGCCTTATTCGAACCTATCGAACCACCCTACACAGAAATTCCAAGAAAGCACGTCAACTAACTTTGCTTGACAGCATCGGTTTCAACGTAATTTTCAATATAACAATCAGGTTGCTATGAGTATATAAGACATTGAGCAGCGTGAGTTACTCAGAGTTACTCAAAATTAACTTCGGTTTTACTCATGATCGATAGCTGTCTTGCCCCCAGGATTAAAACGGTTATTCTAAATTGGTATGCAAATTGGGATCATACAATCAAAAAACGGACGAAATCCGGCGCGTAAAAATATAATTAAGTGTACTGTGAAAAGCGCTTGGGGTGCCTTCTAGCATTTTCCTGAGCCATCCCTCTCATATTTCTCACCTCAAGTTAATTTTCTGCCTGATTGGGGACTCTGAGTCGAGATGAAAGTATTAAAGATGCAAGCTGATCTGACATGACCAGACACATGTTTCTCCTTTCTTCGCCCTCCTTCGCATCCGTTGCCGTGGACGCAGCAGTTTGTTTCGGTTTAGTCACCGGTTAGATGAAGTTGCATCGTCCCCGGACGGCGGCGGTGTTTGCTCCCATCGTCAGCTGCGACTTCTGATGATGCACTCGACGTCGGAATTCGTGCGGGTGGGTGCTTGCAAATGTATCAACAGAGATTTTTCGCTTGTTTTCCTTTCGTTTGTATCATTTTATTATTTTATGCCACCCCCACTTCTTATCCCATCGCATCGCCGTCGTCAACGCTACCGCTTTGGCAGCTGATGAGGTGCATTTGCCGACCACACTGTGCTGTGCGACTAACTTTGGAGCACCGCAGTTGGTGGTGGTGCAGCCAGCCTGCTATACGGAGAAATATCAGATTTCAGTCAAAGTTTAACGTTAAGAGACCTTTCAATCATGTGCACGAATGCACATTTAATGACACAGACAGGTCCCGGTTCCGACTGTGTGATACGATGAAATATATTTCGGACGACGGTGAGGCAGCGGTTAATCGGGTGAGATATTCCCCCCGAAGATCAACATCATAATTGTGAGACGGATTATCGCAATTTTTGGTCGTACAGGTAGGGCTATAATCATCAGCGATTTTTTTCTCGTTAATCCCAATCTTGACATGAATGGACCCGGCGATCGCAGATGAATTTTGAGGGCCGACGTGGTTAGGAGAAATGTGATTTTTCCATTTATGAATAAATACACGATTGGTGTGCGGCTGTTTGTTGGTTTTTGGGCAAAGGAAAATATGGGCTTTGTTATCGTTAACGGTGCAGCACTGACTGCTTTGGCTTGCCATTTATTTCGACTGCGTTTTGATTGTATCTTATCCACCGGGGCGAGAATGATGAATTGTGCTTCCGCAAGGGACAATTTTGTACAATGGAATATTTTGAGGTTCGATTATTTTGACTCATGGGCATGAAAAGGCACATTGGAAACATTTTTTCCGAGTTGACGTAAGCTTTCCGAAAACGTCATTTCATTACTTATTGAGTCATTGTTAGAGTCAGCGAACATGTGGCTAAGAAATGGAGTCTATTATTGGTGTTTGTCAGTTATTTCGATTTGTAGAAAGAGTAATGATCATTTGGTCACGGTGTTCAGAATTTGTGCTTCTGGTATTTCTGCCATAAGATTATCGAACGATCCACACCATATTCAAAATGGGTTATACGTACAGCTGTGTTCGATAAAATAGCAGCGCATGCCGATTTTCATACAAAATGGTCAACTGCCGGAAAGTGAGACACCAGGTAAAATTGATCAATTGCATATGCTATCATTTTGTGAAAGTATATACGGTGACTTACCTTTGATGATGAAGTAACTTACCTAACTGATAACCATCTTCCTTCTTGTCTTTTGTTGGCCTTCTTGTAGGTGGTTGGCCTAAGGTCTCCTATCCCTTGATGGGACTGCCATCTTAGGTGTAGCTTCAGGGGAAGAGCATTCCTTATTCAGCCGCTGGATGCCAGTCAGACGCTTTTTGAGCCACACCTCCGTGGTGGGCAGACGCTTGGAGGCGATTTGAGCGATTTGAGCGATTTTGGGCGAGTTTTCTCAAGAAATTCAATGAGATCGGTTTGAAGCAAGGCAACAATATTGATTAGAAGGCTTCGTGGTGGCACTAGTTTGAATCAGTTCAATCTAAAACAAAATAGAAGGCAACCTGGAAAACGTTTCGAATAATGTACCGAACGTTGGAAGTGACGCAAAACAGAAGCCATTCGACTCAGTTTGTTTGTTTTCAGAGATTGAAATTCTCACTCAGCTGCAAGATAGGCTACGCATCACTCAAACTGCTTTTCACAAAACTGAGCATCGACAATATTGTCATGTATCATCCTTCAACGATTATTCATTATTGGCAAATCAAAGTTGGCCCTCGTGGAGAATAGAAGAACTATGAGAGTGATGATGGTTTCAAAATTTTCCACGGGGAGGTATACGAGTGCAATCTTAAAATGCTTTTATTTTGCAAATGGAGCATTTTATTTAAATCTGGTTGCTGCTACAGTTGTAGAAAAGCTGAAATCTATGTGTACACATGAAAATCTGAAAAGAAATTATTATTTGTATATTATATGTCTATTGAGTAGTCTTTAAGTTTTCTACTAGCGTAGTATTAACCAGGTTTAAATAAAATGCTCCATTTTCAAAATAAAAGCATTTTAAGATTGCACTCGTATACCTCATCGTGTAAAATTTTGAAACCATCATCACTCTCATAGTTCTTCTATTCTCCACGAGTGCCAACTTTGATTTGCCAATCCCCTCCCATGCGAACCGTGATAATATCGCTCTCTCAAAATGGGTCAGAACACTTTTCATCTCCCATTGAACACCGCTCGTGTGTTACTGGCGTCCGAACAGGAGAGTAGAAAATAAGTGTTTGAGCCAAATGTTAACAGACAGCGATGCCACATTGCCAGATATTTGCATACGAAAAAAATTGGGAACCCGAATTTCATATGCCCGATTTACATTAGTGCTGCTTCATTAGCGCAGATGAACCAATTGCTAGCAAAAATGGACATCAGCATTGAGCTTGAGCTTGAGCTTGAGCTTGATTGACCGCCCACGGTTGCTACTCTGTTATTGCCAGATCAGCTGTAATTACACAGAGAACCAATAGACGATGCTTGGGACTAGCAATCATCCTCAATGTATAAAAACTGGTGATCTTAAATTAGGCAATACCAGCGCCGGCCGCGCCCGAACACAGGTCAAGAAAGGAATGGGAAGGATTGTGTTGACATGACACTCGCTTTGATGGAAACCGAGAACACCTCTGCACTTCCACGAGGAATCACTGGGATGTTGGATAAGAGGGTTGTGTTTGCAGCAGGGTTCGTTTTGGTAAACGATAAGCTGAATTGATGTCCTAACGATCATATAACGCGAAGGAGCTTGGGACTAAACCCACGGTCTTCTGCTCAGTAAGCAAAAACGTTTGTCACTAGGCAGACGAGCACCTTTTTAATCACCGAGTTGCTGTTATTACCATGTAGTCATATTAACAAATAAAACGATTGACGAATCTTGAATGTGAATTGAATTGAACCGCCTGAGATTAGACTCATGATGTTCTGCTCAGTAAGCAAAAACGGTTGCCCTAAGGCCACCGAGCCCCTCATATCACATAATACCGTTGCTCAAATTTGTGTATCCATCCAAACCCGGAACCAACGACAACAACGAGTTTCGCAAAATACACGATACACAAGCAATTTTACCATAAATCTCTTTGATATGTAAGGATCTGGGACCGCGTTTTTCTGCTTTACGTATTGTTCAGGCTATAAATAGGCCCTTTTCAAAAGTTACGCGAGAAATACGCACAATCGTCGCCTACCTCGCAAAACTGGTTCCAAACGAAAACAAAGGCATAAGCAACGATGGATTGTTGAACTTTGCTGGCTCCGGTGGTGTAGTGCACAGCAAAAAAAAATTGTAATATCGATCAACGTAATTCAAGCTGATGTATGAAATAATGATGTAATTGTAATTTTGTAATTTATCAGCACATACCCTGGTCGACCACTGTAAACCAATCTGCCGTTGAGCGAGTGTGTACCTACTGAAACCTGGCCGTAGGCCTATGCTAGACTGTAAGGCATAACGACCTTCTTCCACTAGCAGGCCTGTTTCTGTTTGCACAGACAGTCCCACTAGTTTCCGATACATTTATAGGGGATAGTAGGAGATTAAAAGAATGGAGAAGAGTTATAGAGGTTTTTGTTGTTGTTGTTTTGCTGAAAAAAGAGAAACAGAACCATACGAAATTACACCCGCTGGAAAAAAATGAAAAGACTTATTATTTTGGTTAGTGATCGTTTGGATTTGGGTCACCCCACGTTGTGCTTAGGTTAGTATAAATAAATAATACTATATAGTCATGTAAATCACCACAGCTCATTATTTTCAACGTTATCGGTTTTTGTTTCTGGATCTTTAGTTGCCTCTGTGGTATACTTACTTGCGGCATACTATTTTGGGAGTGTATATGAGCGTGTACCATGTGCGGTAGCTCATCTCTCATCGTGATGGTGGGACATAGTAGACAAATTAGAGAGAAAACAAGGAGGTATTAGTATTAGTTATATGTAAACAAACAAAACAAAAGAAGAGAAGAGGAAAGAAGAGCAGAAAAATAAAAAGGGGATAAAGTAGATAACAAAGAAAAGAAACGTAGGCAGATTATTAGAAAAGGCATTATCTGAGACCTCAATCAAATGTCACTCCCGCCGAGATCTCAGCGAAACCCTCCCCGCCGAGACCCGCACAGCCGAGCTCGGTAGAAAAAACTAAGTGTGTAGATAGATTAGTAGGAAAATAAATAAAACTACTTTATGACTCAAAATGCAATGAATGAGCGTTAGTTTCGGGATCATTTCAGTGTTAGGGTTATGTTAGTTTTGATCCGTAATCAGCCCTGCCGACCTCTCCAACATTAGTTGCAGGCAGTGGTTGTTAGATAATGCGGCACTATAACTACTACTATTTTAGAGGTATGATTCGTCTACCTTATAAGAGGACTACTTCGGCCTAATCGCCCATTTTGGGTCTATCGAGCAGAAAACTTCAAATAAATCCATGATTTCAGAGTTAACAAGTCAATTGTGCGTTTGGTACGATACTTTAGCTTATAAACTACGGAACGAAGTCAATGAGAACGCGTGATATGAAGGTTTGCACCCATTATTCCCAAAAACAAAAGAAGCGCTCCGACCGAATCAATTTTTATCTTCATCCGATAGGCCAAAGTAAATTCATTGGCGTTTCAATGCGTTTGGTCGAGTTTAGAATCCCGAGTTTGGCGTCAAGAAGCAGTGTTAGACTTTTGACAATATCTCAACGATTGGTTTCTTTTTATCAAATCTTACGGTACATACGGAAAGGTAAATAAATTTGAAAGCCATCAGTAATAATAACATTCAATTTGGTGCTAAATTGAGCTAGATTAAGAAAGACTAAGTGCGGTTTGTGCTAAATAGGCTGGAAATGGGGTAGTTAACCCTGCAACTATCTCTCTTACAGATACAAAAGTAAACCTAAACTTACAATTATATGCAAATGTAAAATGAAACTTGACAAATCATCGTCAATCCCCTTATTCCAGGGCAGGGCCTGACGATTTGAATCTAATTTTGATCAGTGAACGGGCACCATATGGTACATTTTCTCACCATCAACCTATCATTTCCAGCCTATCTGAACTATTTAATAAATGAAAGCCATAACATGGGTTACGCTCCCCCTAAGCGGGCCCTCCGCATCCTGTCTCTGTCTTATCTCAAATACAAAATGCCAATGGTATGAAAGTATCTATATATAACATGGAAATGACGTACAATCAAACAAACCCGTAACCCACTCACTTGGTCAGGCTGCAGAATCGTCCAGTGGGCAGTGCGCTTTACACTCCAAGTTCCCTTTTTTCAAATTTACCGCGAATTTGATATTTTACTCATTGAGTGTTGATTAGTCACAATGAAACATTGTGACAGAAGTTGAGGTTACTAGTGTATTAAATAATCTAGGTCCTATTTAGCGTTATATCTGAAAAATTCAAATCTGGCCAACGCCCACCCTAAACCTAAACCTTTTCTAATCCACCTGAAATGACTAGCGAATGGAAGACTTTGACTACCCAGCCATGCAATAGTCTCATTCCGTGCCTTATGGCAACTTGATGATTCTATTGCGCTCATCTTCTGGCACCACCGAGGGGAAACTTGGTCCTGTACCCAATGCTTAACTTATCTCCATTCCACTCAGCTACTCGCAATTTCTTGTGATATAGTGGGCGGAATATTATTATATGAGACAATTCAATGCAGACGTCTTTCTAAATTTGACAGATCGACAGGTAATCGGTGAGTTACCACGATAGTTGCTATTCAACAACTCGACAGCGTTCCATCGTCAACGCCTGCTATGAGAATTTCCCATTGCAGACGCCAACGAAATAACGTCATCGAGCTATCGATCAACTACCCTGGTTATCGCCTGGTACCTTATAGCACGATGCTAGGAGGCGGAGAATCGATGAGCTACCTCCCCCTGCTAGCAAAAATGGACATCAGCACTGTGTAAAAAGTTGTCAGCAACTGATTGTTATTAGCTCGCCAGTTTCAGGTGCTCCTGAATTTGTAAGCGGACTGTCATTTTGTGATTTCAGCATGATCAGCTTGCTCGCATTGTGTCAGCACTATTTCATACTGATTGTTATTTTCCATCTGTGCTGGTGCTAGTGAACTAAAACTGTACTAAAAAGTAATCAGCATAATGTAAACAGCGCGTCAGCATCTAGCAGCATGAGATTTCAGGAGCAATTGAAATTCGTACTAGTTGGTTGAGCCAACTGAGGTAGTGAACCAGCATATATGTAAACACCCCAATAAGCAGATCAATTATCAGCGCTAGTGCACCAGCATAAGTGTAAACTGGGCATTACCTTTCTTTCGCGTGCAGATTTTATGTTGCTTATGGGATTTATCAGCGGAGCGGGATATGGAACAATCCATCGCAGACTGACTGCTTAATATGGAACTTTTTTGTAAGAGGTACAGACTCGTTACAGAGGTGAATTTTGAAAAGCTTTGGATTGTTTGGGTCAAATAGGGTTAGTTATACTAAACGATTCACATGAAAACTATGCGCTAATCACAGATCAACAGACATAACACAATGAATAGTGTTCACTATAAAACATCGTTGCTAAAACACTACCGCCATCTGTTGAGTATACTATGATTTGCAGTACGCTGAACAAATGGCGGTAGAGTGTAAACGTCAAACGCAAGGGATTTGACAATGCGCGCCATAGGTTGGTTTACTATCAACTAAAAAACATTTAAATTGACCGTTAGATGTGTGTTCGATGAACAACTTGCGAGTTTTATGTATTTTTGTCTGTGCGCTAGTTATAACTTAAAAGTTTAAATTCATTCAGAACCGAGCTCGTGCCGTACGAGTGGCATTTTTGGCGATGCTGGGTGGTTTTTTGTGGCAGTAGGTACTTGTACTAGTTGTTTTTTATACCGCCACAACTCCAGTCCCATACGGCACGAGCTTGGTTCTGTCAGAAGACAGCAGAAAATCAATTTCAGGATAAATCATACTCACCGGAAAACAATTGCCGAAAAGGAAACGAAATTATCGGTTATCACTACCGAATGAGAAGAAATTATAATGGTTGCTTTTCTCGAGAAAGCTGCTTTGCATGAACGAAGTTCTCTCGCTCTTCGCTTTATCTTTTCATCTTCTGTACGAGTGAAAAGTGCCAGTTCTCTTCTTACATCAGCGATTATTTCAATCTCTGGTTTGTTTACTACAGCTCGGTTGATACTTTTATCATTGGCGGGGCAAGATTGACAACTATGTGGGAGCACTGAATGTGAATGCTGTTGAGATGGTAACAACTTATGATTTTTTAAAGGGTGAAATTTAAAATCGGAAGATAGTATGCAATATCTTATTAAGAGTATCGCGATCGTGATATTGCGTTATGACTGCGAAAATAAGGGAAAGTTGAGCGTGTCATCCGAGAAAAAATTCCCGCGAAGAAAGACTTTGTTATTACACACTCGATTCATTATTTCTATCTGAAGGATGGCGGTATATAGGACAAGTGTTTCATATGCAACATGTAGGGGCACCGGATGAGAAGGAAATCAACAACCGGACGAAGAACAGAGCGAGAACAGTGCATATGATATTGTAGTGGCTGGAAGTACATCGTTGGACAACAACATCAAGGAAAAAGAGGATGATATAGAAATAGGATAGAGCGCTACTTCGTCGTAATCGTCCATTTCCGTTCTAACGAGCAGAAAATATCAGCATAATCAGTTCATCGTGCAAAAATCTGTAATACGTTTGTACCGATGCGCTAGTTCACAAGCTACAACACAAAACCTATTGGAGCGTATTTTGCGAATATTTACACTCATTGTTCTCAAAACAAAAGAAGTGCTCCTAGCGAACTCGGTTTTTCTACCTTCATCCGTAAGACGAAGAAAATCCAATGGCGTTTCAATACGTTTGGACGGAATTGAAACTCGTATGATGAATTTGAAATCAAGAAACAGTGTTCGATTTAAAAAAATATCCAACAATGTGTGGCTCTTTATCAAATTCAACGGTACTTATGGAAAGGGGAATATATTTAGAAGTCCTCTTTGATAGAAACATTCCATTTATTGTTAAAACCCATTCAAGAAAGAGAGGTAAAGCGTGGGGTGTGCTTAGTAGGACGAAAGTTAGATCAAAAACCCTACTCGAAGAAGAGGTTATAGAAATGTGTTTGACGACCCTGCAGGCTAACGAGATCAGCGAAAAGACAATCAAAAACGTAGCTTCAATAACATAGCTCTTACTGCCGATAGTGTTTTATGAGCAATATTCTCCAACCAAACATTATTGTCTGTGTGGTTGTACTAAACCATTCGAATTTTCGTTCCCCAATCCTCGTCTACACTTTAACTTACCTAAAGATTGAACTCGAAAAAAAATGCAACACTTTCTTTTGTGTAAAACTTTTGAAGTAGGACTACGTCTGTGATTTCTATATGGGGGTATACTTTATAAAAACCGAAAATGGAACATGTAACAAAATTATGAAAGATTTTGAACGTTAACAACTCAGCTGCTCCTGGACCAATTTTAATAATTTTAACACCAATAGATCAGAAATATTTCTACGCATTTGATAAATTTAAGACTTCATAGGTTTTCAAAATTTCACTATTTCAAATTGCACGAATGTGCAACTGTTGCTATGATAATTAAAATTATCGACGATTGCCTGCGAAAAGCGATTTCCCTAACACAGATTTCAAAGTTGAATTCCATCCGGTCTCACCGTGTCTCACATTCAATCACCGTGTGGTGAGTGGTGGTGCTCTCCAGTACACAAGCAGCTAGCTATCCAGACTGCCCACAACCACTGATCGAATTCAGTTCTGGTGGTGTCCGGTCGTTGGCATCAGCAGCAGCAGTGCTTTCGGCACGTGGCGTTGACATTGTTCTCCAGTACACAACGAAAGGCTGCCTGCAAGCAAGGTTGCAAAGACTCATTTCAGCTAAAACAATGTTTTTCTAAATTATGAAATAATTAGATGCCATGATCAAATTTTGAATTGGTAGGATACAAGAAGAGGTTGCAAAGAATGTGTTTGACATATTAAACCTGTTTATTTCACTTCATGAGAGTCACAATCAGCGATTTTTCACAAACTCACTCACTCACTCACTCACTCACTCAGCGATCAGCAAATCGCTGATTGTGACTCATAGAAAGCAAAATTTACAGGTTTTATGTTTCCAACGCATACTTTTTAACCTCTTCTTGTATGTTACAAGTAAAACATGCCATCATATCATCTTTTGGTTTTATTATTCCGAAAAACATTATTTTAGCTGAAATGAGTATTTGCAACCTTGCCTGCAAGCAGTAGGAATTCAGTAGCTCTTCATGAGTCGCTGTGGGCCATCTATGTCAAGCGCATCATATAGAAGAGTATAAACAGAGACAACATCGCTCAAATTCCTATTCCTACTCAAAACACAAGCTCCTGCTGCAGTTAACAAATAAGATTTATTATATAAGACCACGTAGTCCTACGTCACCATTGCGTACAACCCCATAGCGCTGTCCCTTGTAGTTTTTATTGCATGGGTAAAAATTGATGAAATTTGGAGTAAAACTAGTTTAGAGTGTAATGTTTACATGTGCAAAATCTCGTCACAATCTGTGAAGTGGTTATCGAAATGGCTTTAAAGCAAGCAGTGCTTCGGTGGTGGAAAATCCAGGCCAGTCCCACAGGTGGATCGCGAAACAGTTTGGAATCGACAATTCGACCGTGTCCAGTCTGGTAAAATCGTTCAAGGACGACCCTGCGGAGAGCTGGCAGCAGAAGAAAAGCGAAGACGACCGACTCGATGAACGCAAGGAAGGCGAGGGATTACTTCAAGCGCAATCCGAACCTTTAGTCAATTCTTCCGTCTGGTTCGTCCAGCAGACAATGAAACGGGCCGGACTTCATGTCTTCAAGGTAAGGCGCCTAACCGAACCGATAAACAGAATATGATGGCCAAATCTCGCGCCAGGAAGCTGTACCGCGTGTGGTTGGTGCAGCCGAAATGCATCGTAATGGACGACGAGACGTACATTAAAGCGGACGCCAAGCAGATCCGCCTGGATTTTCCAGAAGAATAAGGTCGATGATTTTTCCAAGATACTCAATTCAACTCGTGTTTGCCTCCAAGACTTTTACAGTTCTTCTGTAAATTTTGATCCGACCATGTTGCAAGCAATCCGTGGAATACCAGATCACCATCGGTCGATGCTTGTCCTGTTAATTTTTGCTAACGAATACCATCAGGTCAGTTACAATAGGAGTTTTTTTTCACAGATGCGTCAACTATAAACGCTTCCACTGGATTTGGAGTATTCAACAAATTTCATAGCGCGTCATATCAACAGCAAAAACCCTGTTCCATATACGTTGCGGATTTAACAGCCATATTCTACGCAGTAGAGGAAATTGCCAAACTACCTTCTGACCATTATTTCATTTTTACGGATAATATAAGCTCATTGGAGACTATTCGTTCAATGAGGTCGATGAAGCACTCCTTGTATTTTCTGACCGCAATCCGAGCCAAATTGAGTACTTTATCTAACTGCTCCAATACCATCACTTTAGTCTGGGTTCCATCTCATTTCTCTATTCCGGGTAACGAGAAAGCGGACTCGTTGGCTAAAGTGGGCGCTATGAAAGGTGATATTTTTGATCGACAAATCGCCTTTTTTTCTCAATTACCCGTCAGCAAGTCCTCACCAACTGGCAACAAAAATGGAATGAGAGTGATCTGGAAAGATGGTTACATTCTATTCTCCCACAGGTGTCGAACAAGCCGTTGGTGCGTCATGTCGAGCCGTGGTGTGTCATGTCGAGGCTCATGTCCAATCACTGCTCGTTAGTGGTTATCACGAGATCGACCATGTGCTTTGGTCATGCACCCTTTATTGTGTTGCTAGTTTCGAGTTATCCACATCCCTCAGGGCCCGAGGAAAACAACCTTTGCGCCAGACATCTTGGCGAGCCAAGATCTCGATTATTTAAATTTCATTTATGTGTTATTAAAACGGATCGATCTGAAGATTTAGTAGTTGGTGTCATCTTTCGTTCTCTCAAGTTGCTAGGTCCCCATCGGTGTCCCCCATGTTCGTCTTTTTGTCCAGTAAGTTAGTTCTAGATCAAGCTCGAAAAAACCTTGTGTTCTCAATCCCTACCCTGCCATCTGTTTGTTACAATTTGTTACTCCTAACCTCGAGATAACCGCGGGTAATCGGCCCCCGGTTAACTAACGTTAGTTTTAAGTAATTTTGTAATCCAAACAATGAATATCGGCTCCGCAAAGCTACGACAAATGAGCCTGGAAAATAAAAGCATTATAAAAAAAAATTCCAAGTAGTACTTAGTGTGGCAGGCGAATTTTGCGTGCGGCAAATTCAGCAAGCCGTACATAACGACCGGCACCATCAACGGCCAAGTATATAAATAAGAATGCCTCCAGAAGCGCCCGAGCTGTCCTTCCTCCGGTCCCACGAAGGTGACACTCTGTTTTTGGCCGGATCTGGCAACGTGCCATTACGCGAAACCAGTGATGGAGTGGTACGAAGCCAACGATGCCAGAACTTTACCCAATTGAAAAATTCTGGTCGATTATGAAGGGCAAGCTCCGAAAAACAGGAAAGGTCTTCGAAAACGACAAGGATTTGAAAAAAGAGTGGATTAATGTGTGTAAAAAGTGTTGCACAGGAGTCCAGGGCACTTACCCTAGGAGAGGAGGTTGAATAAATCAACTTTGCAAAAACATAGCTAATATGTGTTTATTTATTTCCTGAGAGTCTCAAATATCAAGACCAACAATTGAAATGGCCTTAACTCCATTTTGTAAACAAACCTTGTTAGGTCATTTTCTCGCGAACCGAAACCTTCATTCGCAAACCTAAACCACAATCGGGTAGATGATAATTTCCCCTACATGTTCATTATGTTGGTTTGGCTTTGTGGACTTCGGTTCGCGAGAAAATGGCCTTACAAGAACATTCTTAATAGCATATTTTTTCCAGGGGAAATATTTTGTAAAGGTTTGTTTTTAAATTTGAATGCATACTATACAAAAAATTGGAAAATATCGTACATGTTAGATAACAATTAGGAGTAGACAGTTTACATGATGTTTTCATTGGATAGAGTTGATGAATTGGACTCACTTGACATTGCAATCATTGCTGTTGTTAGACGTATCAAACATGAAATTCTTTCATCATTTAAGACATTTTCATCTCCGAAGAAAAAACATGAAATTATTTCTTCATTTGCAGCTATGAAAATGTAACACGTAGTCCTATTAGAACCATAGATTGTTTTTATCGTACATGTGAAGAATGCATTTCCACAGATAGTATCGTGAGGGAACTTACATCAGTATTAGAAGCAGATGATATGGAAGAAGTTTTATTTCAACAGTGGTTGACTACCGACCGTTGTAATTTGGAAACTATTATTAAACCTGCAGATGAGTTTGTTCAATATTTGACGGAAAAAGTTGAAAAGCTCATAACCCATGATTTTATTCATAAAGAGCAATCATCTTACCTAAGTAATAAAAAAAATTCTCTTCAAAACGGTGAAATTTTAGTGATTTGCGACTTATCTGAAAATTATTCATTTATTATTCAAAACTCAGCACAGGGGTATCATTGGAACAATAATCAAGCTACGATACATCCTTTCGAAATTTACCACATAAAAGAAAACAAGTTGGAAAATTTAAGCTTTATTATTATTTCAGAAGTATTGACCCATGATACAATAGCAGTTCAATTATTTATATCAAAATTGTTAGATTTCATTAAACAATCTATTAGTTTCACAAAAATTACTTTCATGTCAGATGGAGCAGCGGCTCATTACAAAAATAAAAAGAATTTTGCCAGTTTGTGCAACTTCAAGTCCAAGTATGGATTGGAAGCAGAATGGCACTTCTTCGCAACGTCTCATGGGAAAGGCCCATGTGACGCAATTGGAGGAACTCTCAAACGAATGGCAAAGAGAGCAAGTCTTGCTCGAGATTATGGAAACACAATCACAACTCCACAAGAACTGTATGACTGGGCAGTTAAACAAACAGATACAAGCATAACAAAATTGAACTTCTGCTTCATATCAAATGATCAATACACAAAGATGTCCGATGAACTCAAGGAGCTGTTCAGTCATGTAAAAACTATACCTGGTACACAAAAATTTCATTGTTTTGTACCTATTTCTCAAAACATAATTTCTACTAAGCGATTTTCACATTCAAAGGAAACTCCGAAAAATTTCACTCTGTTTCCGACAGACTAATAATCAATGAAAAACTCAAATTATGTATGGAGAATTATAGGAAAATAAATTATGCGCTAAACAAAAACACTAGAGTTTTCATTTATTAAAACACCATTCGAAATGCAGGAAAATCCTCTGTATTAGGCCCTTTCAAATGTTAGGCTAGATTTTTGTTTTAAGCATGCCCAGATTATCAAAAGGTCAAAATCTTTATGCTCATTAAGTTTCAACGGATTTTAATAAGGTTGTGCGCGTATTACTATTCGACTTTGAGTGAAACACGCTAAAAAAAAATTAACATGAAAAAGTTGTTGTTCGAACAACTTTTTTTCCTTAAAAGCGCCCACTTTGCGATGTATGAAGAAAAGTTAGGTAATTATATTGCCTTTCATGAGAAAAAATATCAAGCAAATCTGAGGGGTACCATTTTTGGGAAAATGACTTTTAATTTTTAAATATATTTTTTTAGAGTGTAGAAACCAATTTTTTAATTTATTTAAATTTTTTTATAAAATTTTAGATTATTTGCTAAAAGTTCGCCATACATCACTATTTTGTAGGGCTTGTCATTTTTATGCTATATCGATTTGAAAAAAAAATCGACAAAAAACTTTGACCCTTATCAAATGTTTAAAATTGCAAATGCTTAAAATTGCTAAGTCTCCACACCCACAAAGTTTCATAAGGTTCTGAGAGGGTGCTGCCAACTCCGAAGACGAGTTGGCGTGAAATCCGTCATATAATGTGGAACAATTCAATTGTATAGCTTCAACCTTACAGTTATCACCAATTTCATCGAGAAGTATGAATTATCGTGTTCAAAAATCTGCAGAGATCACAAAGGCAGTGCGTAAAAATATATTTGGGATGGATTCAGACGATGTCAACAAATCAAATGATTTTGACGAAATGATCATGCAGTTAAAGGAGAAATTTAATTTGCCTTCTACGAGTACAAATGACAAATTAAAAGTGTTATCAGTGCTCCCTAAATCATGGTCAGTGAATCAAATAGTTAATGAGTTTAATGCACCCCATCATACAGTGAAACAGATGAAAAGGCTAGTCAGAGAACAAGGTATTCTTTGTAGTAAGAAAGCAAGAAGTGGTCATGGATTTAATGATACTTTGACAGTGATGATATTAGTAGGCCTATGCCAGGAAGTAATGATTATGTTTCTGAATATCGAAATGGATATAAAGAGCATGTTCAGAAACGTTTATTGATGATGTCTCTTAAAGAGGCTTTTATGATTTTTGAAGAGAAATACAAAAGTGTTAAAATCGGATTTACTTCGTTCATTCAGCTCCGACCAAAGCATTGCATGCTGTTGGATGGTACAGGTACACATAATGTATGTGTCTGTACTATACATGAAAATGTTAAATTGATTATTAATAGTGTAAAATTTGATTCATATAAAGAAATTGCAGACAAAATACTTTGCAGTATATACTATGCAATATTTATGAGAAAGACTTAGACAAGTAAGTAAGACTCTTCCATATGAGAAAGAAGACTAGCACCGGGTAGAAATTGAAAATTTAACCAACATAATTTCATTCGAAATTTGGATGCTTTTAACTTAGGTAGGATAACTGATATACTGCAAACTAACCCCATGTTTGACGCTATTCAGACTGTAGTTAAATTTGCGAACAATATCGTCATGACTTTGAAATTCAGCAATGGATTTTAAATTGGA
This sequence comes from Ochlerotatus camptorhynchus, assembly GCF_037179485.1. NCBI lineage: Eukaryota > Metazoa > Arthropoda > Insecta > Diptera > Culicidae > Ochlerotatus > Ochlerotatus camptorhynchus. The sequence continues at coordinate 1,604,374 of NW_027040781.1, forward strand.
ATGTTCGATCTCTTAAAGATAATCAAGACGAGCTATTTAACTTTTTGAGAGTTAATTGTCGTTATAACTGAAACGTTACTTAAAAAGGGACCCAAATTATTAAATTTATAGAAATGACCGTTTTTAAACGCAAAATTTTAATAGAAAATTCAGAATAGCAGTTATGAAAATGTAGTGTGATATTTAAGAGAAAGACGGAGACAAAACACTTCCATATGAGAAAGAAGACCAGCTTAGAATGATGGTCATGAAATCAAATACAGCTATTTATATGAAACCTAGGTACATTTCGCATCTAGTCAAGGTGGTGGATGGTGCTATTAGGTATAATAATAGATATAAAACTCTCTACCTAATCAAATACGGTTAGAGAAAAGAAGCAGTGTACCTGCGAATGTACATTAGAATTGTCAATTTGGAATTATGAGACATGAAAAGGATATAGGGGAATTTACGTATTCTCGGCAACCTAAGCAGCGACCTTCTTTCTTTAGCCTTTTTCTCTAAGGAACGCACACATATGCAGTATTGGTTTGTTTACAATCTTTTGCTGCCAGCTGCTCTAACAATTTCAGTCGAAAGAATTGTCAAAAACTGGTTTGAAACGCTTTTACAAAGCTCCAATCTTCTCTAGTGAGAGCGAGTATTGTCGGCAACCAGTTTTTCTTCGGCAACCGTTCCATTTGATCTGCCGATTTGATTTGCCGATAAATCTGCTGTTCTATTATCGGCAACTCGAAATCAGCTACAATTTGTAGTGCATGTGTTGCATTTCAAGAAAATTTGGCTAGATTGCTTTTTTCAGTGGTAAAATATAGTCAAATTGAAGCTGAAAGCATAAGGAATCGTTTGCATCCATTAAACGAAGTGTTTTCGTAATAAAATCCAGTGAAAATAGTGTTTCAATTTGTGTTGCCGAAAATACTCTGTCATGCCGAAGCCGTCATTTCCCCTAGGTAAGGTTTTTTGATTGAAGTCCCGTCGGTCCGAGCTTTACCTCTTTTTTTCGAACGGAAATGATAGGAGTGAAAGGGTGAGGAAATGTTCACCATGTTTCACGCACAGACTGATGTTTGCTTGATGTTTGCGCAATAATTTACGTAATTTATCATCAAGTCTCATAGAGAAAATACATTCATGGGGCTTTGATCATCAATTGGATGTAACAATGCGTATTTGTGAATCGTGTCGTGGAATTTTAGTGCACAATAGGACACCTCTCCCGAAAAAGAGGCGATCGGATGGAAAAGAATCAAGCCATGCTCGGAAGTTTTAAGAGCCGCAACCATCAACAAGTCATCAGCAATCAGAACATCAGGAATTTGACGATACACTAGGTAAATAATAATAACTTTAACTGTTTCAACTGTGTGGTTTAAGGATTGTACATCGAAGATACAACTTCATTTTCAACATTTTTTTAGAGCACGAGCTGGATGAACCGCTTATCGTACAAATTTGATCGATTGGTAGGCCAACCTCGGTGAACAATCTATCAAATTTTCACGACTGTACGATATGCGGTTTATGCAGCTCGTGCTCCACAAACATGGGGAAAATTCAGATGCGGCTTCGATGTACCGTAAACGGGGATGTCTTTGATAATGGAGGTAACTTTGATAATGCAGTTAAGTTATGACTTAATGCTCTTCGTATTCATTATTTTGGAAGGGAACATCGGTTTCCTATCCAAAATATTGCGTACGATGTGCCTTAAGTCATAAATTTTTGGCTTAGCTGCATTACCAAAGTTACCCCTATTATCAAAACCACCCCCGTTCATGGTACTATCACCTTAACAGCGTTATATATTAATGTGTGGTAATATTTTTTTTTTCTTTTCTTTAATTTTACAGATACAGATCCATCGCTAGAATCAATCCCATCAGCGGATCAGATCCAAGGTCCATATAATGTGGAACAATTCAATTGTATAGCTTCAACCTTACAGTTATCACCAATTTCATCGAGAAGTATGAATTATCGTGTTCAAAAATCTGCAGAGATCACAAAGGCAGTGCGTAAAAATATATTTGGGATGGATTCAGACGATGTCAACAAATCAAATGATTTTGACGAAATGATCATGCAGTTAAAGGAGAAATTTAATTTGCCTTCTACGAGTACAAATGACAAATTAAAAGTGTTATCAGTGCTCCCTAAATCATGGTCAGTGAATCAAATGAGCACCCCATCATACAGTGAAACAGATGAAAAGGCTAGTCAGAGAACAAGGTATTCTTTGTAGTAAGAAAGCAAGAAATGGTCATGGATTTAATGATACTGAAAAACAAATTGTTTTAAATTTCTTTGACAGTGATGATATTAGTAGGCCTATGCCAGGAAGTAATGATTATGTTTCTGAATATCGAAATGGATATAAAGAGCATGTTCAGAAACGTTTATTGATGATGTCTCTTAAAGAGGCTTTTATGATTTTTGAAGAGAAATACAAAAGTGTTAAATGTTCGATCTCTTAAAGATAATCAAGACGAGCTATTTAACTTTTTGAGAGTTAATTGTCGTTATAACTGAAACGTTACTTAAAAAGGGACCCAAATTATTAGATTTATAGAAATGACCGTTTTTAAACGCAAAATTTTAATAGAAAATTCAGAATAGCAGTTATGAAAATGTAGTTTGATATTTAAGAGAAAGACGGAGACAAAACACTTCCATATGAGAAAGAAGACCAGCTTAGAATGATGGTCATGAAATCAAATACAGCTATTTATATAAAACCTAGGTACATTTCGCATCTAGTCAAGGTAGTGGATGGTGCCATTAGGTATAATAATAGATATAACACTCTCTACCTAATCAAATACGGTTAGAGAAAAGAAGCAGTGTACCTGTGAATGTACATTAGAATTGTCTATTTCGTTTTGAGTTTTGGAATTATGAGACATGAAAAGGATATAGGTAAGGTTTTTTGATTGAAGTCCCGTCGGACCGAGCTTTACCTTTTTTTTCGAACGGATATCATGATAGGAGTGAAAGGGTGAGGAAATGTTCACCATGTTTCACGCACAGACTGATGTTTGCTTATGGGATTCTATCAAAGGAGTAAAGAGTTACAGAGTGACCGATAAGGCGAATTGTGAATAGTCAAGATAAAGCACAATGAGATGTAAAAAATTGAGGCCCACGCGGAGAAAAATTTCTTCCCAAAATTTGAGTTCTTTTAACTTAATTTTGAGTTGAGCCTCGCACTTGCACTCGTTATTGTTGTCAAAATAGGAACGAGAGATTCGACCCAACGATATAGTTCAGCCCAATAAGATACTATTGAGTAAAATACATATTCTCAAATTTGCGTGAATTATACTTAATTTTGGGTAGAATATACTAAAGAGTAAGTATTTTTTTTTGCTGGTGTTAAATGGAAACTACTTTATACGATTTACTCAAATTTGGGTTATTGGGCTGAACTCGTGAATTGAGGGAAAAGTACTTAATTTTGGGTAGTTTTTCATCTCCGTGCAGATAATTTATCTTCTCTTTTGTTCCTGCTTGACGGAGTTTGACGTGTGGGCATTCTTTTTTCGGCTAGCTCAACAGCGGGCTTTTCAAAAGGATTTTTGAACTAGTATTTTCGAGTCAGTCAGAAGTCAATCAAGAGCGTTGTTATCCAGTATTACTTTTTTACAAATGTAATATTTCTTCATCTCTTCGATCTAATTGCATTGGATTGATTACGGAAATTATGTTAATTGAATTGAATTTAATGCAAATAACTCGAAGATTTGATGATTACGTTGAATAAGTGTAAAACTACCATTTTGTCTGTGGAATGTTGAAATATTGTTTACTATGCTTTTAGTGAGTCAACTTATGATTACATCACTAAATAACCTGTTGATGCATATTAACGTTTACATTTAAAAAAAGGACTTTTTTTTCTAAACAATAAAAAAAACTATAAACAAAACAACTTCCAGTTGAACCATACAATTATTTTCGTTTCTAAATAGAGCTTAACTTTGATACACCTAGCTGTGAGTCCCACTCTAGGACCTTAGTCATAGTGATTTAACCAAAATCAACCTTGCCACGGTTTTTGTTACAAAGTAATTGGAGTAGTTTTTATGTGTTGGGATTTGAGAAGAAACTTTCAATTGACGGTAATTAAGAAACATAGGGAGTGTTGAAATTTCGGATATTACAGGCATTGATAAGCGCTTGGTTTCATTTATCGCCCTGCTGCAAAATTTTTGCGAATTGAACGATGCAAGGTCAACTCAAAACACTGCATATTTTTCAAATGGTTGTTGTTGTTGTTGTTCTTTATTAGCGACCGTTTAACCATTTGGTCATTCGGGTCGTTTTTGATAAATTACAGTTTAAAGCTTAAAAATTAGTATTTGAATTTATCACTTCTTAACCTATTTCCGGTTGCCTTCTTGGATCTGGTCATGGTCGGGTCTTCCTTAATTAAACGTTGAGTGCTGCTGTCTTCCATTGTTTCCTTAGTATGTTGATGATACCGATGATTAGCTGGATTGACACTATGACGAGGATAATTGAGAGCTTCCAGTTGTGGTCATATAGGTATCCCGTGTGGACTTCTTGATTTTCGATTATGGTGACGTCCTGGTCACCGTTTTGGGTGGTATCTTTGCTGTCTGCGTTTCCCATTGTATGAGTGCTGGATGTATGGTTGTACTGTAGTTGAACCGTGGATGATTTGAATATGACTGTTGCTTGATTGTCATTTCTAGATAGAGCTGGAATTAGGGCGAAACAGCTTTTGTAAACAATGACTTCTATCGATGATTTCTAGGAACTCAAGGCACGCCCACGCAGACCAACATATCCATCGAATAGGGGAAGTCTTCCCCACCTGATGAGGATGTTGGTTTGCGTGGGTGAGCCTTGAATTTCTTAGGAATCATCGATAGAAGTCATTGTTTACAAAAGCTGTTAGGCCCTAATTCCAGCTCTATCTAGATTTGTCGGCTTTATAAGTATTGCAGTTTGCTGACAGGTCTCTTTGGTGGTGAATTTTGTTGCGTTCTTTTTGTGTTGAATAGGTTCGATGTTGATTGTGGTTGTTTATATTAGCGTATGGATTTTGCTATCCTTCAAGAACTTTATTGTTTTTTCTATGGAATTTGCATCGTCTCCTAGTATTTCATGTTAAGAGGAGCCCAGGTGATTGGTTTTTCTTTCTGCGTCGTAGCGGGTACAATCGATTAATATATGCTGAACAGTAATTGGTATGCCACAAGATAGACATATTTCCGGGTTTTCTTTTCTTGCAAGGTGGCCATGACTTAATTTGGTATGTCCAATTCTTAGCCTTGTTATGATTCGGCTTGCATATCGATCTTTATTGTATGAGGTGCTCCATTCAAATTTTGAATGAAATTCCAAAGAGATGTTTAAGGAAAACTTCAAGGGAATCCCGAGAATAATTTCAAGCTCATTCTTGAAAAGAATCTCTGGTGAATACGGAGGAAATTCTTCTGAAACTTTATGGGAATTTCAATTCCAATATATTCCGAGAATAACCTCAAGGATATTGAATTCTTAGGACAATTTCAAAATATTTCTGGGGAGAATTCGAAGAAAATTCTGTGGATAATTTCTAATGCATCTTGCAGATAGTTCCAAGATAATTTCGAAAAGAATACCGGGAAAATCAAATTTTGAGTGAAATTCCAAAGGGATTTTAAGCAAAATTTCAAGTTAATTCAGAGGATAATCTCTAGCTCATTCCAGGAAAAAAATCTTAAACTCTAAAGGAATGTCAGTTCTAATAAGAATTTCAAAAAAGGTCTAAAGAGAGTTTGTTACCGCGAGGCAATTAATTTAAAACCAAAACCATAAGATAACCACATAGTTGCATCCCGTTTGCATAGCCCTAGCTGACGTTGATACCAAGGCCAAGAATATGAAATGAAAAGTAGGGCAAAAGGAGCGAGAGCTCGTTTTACATAATCTAACTGCAGTATTTACTTAGGAACGTTTCTGCGTTCAAGTAGGATAAACACGCCCACGCATGGCATGCTTGCGCATCTAGGTTACGTTTAGCTTTCCCTCTCTGTTTATCCTTAACGAAGGATATAATTATAATGTTTAAACGTTACAAATGTTTCATTCTTATTTGTAGAGCCATATCAGATCTGAGTTACAAAAGAAATAAACTTACAAGATAACCCGAGAAATCCCAGATCTGAGAGGGCATAGTATATAAGATCCAAATAACACAAATTTACCCTTTCAAGGGCGATCGAAATCCTAGCTAATAGAATAGGCAAAATTAGGTCAAAAGTCCGGTATTGAAAGGGATATGTAAAACCCCTGAACGAACCAAGTAAAAGTTTTACATAATTATAAGTTGCTAATGCAACACGTAGCTGTAAGATCACTTTGTACAATTTTGTTGAATAAAATTAAGTTTCATAGGTTACTCCAGATTCTTCTCTTTTTTGAATCCGAAAGAACTTTCGGCCTAGAAGTGAAAACTTCTCTCCTTAACCGGGGAAAAAAGTAGCTCCTAGAATCGAGAAACAGTGTCTGATCTGAAAGCGAAAGACTCTCCCTAACCGGAGAAGAAAGTAGCTTTTGGCGGCGACATTTCATGGTGGCTCCAGAGAGGAATCTTGGAGGACGTTTTCCGACGTTTTGAGCCCGCGAAGTTCCAGTCAGTCGAAATCTGACTGTAAAAGAACCGCAAGTTGGCAGTTCCAGTGGGCCTTTGTGCCAAATAGTGTGGCGTTAAGCCAAATAGCAGTCAGTCGAAATCTGACTGTAAAGAACCGCAAGTTGGCAGTTCCAGTGGGCCTTTGTGCCAAATAGTGTGGCGTTAAGCCAAATAGCAGTCAGTCGAAATTTGACTGTAAAGAACCGCAAGTTGGCAGTTCCAGTGGGCCTTTGTGCCAAATAGTGTGGCGTTAAGCCAAATAGCAGTCAGTCGAAATCTGACTGTAAAGAACCGCAAGTTGGCAGTTCCAGTGGGCCTTTGTGCCAAATAGTGTGGCGTTAAGCCAAATAGCAGTCAGTCGAAATCTGACTGCAAAGAACCGCAAAGTTGGCGTTTTAAGTGGGCCGTTGAGCCAAAGTGCAAATCTGACAAAGGTCAGATAGTGCGAACATTTGGGCTCGTCAAAGCCAAGTAGGCTTATAGCCAAGTGATCTGAAAAGTTTCAGAAAATCCGGACATCGGTGGAAGTGGACATGAACGATTTGCAAAAAGAAATTGATGAATTGGTCGAGTATTTCAACGAAATCGACATTCAGGTTGCAAAATTAAAAAAAGTAAAGAAATATAAAAAGTGGCTAAATGAACCCTTTCCAAAGGGAGTGTATTGTGTAAGCAAGGCGTTTCCAGTGACCTTGTGGCGCGGTACCGATAAAGAAAAAGTGTTCCGGCAACATATTAGCAAATTCACTTTACACCACGCCACAAAGAAGTAGCTCAAGCCAGAGTAATAAAACGCCGCACTTTCCCACGGCTGAAGGCCAGAAGCAGACCACAAGCAACAAGGCTACAAGTTCATCAAATCCGGACTCCCACGGCTGAAGGCCGAAAATATCACAAAAGCTATAGGCCAACCGAAATCCTAGAAGGACGTCCAGTGGCAAGGAGCAGACCAATGGCGAGCTGTTAGGCCATTAATATCAACAAAGTTCAAATTAAAGTGTGAGTAAAATCAGAGTTGACGCTATTATATTATCAGGTAGAAATTTATAAATTAAAAAAAAAAAAAAACAAGATGAGTGAAAAATTTGTTGTTAATAAAAACGGACACTGTCGTCTTTGTTTTGAGAAAGACGACAGTGATAACATGGTGGCCTGCGACGATTGCGATCGCTGGTTCCACCTGACCTGTGTAGGATTAGATCACATACCGAAGAAAAAAGAGCCTTGGACATGTACAAAATGTACTAAGATTAGAGTCCATTTGGCTACACAGGAAGAGCAAATACAAACTCTTCAAAACAGGAAAGAATACAAGACTAATGCAGATAGCCAAGTAGAAGCTTTCGAAGCGATCATTAAAAAAATTAATGGTATCAATGCTAGCGGACAAAACACAACGGAAAAATACATTTTAAGACAGTCATTACTGGAGTTGCCATATTTTGATGGAAACTTCAAAGCTTGGCCAAGATTTAAAAAAACATACCTCGAAACCACACAGCGGGGAAATTTTTCGGACCTTGAAAATTTACACCGTATACAGAAAAGTCTAAAAGGAGATGCATTGCGCGCGGTTAGCGCACTTCTTCTCGACTCCGATAATGTGGATTTGATAATACGAAAATTAGAGGACCAATTTGGAAGTGTAGAATTGGTTTATTCTGGATTATTGCAAGAGGTTCTTGCAACTAGAAATCCTCGTTTTGAAACCCCAAAAACAATGGTGGATTTCATCTCTGCAATTGGGAATTTGGTAATTAATATGACGTGTCTTGATCATAAGGAATATCTAAATGATCAAAGATTAATTAGAGATCTGGCGGGAAAATTACCCAATGGGCTGCATCAACAATGGTTGATGCATGTAAATGAAAATAAGACATTGTCAACTATATTAAATCCATTTATCGCTCCAACACTATGTGATTTCTATGAATGGTTAAAGCCCCAAGAAAAACTGGCTACAATGTTGATAGCTGATAAGGGGATTAAAAATGAAAAGTTTTCCAGATTGGAAAGACCCGATAGAGTGAACTACCACAGTACAGGGTATCCTAAGTGCCTTAAGTGTGGACAAAATCACCGATTAACAGGATGCAATGAATTTAGAGGATTGTCTTCCGAAGAAAGAAGACAGTTTATAATGAAGAAGAAACTTTGTTTTTCATGTTGCAATCCAAATCATATATTAAAGGATTGTAGAGTAGCACGACCATGCAATATTGACGGATGTACCAGTAAACATAATCGATTGCTACATCCAAGAACTGATAAAAAAGAAAAATTAAGGAAAAGTTCTGAAACCACTATTGCGTCTGACAAAGTAAACTGTCACGTACAAAAACACAACATGGTGTATTATCAAATTTTGCCTGTTACTTTGAACAACGGAAAAGACAGTTTAAAAACTCACGTATTTTTCGATTCAGGTTCATCGGTAAGCTTAATTCATAATAGCGTAGTTGAACGATTGAATATTTCAGGATTTAATAAGCCTATGACTATAGCTTGGACAAACGGAGAGGTCCAAGAAGAAACTAAGAGTATGACCGTTCAAGTCCATATCAAAGGTGAAAACGAGAAATCGTTTTTGCTTAAGGATTTACGTACAATTAATGAACTGGCTTTACCCATGCAATCTATTGATTCAAAACAAATACAAGAACAGTTCCCATATCTAAAGGGAATAGAACTGCAATCTTACGATAAGGCAGTCCCAACGATATTATTAGGATTACCACATGCATATCTCTTTAAGGGTATTGAAGAAAGATCGCGTGGATTTTCTGAACCTATTGCCAAGAAAACAAAGTTGGGATGGGTTATATTCGGTACCAGCCGAAATAACACCGAAAACAAAAATCATGTGTTTGTAATGAATGAGGTGAATGAAGAAGAAAAAACAATGAAGGAGATAATGGCAGATTACTTCTCTACAGAAGCCTTTGGCGTAAAGGTACCTCAGAGCGAATTAATATCAAAATTAGACGAACGCGCTCTAAAAATTATGCAAGAAACATGGAAACCAACTGATAAGGGTTACGAAATCGGCCTCTTGTGGAAAAATGATAAGGTCGAATTTCCAAATAGTTTTTCTACGGCTCTGAATCGCTTTCTGTTATTAGAAAAGAAATTAGAGAAGGATTCTTCTTTAAAAGAATGGTATAGTACACAAATTGATGAGTATGTAAGGAAAGGATATCTTAAAAAATTAAGTCCTGATGAGTATATGATTGATACTGCGAGAACCTTTTACATACCTCATTTTATAACTATCAACCAAAGTAAACAACCGCCTAAACCAAGAATGGTATTTGATGCGGCAACTAAGATTGATGGAGTTTCTTTAAATTCACAATTATTAGCAGGACCTGACATGACAGAGTCAGCTCTTGATATAAAGATGAGATTTAGAGAAGGTCCAATAGCAATAACCGGGGATATTCAGGAGGCCTTCCATCAGGTGAAAATCAGAAAAGAAGATCGAGAATCACAAAGAATGGTATCTCGAAAGCAACCTAATACAAGATTGGACATCTATGAAATGCAAGTAATGACCTTTGGAGCTACTTGCTCACCAGCTTGTATGCAATTTGTCAAGAATGAAAATGCTAAACAATTCATAAATGAAAGACCTAAAGCAGTTGAGGCTATAATTAAAAATCACTATGTAGATGATTATTTAGACAGCTTCAACGAAGTAAAAGAAGCTGTAAAAACTGTATCAGACATCATTCAGATACATGATAAAGCTAACTTCCGAATAAGGAATTTTATATCAAATTCGAAGTCCTGCTTGAAGCAATTACCAAATGATAGAATCTCTCCAATAAAGGAAGTGAAACTGGATGATAACGAAAATGTATATGAAAAGGTCCTGGGTATGTATTGGGACACGCAAAACGATAAACTTACATTTAAAATCAACATTCCCAATTTAGTAATGTTGGAACCGACAAAAAGACAAGTGTTGTCTTTTATTATGAGTGTGTATGATCCTCTTGGGTTAATCGCACATATAACAATCGAATCTAAAATAATAATGCAAGATTTATGGCGACGTGGTATAGACTGGGATGATAAAATTCCCGATGACATAAATAAGACTTGGCAAACCTGGATTAATAGATTGTCTTCCCTATCTAAGATAAAAATCCCAAGATGTTACTCTTATTTTAAAGGCGTGATACGTCGAGAACTTCATGTTTTTTGCGACGCCTCACTGAACTCTTTCGCTACTGTTATATATATGAGAACAGTAAGCAAAGACGGCATTGATGTAACGATTGTTGCTGCCAAATCAAAGGTTGCTCCCACGAAAATAATGTCAATACCTCGTTTAGAACTACAAGCTGCTGTATTAGGGACAAGATTATCTAATACAGTACAGAGAGCATTAAGACTACAAATAGACCAGGTTATATACTGGTCCGATTCAAAAACAGTCATAAGTTGGATCAAATCTGAATTAAGAAAGTTCAAACAATTCGTTCAATACCGTGTTAGTGAAATCCTCGAAAGCACCGTTGAATCACAATGGAAATATATTAGTTCAGCAGCAAACCCGGCTGATGAAGGAACTAAAGTAAGGCAATCGAAATCGTCTTGGATTGAAGGACCCGCGTTTTTGAAGCTGGACGAGAAACATTGGCCATCCGTGAATGGGGACAATCATAGTTCAGACTTAAGTCATGAAGAATTACGTCCCGTACATTCGATAAAGAGCATAAGCAAACCAAATTTAGATTGGCTGAACGTTAAATGGTGTTCGGATTGGGACCGTTTAAAGAGGTCTGTATGCATTACAATAAAATATATAGAGTGGCTTAGGTCTAAAACAAACAAAGAATTGAGATTCGATAAGACCATCAGTGCTGTTGATATGGAAAGGGCAGAAATTTTGCTGATTCTGAAAACTCAATGGGATGCATTTCCAGATGAGTTAACGGAACTCAATGTTAAACAGACGGTTGACAAATCTAGCAAAATACGAACGCTAACACCATTCCTAGATCAAAATGGTACAATAAAATCAGAAACACGATATAAGGATGCAGAGTGCGTTCCTTATGCGGCTCGATATCCTTACATACTTCCAGCAAAGCATCATGTAGTTGATTTAATATTGAAAAATCAACATGAACAGTTTAAACATAAAAAAATGAAGGCTACGATAGCAGCAGTGCAACAAAAATATCATGTTATCCAAATAGATGCTGGAATGAAGAGGACAATAAAAAAATGTCAACATTGTAAAAATGAAAATGCGAAGATAAATACCCCTAAAATGGCACCTCTACCTGAGTGTCGATTGCAACCGTTCGTGAAACCATTCACCCATACCGGAGTAGATTACTTTGGGCCGTACAATGTGTCCATCGGACGGAGAACAGAAAAACGATGGGGAGCATTGTTTACATGTATGACAACAAGGGCAGTATATCTTGAAATAGCCCATGATCTGTCTGCAGATGCATTTTTATTATGCTTGAACTCAGTGCAGAACAGACGAGGCAGAATAAAATTCCTTTATAGCGACAACGGTACTAATTTTGTAGGAGCTGACAATGAACTAAAAAAGATTCAGCACAGACTTGCGTCAAGAGGAATTGAATGGCATTTCAACCCTCCATCATCTCCACACTTTGGTGGAGCATGGGAAAGGTTGGTTCAAGAAGTTAAAAGTCTTTTACCAAATCAAACTATGCCAGAACACACATTCCGTGCGTTATTAACAGAAATCGAAAATATAATAAATAGTAGACCTTTGACGAAAATATCTTTAGATGCCACGGATGACGAACCACTCACTCCAAACCACTTCCTAATTGGTTGTGCCGGCGGTGCCGAACCATCATTGAATGATGTGTCGAAGGCAGAGGCCACTAGACAACAATGGAAGAAAGTGCAGTCTATGGCTAAAACTTACTGGGATAGGTGGTTACACGAATACCTTCCTTCATTAGCCAAAAGATCAAAATGGTCGGAAGCTGTGAAAAATGTAAAGGAAGGAGACATCGTTATGATTGCTGAAGATGATCAAAAGGCAAAGTGGAAAAAGGGAGTTGTTTTGAAAACACATGTAGGCAAGGATGGTCAGGTAAGATCGGCTGTTGTGAAAACAGCCTCTGGAGAATACACTCGACCAGTAGTCAAATTGGCTATTATGGATGTTGAGCCGCCAGGCGAAGCTTCTTCAAATGAAGACAATAAAAAAGAACAAGTAGCATCAAAACGGGTGTTGAAACACCAAGATGTTGAAACTACCATTAAGAAAGATTGCTTTGTGGGAATGATACGCAAAGTAAATGACGAAACCTCGCAGGGATACGAATGTGGAAAACGAAGGCGTGTCGATATTGACAAAGTAAAGCAAATAGCTGCGGAAATTGCAACACCAAAACCCAAACCAAAGAAAATCATAAGGCCTGTCACATGGGCAAATTTTATGGTGGTTTTGTACTTAGCATTTGCAATTTTCGGAAGTGTATTATCCTTTGAAGGATCCGGATTAATTGCATATGACTGCGGCAACCCAGAAGTTAATTTAACAAGTTATTCGTTATTGGATGTAGCTTCATGCATTCCACCATCGAATAACTTATCAACTGTGGAGGTACAAATACAAGTATTACAAAGAAATGTTAAAAGTGAAATAAGAGTGTTCCAATGCAAGGTTATAATTAAACGAAGCATAAAACATTGTGGAATGCATTCTCATACTTCTGATTATGAGAGAGGTTACGAATACATTGTAAAGGAGTTTTCATCTGAAGAGTGTCAACTCTCACATCAATTAGGAATTGTCAGACTAACGCATGACTATCGATTACGTGAATTAAAGCGGAACGCAACTACACGTGGAGAAGTCCTCATAACAGGATCTGTGTGGGGAAGTAATTGCAAAGGCGGGACGTACAGAACGCCTGTCTATACCTGGGTCGATGCCTTGGTATATTATGAGTATGAAATAACGCTACGTGATTATGTTGCTACCGTAGATTACGAAAACGACGCTATTTACTTAAAAAATAGTTTGGCCTGCACATACTCTCAAGGAAAATGTTTAGATTCAGAGGATGGCTACATCACATGGGACATAGCACTCAACAAGAAATGTGAAGAAACCGAATTTGAAATAATTTATGAGGGCCTGGTGAACAAAACCGAAAACAAAAACACTCGAAACCAGGGCAGTAATTCTAATGTTGTTTATAGCACCGTCTCTAAAACACATCTGTTTTCAATACGAGCTAGAGAACACACAAAGGTCTGTGGCCACTTGGGTTTTATGACCGATCACCCACGAATTATCATCGTTGAGGTTTTAGGTTTTAAGTCTCCTTTCAGCAAAAAATCAGGGACAGGAAAGAATTTTGATTTGTTTACTTATTTCAATTCCAAGATAACATTGGTTGAAAATTATATTGGACAAAGCATGGTTGAACTATATAACACAGTTATGACTGAAATATGCAAAATTGATAAAACACTAATGGAGACTAAATTAACTCTAGCACGCCTTAACCCAACAGAGTTTGTAAACAGTATCATCAAAAGATCTGGCTATACTGCAGTTGTAGCTGGTGAAGTTTTACATATTCTTGAATGCAAACCCGTATATGTAACACCCAGATCTGATGACAATTGTTATCAAGAAATACCCGTAGCTTATAATAATCAAACGATGTTCATCGCCCCAGTAACACGAACATTACAAAACAGAGGCACTCAAATAGATTGTACACCCCTGTTACCAGCTAAGTTTCAAATAGGTGGAAGATGGTATACGACCGACAGTCGCATCAGGGAAACCACTGCTCCTTTAAAACTTACTACGGATATACTAAATACTTGGTCGTACACACAACTCCCAAATTTAATGCAAAGCGGAGTATACGACGCAGAAAGCGTAATAAAGATGAGAAACTTGATATATGAACAAGGAGATAGACGAGTTGCGTCTAACGTATTACACAAAATCTTGATCGGTGAGCACCCAGAGTATCAAGGATTTCGTTTTGAGGCGCTCGTCTCAGACAAGTTTGTCGAAAATATAATTGGAAAATTTTGGGAGAAGTTGATGTCATGGTCTAATATGCTTGGTAACATAACATCCACGTTTATAGGAATATACATGATCAGTCGGATAATTAAATTCGTCATTGATACAATAATGCATGGGCGCATATTGTACGATATTTACGGTTTAGGTTGGCAATTGCTAGCTTCATTTTGGGACTCCCTAACAAGCTTCCTTTCTCATCGAAATGCAATGAAGAGAACGTCCCAACGAGAAAACAATATAGAATTCATTAATCAGGATGAAGCAACCGCACATGTAGACATGGGTGAGCCTAGCGCACCAACAATATACCCAATCTTACACTCGCGGAATAACGATCATATATAAGTAAACCTAGAAGGATTTACGGGCTCCGGAATGTTACCGCGAGGCAATTAATTTAAAACCAAAACCATAAGATAACCACATAGTTGCATCCCGTTTGCATAGCCCTAGCTGACGTTGATACCAAGGCCAAGAATATGAAATGAAAAGTAGGGCAAAAGGAGCGAGAGCTCGTTTTACATAATCTAACTGCAGTATTTACTTAGGAACGTTTCTGCGTTCAAGTAGGATAAACACGCCCACGCATGGCATGCTTGCGCATCTAGGTTACGTTTAGCTTTCCCTCTCTGTTTATCCTTAACGAAGGATATAATTATAATGTTTAAACGTTACAAATGTTTCATTCTTATTTGTAGAGCCATATCAGATCTGAGTTACAAAAGAAATAAACTTACAAGATAACCCGAGAAATCCCAGATCTGAGAGGGCATAGTATATAAGATCCAAATAACACAAATTTACCCTTTCAAGGGCGATCGAAATCCTAGCTAATAGAATAGGCAAAATTAGGTCAAAAGTCCGGTATTGAAAGGGATATGTAAAACCCCTGAACGAACCAAGTAAAAGTTTTACATAATTATAAGTTGCTAATGCAACACGTAGCTGTAAGATCACTTTGTACAATTTTGTTGAATAAAATTAAGTTTCATAGGTTACTCCAGATTCTTCTCTTTTTTGAATCCGAAAGAACTTTCGGCCTAGAAGTGAAAACTTCTCTCCTTAACCGGGGAAAAAAGTAGCTCCTAGAATCGAGAAACAGTGTCTGATCTGAAAGCGAAAGACTCTCCCTAACCGGAGAAGAAAGTAGCTTTTGGCGGCGACAGAGTTCTAACAAAATCCGAGAAGAAGGATATTGAATTCTGAAAGGATTTCTGTGGAGTGTTCCAATTCCAAAGGGATGTTGGGAAAAATTTCAAGGAAATTCCGAGGATAATTTTAAGCTCATTTTGGGAACAATTTCTGGAGAATACAGAAGAAATTCTTCTGCAACTTTAGGGGAATTTCAGTTCCAAAGTGTTCTGAGAAAAAAAAGTTCTAAAATATTCCGAGAAGAACCTCAATGATATTGAATTCCTAGAACAGTTCCAAAATATATCTGGAGAGAATTCAAAGAAAATTCTGCGGATAATTTCTAGTACATTCTGCAGATAGTTCCAAGATAATTTCGAAAATAATACAAAGAAAATCAAATTTTGAGTGAAATTCCAAAGGGATTTTAAGCAAAATTTCAAGTGAATTCCGAGGAAAATTTCTAGCGCATTCAATTCCAAGGTGTACTGAGAAAAATCATAAAGAGTTCTAAATATAATTCCAGTGGACTTCTGAGAAGAACTCCAAAAGAGCTCCTAGGAGAGTTCGAAAAAAATCTGAGAAGATCCTCAAGGATATTGAATTCTGAGGACAGTCCCAAAGAATTTCTGGGGAGTATTCCAAGAAAATTCTGCGAATAATTTCGAATGAATCCTGTTATAGTTCCAAGATAATTCCGAAAAGAATACCGAGAAAATTAAGTTTTGAGTGAAATTCCAAAGGGATTTTGAGGAAAATTTCAAAGGAGTACCCATAATTTCTAGCTCATTCCGGGAATAATTTCTGGATAGTACTGGGGAAGTTCTTCTGAAACTCTAAGGGAATTTCAGTTCCAAGGTGTTCTGAATAAAAGTCAAGGAGAGTTCTGAAAATAATTCCAGAGGACTTCTGAGAAGAATTTCAAAAGAGCTCATAGAGTTCTAAAAAAAGCTTTTGGATTCCCTAATTGAAAAGTGGGTATTAGTTTGCCATTGAACCTTGGTCGATTGTTGTCTTACTAAAAAATCGTCTAAGAATCTTCTCTGAAAATGTCAATGAACAGCTTTGAGTGTGTTGGTTTATTTCCTTTTAATTCCGTTATAATTGCTTATCTTTTGACAGATACGCGTATTTCGCCTACTACTTGCAGACTTCATCAGTGCCAAGCACTCAATATCACTGATCAAGATTGGATTGATCAAGAGCAATATACTGTTTGTTCACTGCTATGCGCACTGTTTGAACCTTGTACTTGTCGAAGCAGTGTGCATGCGAAAGGAGAATGCGATTCTTATTGGTCATTCATCTCGGTTTGTCGATGCTGTCACCACCATCTGACGTCTCTTCAGCTGAATTCAACCACCAAGGCAACAACATCGCAGCAAATGTATAATTTACGATAAAGCCCTACTATCGCAACCATTTGACGAACCGATCATCATCGACATCGTCGATGGGATTAAATTGCAGTTTGCATTGAAGAAGATGAACCACCACCGGAGCAAAAAATAAATAAAATTAGCTAAATTGAACAGTAGGGAAAAAGTGGGAAGAGGACAGCACCATCTACGACGTACTTTGGAGTACTCCCCATCCCCAGGTTAAATGAACCAAAGAATAAAAATTGCCCCTCCTTAACAAGATTCCTGTGCACGCTAGTGCCAACAACAGAAAAGAGCACATCAGCTATTGCGAACAAAACTTCGGAAACCCCTTTTCTCGTAACTCAAGGCTCGCCTACGCAAACTAACACCATCTTTGGGTTGGGGAAAGTTTCCCCTATCCGATGATGCTGGTAATTTGCGTTCGATTGTCGAAGAAAGTACAATCAAAGTTTTATTTATAAAGGTTGATAGTACCTTTTCAATTGTTGGTCTACAATATATTGAATTGGTTCCGCTTTTTGACAGATCAAAATTCTATAACTGCCATAGTTGGACATCGATCTGTCATAAGGACCAATGTCGAAAACATAAATAATGGCTTCTTTCGTAAATTTCTCGTATGTCAAAATCAATCCATGTAAGCCATCAATTGTATCGGAAGAAGGACTCTTTCTCTACACAGTGCACAGTGGTTTAGAATGCAGATTTTAGTGGAATGATATGTTTTGAGCCTGAAATTGAAACTTTAGACTAAAAGTATGTTCGGCAAACTTGTTCCTTATAGTTAGGCCCTCATTTTTATGACAATGAATTCTAGGGTGGTTCTTATTATCAATAAAATCAAAAATCTTACATTTTTGTTTGAATAAATTAAGGGCATATTTTAAGAAGCATACCGTCAATAACTCTTTATGTGCCTAATATATTGACAAACTTTAAGCAACAAAAGTTTGCGCCTTCTAAAGATCTAAAAGTTATTCGAAGACATCTTTGCTGGGAAATCTGAAATAAGAAAACTAGAGTAAAACAATTGTTTTTTTTTTTTCGAGACATCCTAACTCAATTCAAGAAAATAGCTCTAAATCGGTCAATTAAAAGAGATACAAAAACGTTTTTTTTCACGAAGTTGCTTGAAATTAGCTCAGCTGTAACTTTGTCCAAGAATGTATAGTATACATTGTATACCTTAATTTATTTAAACAAAAAAGTTAGATTTTTGATTTTAATGATAATAAGAACCACCCTAGAATTCATTGTCATAAAAATGAGGGCCTAACTATAAGGAACAGCTTTGTAGAAGAAACTTTTATTCTAAAGTTTCAATTTCAAGCTCAAAACATATCATTCCATCTAAATCTGCATTCTTGACCACTGTGCAGTGATGGTTTACTTGAGTGAATTTTTATTTTCGAGAAATTCACGCAAAAAGTGATTGTTTACAGTTGCGGCATTAGCCTTTACGAAAGAAAAGCATATATATGGTTGTATGCTCAGTAAGCATTGGCGTTGACGATGGCTCTGCAACTCTTTACTCCTTGTAAAATTCCATAAGCATCTAACAATATGTGCATCGAATCTAGCGGACTTTGTTACCATGTTACCAGCCAGCCTGCTGTCGTCTTTTCACGCAAATTTTTGATTTTTCACCTTCAATGCTCATAGGGCGGCCCAAATGATTGATAAATAGGGGCAAGAGAGGCATAATGAGCATCCTGCACTTCAGTCCAACACCTCTTATTATTCGAAACGGAAATAAAAGTAGGTTCAATATCAGCATGACGAATTCATTTGTTCGAACCATAAAAAATCCAAGGCATAGGAAGCTGCCCCACATGTTCACTATGCCCATCTCTCCCCTATGTATGCCTAATCGGCTCAACTAATAGCATATTTGAAGAGTGCAGAACATCCTTAATAGCATATTTGCAAGGGAAATATTTTGTAAAGGTTTGTTTTTTAATTTGTAAAATATTAATACTCTGGAAATCGTTAAGAACTAACTTTAACTAGGTACTTTGAATGCATACTATACAAAAAAATGAAAAATATCGGACATGTAAGAAAACGATTAGGAGTAGACAGTTTACATGATGTTTTCATTGGATAGAGTTGATGAATTGGACCCACTTGACATTGTAATCTTTGCTGTTGTTAGACGTATCAAACATGAAATTCTTTCATCATTTAAGACATTTTCATCTCCGAAGAAAAAGCATGAAATTATTTCTTCATTTGCAGCTGTGAAAATGTTACGCATATACTATGCAATATTTATGAGAAAGACTTAGACAAGTAAGTAAGACTCTTCCATATGAGAAAGAAGACTAGCACCGGATAGAAATTGAAAATTTAACCAACATAATTACATTCGAAATTTGGATGATTTTAACTTAGGTAGGATAACTGATATACTGCAAACTAACCCCATGTTTGACGCTATTCAGACTGTAGTTAAATTAGCGAACAATATCGTCATGATTTTGAAATTCAGCAATGGATTTTAAATCATTAAATATTTTAAATTGGAATGTTCGATCTCTTAAAGATAATGAAGACGAGCTATTTAACTTTTTGAGAGTTAATTGTTGTTATAACTGAAACGTTACTTAAAAAGGGACCCAAATTATTAGATTTATAGAAATGTCCGTTTTAAACGCAAAATTTTAATAGAAAATTCAGAATAGCAGTTATGAAAATGTAGTGTGATATTTAAGAGAGACGGAGACAAAACACTTCCATATGAGAAAGAAGACCAGCTTAGAATGATGGTCATGAAATCAAATACAGCTATTTATATGAAACCTAGGTACATTTCGCATCTAGTCAAGGTAGTGGATGGTGCCATTAGGTATAAAAATAGATATAAAACTCTCTACCTAATCAAATACAGTTAGAGAAAAGCAGCAGTGTACCTGGGAATGTACATTAGAATTGTCAATTTGGAATTATGAGACATGAAAAGGATATAGGGGAATTTACGTATTCTCGGCAACCTAAGCAGCGACCTTCTTTCTTTAGCCTTTTTCTCTAAGAATTGTCAAAAACTGGTTTGAAACGCTTTTACAAAGCTCCAATCTTCTCTAGTGAGAGCGAGTATTGTCGGCAACCAGTTTTTCTTCGGCAACCGTTCCATTTGATCTGCCGATAAATCTGCTGTTCTATTATCGGCAACTCGAAATCAGCTACAATTTGTAGTGCATGTGTTGCATTTCAAGAAAATTTGGCTAGATTGCTTTTTTCAGTGGTAAAATATAGTCAAATTGAAACTGAAAGCATAAGGAATCGTTTGCATCCATTAAACGAAGTGTTTTCGTAATAAAATCCAGTGAAAATAGTGTTTCAATTTGTGTTGCCGAAAATACTCTGTCATGCCGAAGCCGTCATTTCCCCTAGGTAAGGTTTTTTTTATTGAAGTCCCGTCGGTCCGAGCTTTACCTCTTTTTTTCGAACGGATATCATGATAGGAGTGAAAGGGTGAGGAAATGTTCACCATGTTTCACGCACAGACTGATGTTTGCTTATGGGATTCTATCAAAGGAGTAAAGAGTTACAGAGTGACCGATAAGGCGAATTGTCAATAGTCAAGATAAAGCACAATGAGATGTAAAAAATTGAGGCCCACGCGGAGAAAAATTTCATCCCAAAATTTGAGTTCTTTTAACATAATTTTGAGTTGAGCCTCGCACTTGCACTCGTTAGTGTTGGCAAAATATGAACGAGAGATTCGACCCAACGATATAGTTCAGCCCAATAAGATACTTCTGAGTAAAATACATATTCTCAAATTTGCGTAAATTATACTGAATTTTGGGTAGAATATACTAAAGAGTAAGTATTTTTTTGGTGGCTTTAAATGGAAACTACTATATTCGATTTACGCAAATTTGGGTTATTGGGCTGAACTCGTGAATTGAGGGAAAAGTACTTAATTTTGGGTAGTTTTTCATCTCCGTGCAGATAATTTATCTTCTCTTTTGTTCCTCCGCTGTTTAAATGCTTGACAGAGTTTGACGTGTGGGTATTCTTTTTTCGGCTAGCTCAACAGGGGGCTTTTCAAAAGGATTTTTGAACTAGTATTTTCGAGTCAGTCAGAAGTCAATCAAGAGCGTTGATATCTAGTATTACCTTTTATCAAATGTAATATTTCTTCATCTCTTCGATCTAATTGCATTGGATTGATACGGAAATTATGTTGATTGAATGGAATTTAATGCAAATAACTCGAAGATTTGATGATTACGTTGAATAAGTGTAAAACTACCATTTTGTCTGTGGAATGTTGAAATATTGTTTACTAT
Source organism: Ochlerotatus camptorhynchus (assembly GCF_037179485.1). NCBI lineage: Eukaryota > Metazoa > Arthropoda > Insecta > Diptera > Culicidae > Ochlerotatus > Ochlerotatus camptorhynchus. Next base: position 1,625,905 of record NW_027040781.1, read on the forward strand.
GCTTTTATGATTACATAAATAAATAACCTGTTGATGCATATTAACGTTTACATTTAAAAAAGGACTTTTTTTTCTAAACAAAAAAAAAACTATAAACAAAACAACTTCCAATAGAACCTAACAATTATTTTCGTTTCTAAATAGAGCTTAACTTTGATACACCTAGCTGTGAGTCGTACCCTAGAGGACTACGTCTTTCATTTCTATACTGAGGATACACTTTGTGAAAACCAAAAATGGAACATGAAACAAATTTATGTAAGATTTTGAACATTAATAACTCAGCTGCTCCTGAACCAATTTCAATAATTTCATCACCAATCGATCAGCAATGTTTTTACGCATCTATAGCAGTGCTTTTGACTGATAACGAGAAGATAATGAAGAAGTGGTAATGTCAAGCATTGTCCGATGTACAAATAAAAAGTGATAATTTTATCACTGTTAAACGTTCTTCCCAAACCCAGTCCTCATAATCGAGTACCACTTGGTTGCACATCATTCTGCTTTAACCTGAAAAGATATAAAGCAGGTGTACCTGGAGTATCTAGAAATCAACGAGAGAAGTCATTGTTTACAAAAGCTGTTACGCCCTAGTTCCAGCTCTATCTAGATATATGGTTATATGCTCAGTAAGCATTGGCGTTGACGGTGACTCTGCAACTCTTTACTCCTTGTAAAATTCCATAAGCATCTAACAATATACATGGAATCTAGCGGACTTTTTTTTTTTTTTTTGAACTCTTTATTTGTTCCAAATTCAAAATAAATTACATTTAATTTTTAACCTAGGTGCTCCAGTTACTGCAGTAACGTACCAGTCTTAATTGTTATGATATATATCTAAGTGTTTTTACATTGTTCATGTCTTGGCAATTAAGTATTTTAAACAGGCTTTTTAAACCTGCATGTCAGTATAACAATTGATATCTTAAAACTAAAAACTAAAACTAAATCTTATCTAAGTATAAAGGGAATTAATCGTTGCAATTGAGGATTGCAACGATTTTTGCCTGAAATTATTAATTATTTTGTTGGACATTTGTGCTAAAGTCTCAACATTCGAAATTCTATGTACTTCGGTTGTACTGTACCAGGGAGGCAACTTCAAAATCATTTTCAGAATTTTGTTCTGAATCCTTTGAAGTGCTTTTTCCTGGTAGTGCAGCAACTAGACCATATTGGCACAGCGTAAAGCATGGCCGGTCTAAAAACTTGTTTAAATATTAGAAGTTTATTCGTCAGGCAAAGTTTGGATTTCCTGTTTATAAAAGGATACAAACATTTTATATATTTGTTACATTTGGCTTGAATGCCCTCAATGTGATCTTTAAAAGTTAATTTTTGGTCAAGTATTAATCCAAGATATTTCACTTGGTTTGACCAGGAAATTGGAACTCCGTTCATAGTGACTATGTGACTACTACTAGGTTTCAAAAACGAAGCTCTAGGCTTATGTGGAAATATTATAAGTTGAGTTTTGGAAGCGTTGGGAGAAATCTTCCATTTTTGTAAATAAGAAGAGAAAATATCTAAACTTTTCTGCAGTCTGCTGCAAATAACACGAAGACTTCTTCCTTTAGCGGAAATGCCTGTATACAATATAGGCCCAAGAATGCTACCCTGATGAACTCCTGCTCTAACAGGTAGTCGATTTGATTTGGAATTTTGATAATTTACCTGCAGAGTTCCGTCAGTTAAATAATTTTGAACTAATTTCATAATGTAAAGTGGAAAATTAAACTTTTTCAATTTAGCAATCGAACTTTCATGCCAAACACTGTCGAATGATTTTTCTATGTCTAGAAGAGCAACTCCAGTTGAGTGGCCTTCCGATTTGTTTGAACGAATTAAATTGGTAACTCTTAAGAGTTGATGAGTAGTTGAATGCCCATGGCGAAATCCAAACTGCTCATCTGCAAAAATTGAGTTCGTATTGATGTGATGCATCATTCTATTCAAAATTATCTTTTCAAAAAGTTTACTTATTGAAGAAAGCAAACTTATTGGACGGTAGCTAGAAGCTTCAGCTGGATTTTTATCCGGCTTCAAAATTGGAACAACTTTTGCATTTTTCCATTTATCAGGAAAGTATGCCAAATGGAAACATCTGTTAAATAATTTTACCAAGAAAGACAAGGTACTCTCTGGGAGTTTTTTGATGAGGATATAGAAAATTCCATCATCACCTGGAGCTTTCATATTTTGAAAATTTTTAGTTATAGACCTTACTTCGTCCAAATCAGTCCCCCAGGAATCATCAAAAATATTTTCCCGAGAGAAAATATTCAGAAAATCCCGAGCAACCTGATTCTCAATAGGACTAGTAAGACCCAAACTGAAATTATGGGAACTCTCGAATTGTTTAGCAAGTTTCTGAGCTTTTTCCAAATTTGAGATCAAAATTTTATCACCTTCTTTAAGCGCTGGAATAGGCTTTTGAGGTTTTTTCAAAATTTTTGTGAGTTTCCAAAAGGGTTTAGAACTCGGGTCTAATTTAGAAATATTATTTTCAAAAGTTTTGTTCCTCAGGGCAGAGAATCGCTTTTTAATTTGTTTTTGCAAATCCCGCCAGATAACCTTCATGGCAGGATCGCGTGTTCTTTGATATTGTCTCCTACGGACATTTTTAAGACGGATCAAGAGCTGAAGATCGTCGTCTATTATAATTGAATATCTAGCGGACTTTGTTACCATGGTACCAGCCTGCTGTCGTCTTTTCAGGCAAATATTTGATTTTTCACCTTCAATGTAGAAATATGGCATCAGATGCAAGAAAGGAAAGAGATAATGTATTTGATTCATCTCATGGTTCAAGCTCTGGAAAAGCTTTGAGTAATGAAACAAAAGAACTGGTTTTGAATTTTTTGAGGACGATGATATAAGCCGTGCAATGCCAGGCCAAAGAGATTTTGTTAGCGTAAAGACAGGAAATAAGAGATTAGCTGTTCAGAAAAGATTGTTAATGATGACATTGAGAGAAGCTTTTAATCGCTTTAATGAAATGTACGTCAATGTAAAAATAGGGTTTTCATCATTTGCAAGCCTCCGGCCAAGACAATGTAAACTATTGACTATCACAGGAACACATAATGTTTGCGTTTGCACTACGCATGAAAATGTCAATTTAATTCTACATAGCTTAAAAAAATACAATGTCTTGAATGATCTAAAAACATTAACGAATAGATTACTTTGCGAAAATAAGACAACTCATTGCCATCTACGAAGATATAAAAACTGCCCAGATACCTCAGTTTTAGAAGACAGTTTATTGAAACAAGTTTATTGTTTATTGAAAAGCTTTCATTCGAACAATGGGTTACCACTGACAGATGTGATTTAGAAACTATTGTAAAGCAAACCGATGAGTTTGTTTCATTTTTCAGCTCAAAATTAGAAAGTTTGATTCCGCATGATTTTGTAAAAACCGAACAATCCAATTTTTTGAAAACTACAAAACAAAACTTGCAAGATGGTGAATTTTTAGCTATTTGTGACTTTTCTGAAAATTACAGCTTCGTTTTGCAGGATGAAGTTCAATCACACCATTGGAACGTGCAACAGGCCACAATCCATCCTTTCGTAATATATTATACTGAAAATATTCAAATTAAATATTTTAGCTTCATTATAATTTCTGAAGAACTAAGACATGATTCAGTCGCTGTCAATTTGTTTATTGATAAAATGATAAACTTTTTACAAATTGATCAAAATATTAAAAAGATTATAATATTATCATATTCGAAATTTGGACGATTTTAACTTAGGTAGGATAACTGATATAATGCAAACTAACTCCATGTTTGACGCTGTTCAGACTGTAGTTAAATTTGCGAACAATATCGTCATGATTTTGAAATTCAACAATTGATTTTAAATCATTAAATATTTTAAATTGGAATGTTCGATCTCTTAAAGATAATGAAGACGAGCTATTTAACTTTTTGAGAGTTAATTGTCGTTATAACTGAAATGTTACTTAAATAGGGACCCAAATTATTAAATTTATAGAAATGACCATTTTTAAACGCAAAATTTTAATAGAAAATTCAGAATAGCAGTTATGAAAATGTAGTTTGATATTTAAGAGAAAGACGGAGACAAAACACTTCCATATGAGAAAGAAGACCAGCTTAGAATGATGGTCATGAAATCAAATACAGCTATTTATATGAAACCTAGGTACATTTCGCATCTAGTCAAGGTGGTGGATGGTGCTATTAGGTATAATAATAGATATAAAACTCTCTACCTAATCAAATACGGTTAGAGAAAAGAAGCAGTGTACCTGCGAATGTACATTAGAATTGTCAATTTGGAATTATGAGACATGAAAAGGATATAGGGGAATTTACGTATTCTCGGCAACCTAAGCAGCGACCTTCTTTCTTTAGCCTTTTTCTCTAAGGAACGCACACATATGCAGTATTGGTTTGTTTACAATCTTTTGCTGCCAGCTGCTCTAACAATTTCAGTCGAAAGAATTGTCAAAAACTGGTTTGAAACGCTTTTACAAAGCTCCAATCTTCTCTAGTGAGAGCGAGTATTGTCGGCAACCAGTTTTTCTTCGGCAACCGTTCCATTTGATCTGCCGATTTGATTTGCCGATAAATCTGCTGTTCTATTATCGGCAACTCGAAATCAGCTACAATTTGTAGTGCATGTGTTGCATTTCAAGAAAATTTGGCTAGATTGCTTTTTTCAGTGGTAAAATATAGTCAAATTGAAGCTGAAAGCATAAGGAATCGTTTGCATCCATTAAACGAAGTGTTTTCGTAATAAAATCCAGTGAAAATAGTGTTTCAATTTGTGTTGCCGAAAATACTCTGTCATGCCGAAGCCGTCATTTCCCCTAGGTAAGGTTTTTTGATTGAAGTCCCGTCGGTCCGAGCTTTACCTCTTTTTTTCGAACGGAAATGATAGGAGTGAAAGGGTGAGGAAATGTTCACCATGTTTCACGCACAGACTGATGTTTGCTTGATGTTTGCGCAATAATTTACGTAATTTATCATCAAGTCTCATAGAGAAAATACATTCATGGGGCTTTGATCATCAATTGGATGTAACAATGCGTATTTGTGAATCGTGTCGTGGAATTTTAGTGCACAATAGGACACCTCTCCCGAAAAAGAGGCGATCGGATGGAAAAGAATCAAGCCATGCTCGGAAGTTTTAAGAGCCGCAACCATCAACAAGTCATCAGCAATCAGAACATCAGGAATTTGACGATACACTAGGTAAATAATAATAACTTTAACTGTTTCAACTGTGTGGTTTAAGGATTGTACATCGAAGATACAACTTCATTTTCAACATTTTTTTAGAGCACGAGCTGGATGAACCGCTTATCGTACAAATTTGATCGATTGGTAGGCCAACCTCGGTGAACAATCTATCAAATTTTCACGACTGTACGATATGCGGTTTATGCAGCTCGTGCTCCACAAACATGGGGAAAATTCAGATGCGGCTTCGATGTACCGTAAACGGGGATGTCTTTGATAATGGAGGTAACTTTGATAATGCAGTTAAGTTATGACTTAATGCTCTTCGTATTCATTATTTTGGAAGGGAACATCGGTTTCCTATCCAAAATATTGCGTACGATGTGCCTTAAGTCATAAATTTTTGGCTTAGCTGCATTACCAAAGTTACCCCTATTATCAAAACCACCCCCGTTCATGGTACTATCACCTTAACAGCGTTATATATTAATGTGTGGTAATATTTTTTTTTTCTTTTCTTTAATTTTACAGATACAGATCCATCGCTAGAATCAATCCCATCAGCGGATCAGATCCAAGGTCCATATAATGTGGAACAATTCAATTGTATAGCTTCAACCTTACAGTTATCACCAATTTCATCGAGAAGTATGAATTATCGTGTTCAAAAATCTGCAGAGATCACAAAGGCAGTGCGTAAAAATATATTTGGGATGGATTCAGACGATGTCAACAAATCAAATGATTTTGACGAAATGATCATGCAGTTAAAGGAGAAATTTAATTTGCCTTCTACGAGTACAAATGACAAATTAAAAGTGTTATCAGTGCTCCCTAAATCATGGTCAGTGAATCAAATAGTTAATGAGTTTAATGCACCCCATCATACAGTGAAACAGATGAAAAGGCTAGTCAGAGAACAAGGTATTCTTTGTAGTAAGAAAGCAAGAAGTGGTCATGGATTTAATGATACTTTGACAGTGATGATATTAGTAGGCCTATGCCAGGAAGTAATGATTATGTTTCTGAATATCGAAATGGATATAAAGAGCATGTTCAGAAACGTTTATTGATGATGTCTCTTAAAGAGGCTTTTATGATTTTTGAAGAGAAATACAAAAGTGTTAAATGTTCGATCTCTTAAAGATAATCAAGACGAGCTATTTAACTTTTTGAGAGTTAATTGTCGTTATAACTGAAACGTTACTTAAAAAGGGACCCAAATTATTAAATTTATAGAAATGACCGTTTTTAAACGCAAAATTTTAATAGAAAATTCAGAATAGCAGTTATGAAAATGTAGTGTGATATTTAAGAGAAAGACGGAGACAAAACACTTCCATATGAGAAAGAAGACCAGCTTAGAATGATGGTCATGAAATCAAATACAGCTATTTATATGATACCTAGGTACATTTCGCATCTAGTCAAGGTGGTGGATGGTGCTATTAGGTATAATAATAGATATAAAACTCTCTACCTAATCAAATACGGTTAGAGAAAAGAAGCAGTGTACCTGCGAATGTACATTAGAATTGTCAATTTGGAATTATGAGACATGAAAAGGATATAGGGGAATTTACGTATTCTCGGCAACCTAAGCAGCGACCTTCTTTCTTTAGCCTTTTTCTCTAAGGAACGCACACATATGCAGTATTGGTTTGTTTACAATCTTTTGCTGCCAGCTGCTCTAACAATTTCAGTCGAAAGAATTGTCAAAAACTGGTTTGAAACGCTTTTACAAAGCTCCAATCTTCTCTAGTGAGAGCGAGTATTGTCGGCAACCAGTTTTTCTTCGGCAACCGTTCCATTTGATCTGCCGATTTGATTTGCCGATAAATCTGCTGTTCTATTATCGGCAACTCGAAATCAGCTACAATTTGTAGTGCATGTGTTGCATTTCAAGAAAATTTGGCTAGATTGCTTTTTTCAGTGGTAAAATATAGTCAAATTGAAGCTGAAAGCATAAGGAATCGTTTGCATCCATTAAACGAAGTGTTTTCGTAATAAAATCCAGTGAAAATAGTGTTTCAATTTGTGTTGCCGAAAATACTCTGTCATGCCGAAGCCGTCATTTCCCCTAGGTAAGGTTTTTTGATTGAAGTCCCGTCGGTCCGAGCTTTACCTCTTTTTTTCGAACGGAAATGATAGGAGTGAAAGGGTGAGGAAATGTTCACCATGTTTCACGCACAGACTGATGTTTGCTTGATGTTTGCGCAATAATTTACGTAATTTATCATCAAGTCTCATAGAGAAAATACATTCATGGGGCTTTGATCATCAATTGGATGTAACAATGCGTATTTGTGAATCGTGTCGTGGAATTTTAGTGCACAATAGGACACCTCTCCCGAAAAAGAGGCGATCGGATGGAAAAGAATCAAGCCATGCTCGGAAGTTTTAAGAGCCGCAACCATCAACAAGTCATCAGCAATCAGAACATCAGGAATTTGACGATACACTAGGTAAATAATAATAACTTTAACTGTTTCAACTGTGTGGTTTAAGGATTGTACATCGAAGATACAACTTCATTTTCAACATTTTTTTAGAGCACGAGCTGGATGAACCGCTTATCGTACAAATTTGATCGATTGGTAGGCCAACCTCGGTGAACAATCTATCAAATTTTCACGACTGTACGATATGCGGTTTATGCAGCTCGTGCTCCACAAACATGGGGAAAATTCAGATGCGGCTTCGATGTACCGTAAACGGGGATGTCTTTGATAATGGAGGTAACTTTGATAATGCAGTTAAGTTATGACTTAATGCTCTTCGTATTCATTATTTTGGAAGGGAACATCGGTTTCCTATCCAAAATATTGCGTACGATGTGCCTTAAGTCATAAATTTTTGGCTTAGCTGCATTACCAAAGTTACCCCTATTATCAAAACCACCCCCGTTCATGGTACTATCACCTTAACAGCGTTATATATTAATGTGTGGTAATATTTTTTTTTTCTTTTCTTTAATTTTACAGATACAGATCCATCGCTAGAATCAATCCCATCAGCGGATCAGATCCAAGGTCCATATAATGTGGAACAATTCAATTGTATAGCTTCAACCTTACAGTTATCACCAATTTCATCGAGAAGTATGAATTATCGTGTTCAAAAATCTGCAGAGATCACAAAGGCAGTGCGTAAAAATATATTTGGGATGGATTCAGACGATGTCAACAAATCAAATGATTTTGACGAAATGATCATGCAGTTAAAGGAGAAATTTAATTTGCCTTCTACGAGTACAAATGACAAATTAAAAGTGTTATCAGTGCTCCCTAAATCATGGTCAGTGAATCAAATGAGCACCCCATCATACAGTGAAACAGATGAAAAGGCTAGTCAGAGAACAAGGTATTCTTTGTAGTAAGAAAGCAAGAAATGGTCATGGATTTAATGATACTGAAAAACAAATTGTTTTAAATTTCTTTGACAGTGATGATATTAGTAGGCCTATGCCAGGAAGTAATGATTATGTTTCTGAATATCGAAATGGATATAAAGAGCATGTTCAGAAACGTTTATTGATGATGTCTCTTAAAGAGGCTTTTATGATTTTTGAAGAGAAATACAAAAGTGTTAAATGTTCGATCTCTTAAAGATAATCAAGACGAGCTATTTAACTTTTTGAGAGTTAATTGTCGTTATAACTGAAACGTTACTTAAAAAGGGACCCAAATTATTAGATTTATAGAAATGACCGTTTTTAAACGCAAAATTTTAATAGAAAATTCAGAATAGCAGTTATGAAAATGTAGTTTGATATTTAAGAGAAAGACGGAGACAAAACACTTCCATATGAGAAAGAAGACCAGCTTAGAATGATGGTCATGAAATCAAATACAGCTATTTATATAAAACCTAGGTACATTTCGCATCTAGTCAAGGTAGTGGATGGTGCCATTAGGTATAATAATAGATATAAAACTCTCTACCTAATCAAATACGGTTAGAGAAAAGAAGCAGTGTACCTGCGAATGTACATTAGAATTGTCAATTTCGGTTTGAGTTTTGGAATTATGAGACATGAAAAGGATATAGGTAAGGTTTTTTGATTGAAGTCCCGTCGGTCCGAGCTTTACCTCTTTTTTTCGAACGGATATCATGATAGGAGTGAAAGGGTAAGGAAATGTTCACCATGTTTCACGCACAGACTGATGTTTGCTTATGGGATTCTATCAAAGGAGTAAAGAGTTACAGAGTGACCGATAAGGCGAATTGTCAATAGTCAAGATAAAGCACAATGAGATGTAAAAAATTGAGGCCCACACGGAGAAAAATTTCTTCCCAAAATTTGAGTTCTTTTAACTTAATTTTGAGTTGAGCCTCGCACTTGCACTCGTTATTGTTGTCAAAATAGGAACGAGAGATTCGACCCAACGATATAGTTCAGCCCAATAAGATACTTTTGAGTAAAATACATATTCTCAAATTTGCGTGAATTATACTTAATTTTGGGTAGAATATACTAAAGAGTAAGTATTTTTTGCTGGTTTTAAATGGAAACTACTATATTCGATTTACGCAAATTTGGGTTATTGGACTGAATTCGTGAATTGAGGGAAAAGTATGTACTTAATTTTGGGTAGTTTTTCATCTCCGTGCAGATAATTTATCTTCTCTTTTGTTCTTCCGCTGTTGATGATGCTTGACGGAGTTTGACGTGTGGGCATTCTTTTTCGGCTAGCTCAACAGGGGGCTTTTCAAAAGGATTTTTGAACTAGTATTTTCGAGTCAGTCAGAAGTCAATCGAGAGCGTTGTTTTCCAGTATTACCTTTTTACAAATGTAATATTTCTTCATCTCTTCGATCTAATTGCATTGGATTGATTACCGAAATTACGTTAATTGAATGGAATTTAATGCAAATAACTCGAAGATTTGATGAATACGTTGAATAAGTGTAAAACTACCATTTTGTCTGTGGTATGTTGAAATATTGTTTACTATGCTTTTAGTGAGTCAACTTATGATTACATCACTAAATAACCTGTTGATGCATATTAACGTTTACATTTAAAAAAGCACCTTTTTTATAAACAAAAAAAAACTATAAACAAAACAACTTCCAGTAGAACCATACAATTATTTTCGTTTCTAAATAAAGCTTAACTTTGATACACCTAGCTGTGAGTCCCACTCTAGGACCTTAGCCATAGTGATTTAACCAAAATCGACCTTGCCACGGTTTTTGTTACAAAGTAATTGGAGTATTTCTTTGTGTTGGGATTTGAGAAGAAACTTTCAATTGACGGTAATTAAGAAACATAGGGAGTGTTGAAATCTTGGATATTAAGATCAACTCAAAACACTGCATATTTTTCAAATGGTACTTCTGTATAAACCTTGACAACTTGTTGCAAAATTTTGCTGCTTCTATCGGTGACGTCACGTTCGTGCTACCTGTTTTGCTGACGTGACATTTCAGACATTCTCGACACAGTTTACGGACGTCAGCATTCATTTTAGGCCAATGATACCGTTGTTTAACTGTGTCTCATGTTTTCTCATACCCGAAATGCGCTTTCTCATGGAGTTTCCTAATAATTGATTCCCGTTCCGGTGCTGGGGGATACTGCTTCGACATAAATCGAGAGTCACTCACACGATTTGCTGTCCTGACGTATCGGAAGATTCTTCCATCCACGATTCGGTAATCCTGGTACTTCAGCGGCTCCTGACGAATTCTGTCAAGTAGATCTTCGTATGCGAGGTCAGATTGTGATACGGTTATCACGTCCACCTCTATCGACCTCGAAAGGCAGTCTGCCGTTATGTTGCATTTGCCTTTACGATACTCCACCGCATAAGCTTGGCGTTCCCTGTTTCGGTTCCGATGTTAAACAGCCACAGAAGACTTCTCGCGTCCGTCACTACTCGGAATTTGGTCCCTTCGATAAAGTGCCGGAAATGTTGGATCGCAGACAACACCCCGAGGCATTCTTTCTCGACTGCTGAATATCGTCTTTGGGTTTGATTCAGTTTTTTACTGAAGTAACCCCATCATGTTCCTGTACTAGGGCTGCACCTAAAGCCCTATCCGATGCATCCGATTCGATGGTGAATATCTTGCCAAAATCTGGATTTCCCAAAATCGGTGCCGCTGTCAGAATCGACTTCAGTTCTCTGAAAGCATCTTCTGCTTCCTTAGACCAGGTGAACTTTTTGTTGTCTTTGGTTAGCAGGTCGGTTATCGGTGCTGTAACCTTACTGTAATCCTTAATAAAGCGCTGGTAAAAGCCTGCCAGGCCCATCAGACGCCGAATGTCTTCTTGTGTTTTCGGTCTGGCATAATCTAAGATTGGTTGGATACGACTACACTGAAAATGTATTTTCGTTATTTCTCTGAAAACCGTTTCGTAAAAATGAATATCGTACATACAACACATCTTTCATAAAAGGTACGAAACATTCGTTTTTCATGTCATCTGGCGCAATGTCAATATTACGCCTTATTCGTATAATATACAAATACATCTTCGTACAATCAAAACAACAACTGCGCTTATTGTCTCCTAAAGTGCTGATTGTGTGTTGGAGATGGGATTTTTTTTTTTGAAATATTGTCGGTTTGACCAATACATGCAAGCTACCACAATAAATCAAATTACTAGTCGCAGTGGTTTTATCTCAGAGAAAAAAAGCAAACGAAATCGAATTACCGTTCCATAAATGCTTCTTATTTACCTTTAGCTTGACCATTTCTCGTAGCACAGATAGAGCGATGGAAATAGCTCAGATCTGACGATCGCAAAGTTTATGATCCGAGTCCGGTCTGTAACCTATTTTTATTTTTTGTCATGTTTATTACTTCCAATGATGAAGTTATTTTTACCCATCCTCACTAACTCACTCCACATTTTTCGGTTTCCACAACCAACACTTGTGGCCCGCTGGTTGGGTGTAGCGATATCGAGTGTGACAGTTCTGACGAAACTAGATTCATACAATGTACAAATCCATTTCGTTGCAGAAAACAACGAATAAATTTTATTTTAAGTGTACTGTCAATCGCCACCCCGTGTTCGTTGATTAGGTACCGTAAGTACATTACCTGTTTTCTACGCATTGGGTAGGAGTCCATCACAGTCAGCTTGTTTATTTTCCTAGAATCTAGGCAAACGCGTACCTTACCGTTCTTTTTAGGAACCGGTACGAGGGGATTGGTCCATTCGCTATTGCACTCCTCTATAGCATCCAACGCTTTGAATCTCTCCACCTCCGCTTTTATAGCTTCTTGCATATAAGGAGAGCATCTGTACATTGCCGGATTGCGTGGTTTTGTTCCTTCTTTCAGGACAATTTCGTGTTCGATTAAGTGGGTTCGACCCAATTTCCCCGTTGCTGTAAGCTCGAACTCCTTAATGACGTCTGTAAGCTGCTTTCGCTCGTCTACAGTTAGATCATGTTCAGTTTCGATAGACTCGGGGTCTGGAATCGTCTCCGTTGGTCCTTCGTATACCGGAATCTCCAACGTCTCGTCCTCTTCTTCGTTTTGTATTTGCGACCTTTCCGCGGTCGGTTCGATCGTGAAACATATTGGTTCATTCCGCTCATCCAAAACGGTTTCCAAGATCTCTGGACCCTCTCCTAGATCGATCATAGGTTTGATCCCGAACGCCTCCCAGAAATCTGCTCCCAAGATAATTGTTCGTGAAATTTCTGGAACTACGATTGTGGGTATCACCTTCGTCACATTCTTGTAGGTAAACGGGATGTTTACGAAACCACGACATCTGCAGTTAAAACTCGAATCGCCGCTGGTTGTATCTTGAGTTGAAATCTTTCGATCAGATCTAGCGAGTTCAAAATGCTAATTCCGGCCCCAGAGTCTAATAACGCCTCTGTTTCCAAATTGAATATTTTCACCTTGATGTGAGGACATTGACTTATCCTAAGTTTAATATGGTACACCTGTGCTATAGGATCAAATTGTGATTAGGGAAATGCGTTTAAAGTCGGAATGCTTGATTCCCCAGACTCGCATCCCTTCTTCAGTTGTCCCTGCTGTACATTTTCTTGCGAGTTAGCTGGCCTAGCACATCGCTCGCACGTTCTAATTGTCCTTCCCAAGTTACCACACCCATAGCAGAAAATGTTCCGTGGTCGTGGACACTGTCTCCATCCGTGGCCCGCTTCTTGACAGTTCCAACAGCTTAATCTCGCACTTATTCGTTCAAAATCCTCTCGCTGACGACTCGAAGTGTTCTGCTGAATAGTCTCGGTATTCGATCGGTTCACGGGTGGTCTGTTCCTCGTCTGCTCCCTTCTAATCATTTTCACAGCTGTTGACTGCTCTGTTTCGTCATTGCTGGTTTCATTTTCGGCATCGATTTGGTTGATTGGTCTTCGAACGAGAGTGTCGTTTGTCTGTTGGTGTAGCTGATGATCCGCAGCGTTGATACGATAGTTCAGGTCGATCAGGTGAATCAAATCTCGCACCCTAATGATCGAAATTTTCGATCTATAGTGCTGCCGCATATTATCCCAAATTACCTCGAACTTTTGTCTTCTTGATAACGGTTGCGATAACATCAGGTTGAGCTTCTCGATCTCGAATGAACGATTCGCCCCGCTGTTGTTTCCGTTCTTGGATTCTGGATCTAATTCCTTGGTACTTATTCGGGTTACCGAAACGGTAAGTAATTCCGTTTTGGAAGTCTTCCCATGTCAACAGGCCGTCCACATAAGTGAAAAACCAGTCCGATGCAGCCCCTTCCAGAAGTATGTGGATATCCCTCAACAGCTCATGTTTTGGTATGCCTTCCCGCTCAGCTAGTTTGGTGGTCTTGTAGAGGAAATTTTCTACCGAAATTCCGCGTGGATCCCCAGAGAATCTCAGCTTCCATTTCTCCACCCGACCCTGGCCAGCGTAGCGTCTGTGACGATATGTATCCCGTCCACGAGGTTGCCGGAAATTACCATTGGCGTAGCTCGATAAGGAGTCTTCGTAGCTGTCCCTTTCATCGTCGTCCTGTCCACCTCTGTAATCGTCGGCTCTGTGTCCTGGTACCCGTGGTTCCTCTTCACTGGATTCCGTATTTGATTGGCCATTTACATTGATCGTTAGTTGACGGTTTGTAGTTTTTCGATGTCCATTGCGGCCGTTCAGACGCTCTGGCCCTTCTGCCCTTTCCGGTTTATTCGTGTTCCTAACCTAGGTTTATTCATGGCACTTGTTCCTTTCCCATTTGTTCGTTTGTTTGCTAGCTCTCCCTAATCGTGTGTGCAGTATCCTGATCTGGTTCTAGCGATTGCTAGCCTAACTTGCTAATTTTCTTCGAGCTCATGTGTTTGTGTGTGTGTGGAGATTCGCATGCGTTAATTTACTCACGGTAGTCATTGTCGTCGCTGCTTCATCCGTGTCGGCACAGAAGCATCCCTTTGTCGGAGTGAGGTCGGCAAAGTAGCAGCCTATTCAAACGGTGGTGGTATTGCACATTGCACCCCGGACTGATATGGTGCGGAAATTCCCAATCGAACCCTCGAATTGGTACTGAACTAGCGCCGACTGCCGGTGGCGCAAATGTCAACGAGGGGATCGTCGAAGACGAATAATGTACGTGGGTTCACGTGGTTGACATTGGTGGATTTGGCCAACGCTCTGCCGGAGAACAGTTAAACGGAGTCTCCCTTCCGAATTCTCCCCCGAACCGGGAACCTTGAAGTTGAAGCGTGGGGTCTAGAGAGCGCGATTTATTTCCTCAATTGCGGTGTTTAGAGTAAAGCCATCTATCGCTAGAAGCGATGCGGTGCAAACTCCAATCTGCACAACTTGATCCTACACAAAAACGATCCTAAACAAAAAGCCGTCGAACGGCTGTTCGACACATTTCAGTTACATCTCCACACAAAAGACACTATTCACCTTACCTTTCTATAACTTTGCACACACAATAAGTGAACCGCACGGAACTTTTTACATACAGTTTGCACTCTACAGGCTAACTGAAAGGAACAAAGATGTAACATTAAAATTGGTCTTTTAGACTCCTCACATTTTTTAACTTCACATACCACGAAAAACACACCGCGACACTAAGTACCTTAAGTACTAATTACTCGCACTCCCGCCTCTTCCACGGTTCAAGTCAAAGTGAACGAGTAGAAGTTCCAGATACCCTCAGATAGGCGTGATTTCAACGGTCATCGTGGCCGGAAGTACGTCAAATTACCGAAGTAATTCAACGACGTTTCAAACGACAATTTTCATCATCTTTCTCTCAAGAACATTCAATGCTACATCTCTTTCCTTGTCATACAATTTAAGTATACTATCTTACTCCAATCTATTTTCGGTTATTCTTTTATTAGAGAGAACGGTTCGAATTCGAACCCCGGACTTTGACGAACAGGTAGCGTATTCGGGTCAAATGGAGTGAATTAGCTGAACGTATCGGGAATTTGTTGGTTTTTGTATGACAAGTGTAACTATATATATATATATATTTATATATATGGACGTACGTTCCTTGGCGGTGAATACATTTATGAATTTAATTGTAAAAAACAAACGTTCATGTAATATACTTAAATGTGAAAATTGTATGCTAGGATATCTGTGCAAATAAATAACTAAATAATTAAATGGAAAAGCGTACTTGTTACAAGGCAACTGCATTCAGCATCTTTGCTAGACGGTAAAAAAGTTTATCGGAATTCAGACTCGTTTCGGGTGACTTTCGCAGGTTCAGTTCTCCCAAACTTTGTTAAAATTGATGGTGCTTTTTTTTCAGTGGCTGTTTGTACAGAGGGTATACAATTGTACCAACTGCAAAAGGCTGGGACACTCGGCCAGCCATTGCGGTAACAAAACTCGTTGTGGCAAATGTGGTGAAAACCACAAAGAGGATTCTTGCCACAAAGAATCAGTAAAATGCGCTAATTGTGGCGAGAATCCTCACCCCTTGCAGGAGTGCCCGATGTACAAGCAGATAAAGTGCAGCGTTCAATATCTGGACGCTCCAAGCAGACATATGCTCAAATGGTGAAGGCTGCATCAGCCGTCCAAGATGCAAACCAATTTTCGATTTTGTCAGCTGAAGAATCGGACTATGACTCATGCGATGAAGGTGATTCTACGGTGGTACAAGCACCTTCAAAAATGGACGGATCCACAAAAAAGAAATGCCCCTCCCCGAAAGTGCGCCGTAAGAAAACTAAAGTCACCTCCAGAAGATTGGCAAATTCCCAGGGTAATGGGGTTGAAAAAACGAAACCGAAGGCTCCAGCTGAACCAATCCCTGGATGCAGCACGAATTTTCCACTATTGCCCAACAAAGACAAGAAAAATAATAAAGCTGCTCCTCAAACTTCTCAAAGGAAATCCAAGTCCGAACGAGGTTTGCTAGCTTTTTCGGACATTGTGGAATTCATATTAAATATGTTCAACATACAAGAGCCTCTTAGAAGCTTTTTTTTTTCTCTGTTCGAGACATAACACCACTGCGACCAGTAATTTGATCTATTGTACAGTCATTCTTGATACAGTTGTCATTCTTGCCTTCATCGCACGGAATCGATTCTAACTGAAAGGTTCCGCTATTTATACCCTTCGGAGTGTTGAAGCACCCTCCAAAGGCGTGCCCCTTTGTCAGTCAAAATTGGATTCCTTAACAACATAAAAAAGCTATGAAACCGATAATGACCATGCATCAGAACCCTAGTCTTAACCACTTCAAACTAGGGAACAACGAATAGAAGATTATCCCTTCCAGCCTGTGGTTGTATTACGGTTTTGTGTGCTTGTCATAAAATCAGGCCGTCAAGTCGTCTATAAAACTGTTTTATGACTACTAAATTAAAACTCAGACTTCATAGTTTTAACGGTAGCTGTAAGGTGGTTCTGCATCACTACTTATAATTGAAGAATAAAACCAAAACAAAACATACAATTATGTTTTATGGTACACTTTTTATGACCGATATAAAACTTGAAGCAGTCTTAGACCTTCATTAAAGCTTCATTACAACTATCATCTTTATCAGAGGCCTAAGATTCACAGATAAGAAATATACTGCTACAACAAAAAATACTCTGAAATTTTTTGTCATTATAAAAAACAAATCTATTCAGATATATGAAATGAAAACCCCTTGAACCTTACAGTTATCACCAATTTCATCGAGAAGTATGAGAAGTATGAATTATCGTGTTCAAAAATCTGCAGAGATCACAAAGGCAGTGCGTAAAAATATATTTGGGATGGATTCAGACGATGTCAACAAATCAAATGATTTTGACGAAATGATCATGCAGTTAAAGGAGAAATTTAATTTGCCTTCTACGAGTACAAATGACAAATTAAAAGTGTTATCAGTGCTCCCTAAATCATGGTCAGTGAATCAAATGAGCACCCCATCATACAGTGAAACAGATGAAAAGGCTAGTCAGAGAACAAGGTATTCTTTGTAGTAAGAAAGCAAGAAATGGTCATGGATTTAATGATACTGAAAAACAAATTGTTTTAAATTTCTTTGACAGTGATGATATTAGTAGGCCTATGCCAGGAAGTAATGATTATGTTTCTGAATATCGAAATGGATATAAAGAGCATGTTCAGAAACGTTTATTGATGATGTCTCTTAAAGAGGCTTTTATGATTTTTGAAGAGAAATACAAAAGTGTTAAATGTTCGATCTCTTAAAGATAATCAAGACGAGCTATTTAACTTTTTGAGAGTTAATTGTCGTTATAACTGAAACGTTACTTAAAAAGGGACCCAAATTATTAAATTTATAGAAATGACCGTTTTTAAACGCAAAATTTTAATAGAAAATTCAGAATAGCAGTTATGAAAATGTAGTGTGATATTTAAGAGAAAGACGGAGACAAAACACTTCCATATGAGAAAGAAGACCAGCTTAGAATGATGGTCATGAAATCAAATACAGCTATTTATATGATACCTAGGTACATTTCGCATCTAGTCAAGGTGGTGGATGGTGCTATTAGGTATAATAATAGATATAAAACTCTCTACCTAATCAAATACGGTTAGAGAAAAGAAGCAGTGTACCTGCGAATGTACATTAGAATTGTCAATTTGGAATTATGAGACATGAAAAGGATATAGGGGAATTTACGTATTCTCGGCAACCTAAGCAGCGACCTTCTTTCTTTAGCCTTTTTCTCTAAGGAACGCACACATATGCAGTATTGGTTTGTTTACAATCTTTTGCTGCCAGCTGCTCTAACAATTTCAGTCGAAAGAATTGTCAAAAACTGGTTTGAAACGCTTTTACAAAGCTCCAATCTTCTCTAGTGAGAGCGAGTATTGTCGGCAACCAGTTTTTCTTCGGCAACCGTTCCATTTGATCTGCCGATAAATCTGCTGTTCTATTATCGGCAACTCGAAATCAGCTACAATTTGTAGTGCATGTGTTGCATTTCAAGAAAATTTGGCTAGATTGCTTTTTTCAGTGGTAAAATATAGTCAAATTGAAGCTGAAAGCATAAGGAATCGTTTGCATCCATTAAACGAAGTGTTTTCGTAATAAAATCCAGTGAAAATAGTGTTTCAATTTGTGTTGCCGAAAATACTCTGTCATGCCGAAGCCGTCATTTCCCCTAGGTAAGGTTTTTTGATTGAAGTCCCGTCGGTCCGAGCTTTACCTCTTTTTTTCGAACGGATATCATGATAGGAGTGAAAGGGTAAGGAAATGTTCACCATGTTTCACGCACAGACTGATGTTTGCTTATGGGATTCTATCAAAGGAGTAAAGAGTTACAGAGTGACCGATAAGGCGAATTGTCAATAGTCAAGATAAAGCACAATGAGATGTAAAAAATTGAGGCCCACACGGAGAAAAATTTCTTCCCAAAATTTGAGTTCTTTTAACTTAATTTTGAGTTGAGCCTCGCACTTGCACTCGTTATTGTTGTCAAAATAGGAACGAGAGATTCGACCCAACGATATAGTTCAGCCCAATAAGATACTTTTGAGTAAAATACATATTCTCAAATTTGCGTGAATTATACTTAATTTTGGGTAGAATATACTAAAGAGTAAGTATTTTTTGCTGGTTTTAAATGGAAACTACTATATTCGATTTACGCAAATTTGGGTTATTGGACTGAATTCGTGAATTGAGGGAAAAGTATGTACTTAATTTTGGGTAGTTTTTCATCTCCGTGCAGATAATTTATCTTCTCTTTTGTTCTTCCGCTGTTGATGATGCTTGACGGAGTTTGACGTGTGGGCATTCTTTTTCGGCTAGCTCAACAGGGGGCTTTTCAAAAGGATTTTTGAACTAGTATTTTCGAGTCAGTCAGAAGTCAATCGAGAGCGTTGTTTTCCAGTATTACCTTTTTACAAATGTAATATTTCTTCATCTCTTCGATCTAATTGCATTGGATTGATTACCGAAATTACGTTAATTGAATGGAATTTAATGCAAATAACTCGAAGATTTGATGAATACGTTGAATAAGTGTAAAACTACCATTTTGTCTGTGGTATGTTGAAATATTGTTTACTATGCTTTTAGTGAGTCAACTTATGATTACATCACTAAATAACCTGTTGATGCATATTAACGTTTACATTTAAAAAAGCACCTTTTTTATAAACAAAAAAAAACTATAAACAAAACAACTTCCAGTAGAACCATACAATTATTTTCGTTTCTAAATAAAGCTTAACTTTGATACACCTAGCTGTGAGTCCCACTCTAGGACCTTAGCCATAGTGATTTAACCAAAATCGACCTTGCCACGGTTTTTGTTACAAAGTAATTGGAGTATTTCTTTGTGTTGGGATTTGAGAAGAAACTTTCAATTGACGGTAATTAAGAAACATAGGGAGTGTTGAAATCTTGGATATTAAGATCAACTCAAAACACTGCATATTTTTCAAATGGTACTTCTGTATAAACCTTGACAACTTGTTGCAAAATTTTGCTGCTTCTATCGGTGACGTCACGTTCGTGCTACCTGTTTTGCTGACGTGACATTTCAGACATTCTCGACACAGTTTACGGACGTCAGCATTCATTTTAGGCCAATGATACCGTTGTTTAACTGTGTCTCATGTTTTCTCATACCCGAAATGCGCTTTCTCATGGAGTTTCCTAATAATTGATTCCCGTTCCGGTGCTGGGGGATACTGCTTCGACATAAATCGAGAGTCACTCACACGATTTGCTGTCCTGACGTATCGGAAGATTCTTCCATCCACGATTCGGTAATCCTGGTACTTCAGCGGCTCCTGACGAATTCTGTCAAGTAGATCTTCGTATGCGAGGTCAGATTGTGATACGGTTATCACGTCCACCTCTATCGACCTCGAAAGGCAGTCTGCCGTTATGTTGCATTTGCCTTTACGATACTCCACCGCATAAGCTTGGCGTTCCCTGTTTCGGTTCCGATGTTAAACAGCCACAGAAGACTTCTCGCGTCCGTCACTACTCGGAATTTGGTCCCTTCGATAAAGTGCCGGAAATGTTGGATCGCAGACAACACCCCGAGGCATTCTTTCTCGACTGCTGAATATCGTCTTTGGGTTTGATTCAGTTTTTTACTGAAGTAACCCCATCATGTTCCTGTACTAGGGCTGCACCTAAAGCCCTATCCGATGCATCCGATTCGATGGTGAATATCTTGCCAAAATCTGGATTTCCCAAAATCGGTGCCGCTGTCAGAATCGACTTCAGTTCTCTGAAAGCATCTTCTGCTTCCTTAGACCAGGTGAACTTTTTGTTGTCTTTGGTTAGCAGGTCGGTTATCGGTGCTGTAACCTTACTGTAATCCTTAATAAAGCGCTGGTAAAAGCCTGCCAGGCCCATCAGACGCCGAATGTCTTCTTGTGTTTTCGGTCTGGCATAATCTAAGATTGGTTGGATACGACTACACTGAAAATGTATTTTCGTTATTTCTCTGAAAACCGTTTCGTAAAAATGAATATCGTACATACAACACATCTTTCATAAAAGGTACGAAACATTCGTTTTTCATGTCATCTGGCGCAATGTCAATATTACGCCTTATTCGTATAATATACAAATACATCTTCGTACAATCAAAACAACAACTGCGCTTATTGTCTCCTAAAGTGCTGATTGTGTGTTGGAGATGGGATTTTTTTTTTTGAAATATTGTCGGTTTGACCAATACATGCAAGCTACCACAATAAATCAAATTACTAGTCGCAGTGGTTTTATCTCAGAGAAAAAAAGCAAACGAAATCGAATTACCGTTCCATAAATGCTTCTTATTTACCTTTAGCTTGACCATTTCTCGTAGCACAGATAGAGCGATGGAAATAGCTCAGATCTGACGATCGCAAAGTTTATGATCCGAGTCCGGTCTGTAACCTATTTTTATTTTTTGTCATGTTTATTACTTCCAATGATGAAGTTATTTTTACCCATCCTCACTAACTCACTCCACATTTTTCGGTTTCCACAACCAACACTTGTGGCCCGCTGGTTGGGTGTAGCGATATCGAGTGTGACAGTTCTGACGAAACTAGATTCATACAATGTACAAATCCATTTCGTTGCAGAAAACAACGAATAAATTTTATTTTAAGTGTACTGTCAATCGCCACCCCGTGTTCGTTGATTAGGTACCGTAAGTACATTACCTGTTTTCTACGCATTGGGTAGGAGTCCATCACAGTCAGCTTGTTTATTTTCCTAGAATCTAGGCAAACGCGTACCTTACCGTTCTTTTTAGGAACCGGTACGAGGGGATTGGTCCATTCGCTATTGCACTCCTCTATAGCATCCAACGCTTTGAATCTCTCCACCTCCGCTTTTATAGCTTCTTGCATATAAGGAGAGCATCTGTACATTGCCGGATTGCGTGGTTTTGTTCCTTCTTTCAGGACAATTTCGTGTTCGATTAAGTGGGTTCGACCCAATTTCCCCGTTGCTGTAAGCTCGAACTCCTTAATGACGTCTGTAAGCTGCTTTCGCTCGTCTACAGTTAGATCATGTTCAGTTTCGATAGACTCGGGGTCTGGAATCGTCTCCGTTGGTCCTTCGTATACCGGAATCTCCAACGTCTCGTCCTCTTCTTCGTTTTGTATTTGCGACCTTTCCGCGGTCGGTTCGATCGTGAAACATATTGGTTCATTCCGCTCATCCAAAACGGTTTCCAAGATCTCTGGACCCTCTCCTAGATCGATCATAGGTTTGATCCCGAACGCCTCCCAGAAATCTGCTCCCAAGATAATTGTTCGTGAAATTTCTGGAACTACGATTGTGGGTATCACCTTCGTCACATTCTTGTAGGTAAACGGGATGTTTACGAAACCACGACATCTGCAGTTAAAACTCGAATCGCCGCTGGTTGTATCTTGAGTTGAAATCTTTCGATCAGATCTAGCGAGTTCAAAATGCTAATTCCGGCCCCAGAGTCTAATAACGCCTCTGTTTCCAAATTGAATATTTTCACCTTGATGTGAGGACATTGACTTATCCTAAGTTTAATATGGTACACCTGTGCTATAGGATCAAATTGTGATTAGGGAAATGCGTTTAAAGTCGGAATGCTTGATTCCCCAGACTCGCATCCCTTCTTCAGTTGTCCCTGCTGTACATTTTCTTGCGAGTTAGCTGGCCTAGCACATCGCTCGCACGTTCTAATTGTCCTTCCCAAGTTACCACACCCATAGCAGAAAATGTTCCGTGGTCGTGGACACTGTCTCCATCCGTGGCCCGCTTCTTGACAGTTCCAACAGCTTAATCTCGCACTTATTCGTTCAAAATCCTCTCGCTGACGACTCGAAGTGTTCTGCTGAATAGTCTCGGTATTCGATCGGTTCACGGGTGGTCTGTTCCTCGTCTGCTCCCTTCTAATCATTTTCACAGCTGTTGACTGCTCTGTTTCGTCATTGCTGGTTTCATTTTCGGCATCGATTTGGTTGATTGGTCTTCGAACGAGAGTGTCGTTTGTCTGTTGGTGTAGCTGATGATCCGCAGCGTTGATACGATAGTTCAGGTCGATCAGGTGAATCAAATCTCGCACCCTAATGATCGAAATTTTCGATCTATAGTGCTGCCGCATATTATCCCAAATTACCTCGAACTTTTGTCTTCTTGATAACGGTTGCGATAACATCAGGTTGAGCTTCTCGATCTCGAATGAACGATTCGCCCCG
This sequence comes from Ochlerotatus camptorhynchus, assembly GCF_037179485.1. NCBI lineage: Eukaryota > Metazoa > Arthropoda > Insecta > Diptera > Culicidae > Ochlerotatus > Ochlerotatus camptorhynchus. Next base: position 1,649,251 of record NW_027040781.1, read on the forward strand.
CTGTTGTTTCCGTTCTTGGATTCTGGATCTAATTCCTTGGTACTTATTCGGGTTACCGAAACGGTAAGTAATTCCGTTTTGGAAGTCTTCCCATGTCAACAGGCCGTCCACATAAGTGAAAAACCAGTCCGATGCAGCCCCTTCCAGAAGTATGTGGATATCCCTCAACAGCTCATGTTTTGGTATGCCTTCCCGCTCAGCTAGTTTGGTGGTCTTGTAGAGGAAATTTTCTACCGAAATTCCGCGTGGATCCCCAGAGAATCTCAGCTTCCATTTCTCCACCCGACCCTGGCCAGCGTAGCGTCTGTGACGATATGTATCCCGTCCACGAGGTTGCCGGAAATTACCATTGGCGTAGCTCGATAAGGAGTCTTCGTAGCTGTCCCTTTCATCGTCGTCCTGTCCACCTCTGTAATCGTCGGCTCTGTGTCCTGGTACCCGTGGTTCCTCTTCACTGGATTCCGTATTTGATTGGCCATTTACATTGATCGTTAGTTGACGGTTTGTAGTTTTTCGATGTCCATTGCGGCCGTTCAGACGCTCTGGCCCTTCTGCCCTTTCCGGTTTATTCGTGTTCCTAACCTAGGTTTATTCATGGCACTTGTTCCTTTCCCATTTGTTCGTTTGTTTGCTAGCTCTCCCTAATCGTGTGTGCAGTATCCTGATCTGGTTCTAGCGATTGCTAGCCTAACTTGCTAATTTTCTTCGAGCTCATGTGTTTGTGTGTGTGTGGAGATTCGCATGCGTTAATTTACTCACGGTAGTCATTGTCGTCGCTGCTTCATCCGTGTCGGCACAGAAGCATCCCTTTGTCGGAGTGAGGTCGGCAAAGTAGCAGCCTATTCAAACGGTGGTGGTATTGCACATTGCACCCCGGACTGATATGGTGCGGAAATTCCCAATCGAACCCTCGAATTGGTACTGAACTAGCGCCGACTGCCGGTGGCGCAAATGTCAACGAGGGGATCGTCGAAGACGAATAATGTACGTGGGTTCACGTGGTTGACATTGGTGGATTTGGCCAACGCTCTGCCGGAGAACAGTTAAACGGAGTCTCCCTTCCGAATTCTCCCCCGAACCGGGAACCTTGAAGTTGAAGCGTGGGGTCTAGAGAGCGCGATTTATTTCCTCAATTGCGGTGTTTAGAGTAAAGCCATCTATCGCTAGAAGCGATGCGGTGCAAACTCCAATCTGCACAACTTGATCCTACACAAAAACGATCCTAAACAAAAAGCCGTCGAACGGCTGTTCGACACATTTCAGTTACATCTCCACACAAAAGACACTATTCACCTTACCTTTCTATAACTTTGCACACACAATAAGTGAACCGCACGGAACTTTTTACATACAGTTTGCACTCTACAGGCTAACTGAAAGGAACAAAGATGTAACATTAAAATTGGTCTTTTAGACTCCTCACATTTTTTAACTTCACATACCACGAAAAACACACCGCGACACTAAGTACCTTAAGTACTAATTACTCGCACTCCCGCCTCTTCCACGGTTCAAGTCAAAGTGAACGAGTAGAAGTTCCAGATACCCTCAGATAGGCGTGATTTCAACGGTCATCGTGGCCGGAAGTACGTCAAATTACCGAAGTAATTCAACGACGTTTCAAACGACAATTTTCATCATCTTTCTCTCAAGAACATTCAATGCTACATCTCTTTCCTTGTCATACAATTTAAGTATACTATCTTACTCCAATCTATTTTCGGTTATTCTTTTATTAGAGAGAACGGTTCGAATTCGAACCCCGGACTTTGACGAACAGGTAGCGTATTCGGGTCAAATGGAGTGAATTAGCTGAACGTATCGGGAATTTGTTGGTTTTTGTATGACAAGTGTAACTATATATATATATATATTTATATATATGGACGTACGTTCCTTGGCGGTGAATACATTTATGAATTTAATTGTAAAAAACAAACGTTCATGTAATATACTTAAATGTGAAAATTGTATGCTAGGATATCTGTGCAAATAAATAACTAAATAATTAAATGGAAAAGCGTACTTGTTACAAGGCAACTGCATTCAGCATCTTTGCTAGACGGTAAAAAAGTTTATCGGAATTCAGACTCGTTTCGGGTGACTTTCGCAGGTTCAGTTCTCCCAAACTTTGTTAAAATTGATGGTGCTTTTTTTTCAGTGGCTGTTTGTACAGAGGGTATACAATTGTACCAACTGCAAAAGGCTGGGACACTCGGCCAGCCATTGCGGTAACAAAACTCGTTGTGGCAAATGTGGTGAAAACCACAAAGAGGATTCTTGCCACAAAGAATCAGTAAAATGCGCTAATTGTGGCGAGAATCCTCACCCCTTGCAGGAGTGCCCGATGTACAAGCAGATAAAGTGCAGCGTTCAATATCTGGACGCTCCAAGCAGACATATGCTCAAATGGTGAAGGCTGCATCAGCCGTCCAAGATGCAAACCAATTTTCGATTTTGTCAGCTGAAGAATCGGACTATGACTCATGCGATGAAGGTGATTCTACGGTGGTACAAGCACCTTCAAAAATGGACGGATCCACAAAAAAGAAATGCCCCTCCCCGAAAGTGCGCCGTAAGAAAACTAAAGTCACCTCCAGAAGATTGGCAAATTCCCAGGGTAATGGGGTTGAAAAAACGAAACCGAAGGCTCCAGCTGAACCAATCCCTGGATGCAGCACGAATTTTCCACTATTGCCCAACAAAGACAAGAAAAATAATAAAGCTGCTCCTCAAACTTCTCAAAGGAAATCCAAGTCCGAACGAGGTTTGCTAGCTTTTTCGGACATTGTGGAATTCATATTAAATATGTTCAACATACAAGAGCCTCTTAGAAGCTTTTTTTTTTCTCTGTTCGAGACATAACACCACTGCGACCAGTAATTTGATCTATTGTACAGTCATTCTTGATACAGTTGTCATTCTTGCCTTCATCGCACGGAATCGATTCTAACTGAAAGGTTCCGCTATTTATACCCTTCGGAGTGTTGAAGCACCCTCCAAAGGCGTGCCCCTTTGTCAGTCAAAATTGGATTCCTTAACAACATAAAAAAGCTATGAAACCGATAATGACCATGCATCAGAACCCTAGTCTTAACCACTTCAAACTAGGGAACAACGAATAGAAGATTATCCCTTCCAGCCTGTGGTTGTATTACGGTTTTGTGTGCTTGTCATAAAATCAGGCCGTCAAGTCGTCTATAAAACTGTTTTATGACTACTAAATTAAAACTCAGACTTCATAGTTTTAACGGTAGCTGTAAGGTGGTTCTGCATCACTACTTATAATTGAAGAATAAAACCAAAACAAAACATACAATTATGTTTTATGGTACACTTTTTATGACCGATATAAAACTTGAAGCAGTCTTAGACCTTCATTAAAGCTTCATTACAACTATCATCTTTATCAGAGGCCTAAGATTCACAGATAAGAAATATACTGCTACAACAAAAAATACTCTGAAATTTTTTGTCATTATAAAAAACAAATCTATTCAGATATATGAAATGAAAACCCCTTGAACCTTACAGTTATCACCAATTTCATCGAGAAGTATGAGAAGTATGAATTATCGTGTTCAAAAATCTGCAGAGATCACAAAGGCAGTGCGTAAAAATATATTTGGGATGGATTCAGACGATGTCAACAAATCAAATGATTTTGACGAAATGATCATGCAGTTAAAGGAGAAATTTAATTTGCCTTCTACGAGTACAAATGACAAATTAAAAGTGTTATCAGTGCTCCCTAAATCATGGTCAGTGAATCAAATGAGCACCCCATCATACAGTGAAACAGATGAAAAGGCTAGTCAGAGAACAAGGTATTCTTTGTAGTAAGAAAGCAAGAAATGGTCATGGATTTAATGATACTGAAAAACAAATTGTTTTAAATTTCTTTGACAGTGATGATATTAGTAGGCCTATGCCAGGAAGTAATGATTATGTTTCTGAATATCGAAATGGATATAAAGAGCATGTTCAGAAACGTTTATTGATGATGTCTCTTAAAGAGGCTTTTATGATTTTTGAAGAGAAATACAAAAGTGTTAAATGTTCGATCTCTTAAAGATAATCAAGACGAGCTATTTAACTTTTTGAGAGTTAATTGTCGTTATAACTGAAACGTTACTTAAAAAGGGACCCAAATTATTAAATTTATAGAAATGACCGTTTTTAAACGCAAAATTTTAATAGAAAATTCAGAATAGCAGTTATGAAAATGTAGTGTGATATTTAAGAGAAAGACGGAGACAAAACACTTCCATATGAGAAAGAAGACCAGCTTAGAATGATGGTCATGAAATCAAATACAGCTATTTATATGATACCTAGGTACATTTCGCATCTAGTCAAGGTGGTGGATGGTGCTATTAGGTATAATAATAGATATAAAACTCTCTACCTAATCAAATACGGTTAGAGAAAAGAAGCAGTGTACCTGCGAATGTACATTAGAATTGTCAATTTGGAATTATGAGACATGAAAAGGATATAGGGGAATTTACGTATTCTCGGCAACCTAAGCAGCGACCTTCTTTCTTTAGCCTTTTTCTCTAAGGAACGCACACATATGCAGTATTGGTTTGTTTACAATCTTTTGCTGCCAGCTGCTCTAACAATTTCAGTCGAAAGAATTGTCAAAAACTGGTTTGAAACGCTTTTACAAAGCTCCAATCTTCTCTAGTGAGAGCGAGTATTGTCGGCAACCAGTTTTTCTTCGGCAACCGTTCCATTTGATCTGCCGATAAATCTGCTGTTCTATTATCGGCAACTCGAAATCAGCTACAATTTGTAGTGCATGTGTTGCATTTCAAGAAAATTTGGCTAGATTGCTTTTTTCAGTGGTAAAATATAGTCAAATTGAAGCTGAAAGCATAAGGAATCGTTTGCATCCATTAAACGAAGTGTTTTCGTAATAAAATCCAGTGAAAATAGTGTTTCAATTTGTGTTGCCGAAAATACTCTGTCATGCCGAAGCCGTCATTTCCCCTAGGTAAGGTTTTTTGATTGAAGTCCCGTCGGTCCGAGCTTTACCTCTTTTTTTCGAACGGATATCATGATAGGAGTGAAAGGGTAAGGAAATGTTCACCATGTTTCACGCACAGACTGATGTTTGCTTATGGGATTCTATCAAAGGAGTAAAGAGTTACAGAGTGACCGATAAGGCGAATTGTCAATAGTCAAGATAAAGCACAATGAGATGTAAAAAATTGAGGCCCACACGGAGAAAAATTTCTTCCCAAAATTTGAGTTCTTTTAACTTAATTTTGAGTTGAGCCTCGCACTTGCACTCGTTATTGTTGTCAAAATAGGAACGAGAGATTCGACCCAACGATATAGTTCAGCCCAATAAGATACTTTTGAGTAAAATACATATTCTCAAATTTGCGTGAATTATACTTAATTTTGGGTAGAATATACTAAAGAGTAAGTATTTTTTTGCTGGTTTTAAATGGAAACTACTATATTCGATTTACGCAAATTTGGGTTATTGGACTGAATTCGTGAATTGAGGGAAAAGTATGTACTTAATTTTGAGTAGTTTTTCATCTCCGTGCAGATAATTTATCTTCTCTTTTGTTCTTCCGCTGTTGATGATGCTTGACGGAGTTTGACGTGTGGGTATTCTTTTTTCGGCTAGCTCAACAGGGAGCGTTTCAAAGGATTTTTTAACTAGTATTTTCAAGTCAGTCAGAAGTCAATCAAGAGTGTTGTTATCCAGTATTGCCTATTTATAGATGTAATACTTCTTCGTCTCGTCAATTTAATTACATTGGATTGATTACGGAAATTATGTTAATTGAATGCAAATTGATGCGAAGATTTGATGATTACGTTGAATAAGTGTAAAACTAATATTGTTGTTCTTGGATATTACAGGTATCGATAAGCGCTTGGTTTCATTTATCGCCCTGCTTGCAAAATTCTTGCTAATGGAACGATGCAAGGTCAACTCAAAACACTGCATATTTTTCAAATGGTTCTTCTGTATAAACCTTGACAACTTGTTGCAACATTTTGCTGCTACTCTCTGGACTTTAAAATGAAAGCACTTAAGTCCAAATTTACGCAGTCGTATTTTTCCTCCTACGAAACCTAATGAAATCAAAGTTTGATGCAGTTGGTTCCGAAAAAAATTTGGAAATGTCCAATGAAGAAAATGTTACATACATTTTTCTACTAAGTTTAACACAGTTTTGCGGTGTGAAGCAAGGTGATGAATTTGTTAAAGCTTGCTATATAATTATAAATAAAGGACACAAATGCTTAAAACAATAGTAAGACATGAGTTCATTGTCACAGTCTCCATTGTACCGCCACCTGTAGCTGCAAGCGAGCAGCAGCAAACGGCATAAGTATAATAGATAGTTTTGTCGATTGCCTTGCTATTGTATAGCAAAGTTGCCTTGTGGCAGTGTGCTCTCCCTTATAGGGTGGGGCATTTTTGCGACTAGTAGAAAGTTAATTTTTTTTTATATATTTTTTTTTGATAATTTTTTTTTATATGGTTGCTTGCACACCGGGCAACAAAACATTAACAACTAGAAGTTAAGTAAATTAATTGGGGAAGGTTATTTTTAGGTTTTTTTTTTTTTTATTTTTAAGCCGTTGTGTACCGCTTTTGCGCAACACTTATGGCGTCTTCGGATGGCTACGTTGCGTGAACCAGATACTACCAACCGTCTTCGAAAGGACCATGGGTTGTCTTTTTTCGGCCCAAAAATAAACCTTTGAAAACTCTCGACATTACGAGAGATTTGCTGCGAAAGTATCCGGGAATCTTGGTACACAAGGAAAGATTCAACAAACTGCGGGTAGAAGCACCGACTTATGATGTGGCATTTAAAATTGCTGAACACATCTACATCCCTTCTCGAGATGTGGAGATAGAAGGCGTGGTCTCCGACGCGAGTCTGACTGTCGAGGATTTGAAACGTGCCTCGGGAAATTTAAAAAAACTCCACATTCGCTACCGCGCTAGTGAAGATACTGGATGTAAGACAACTGCATTCAGCATCTTTGCTAGACGGTAAAAAAGTTTATAGGAATTCAGACTCGTTTCGGGTGACTTTCGCAGGTTCAGTTTTCCCAAACTTTGTTAAAATTGATGGTGCTTTTTCTTCCAGTGGCTGTTTGTACAGAGGGTATACAATTGTACCAACTGCAAAAGGCTGGGACACTCGGCCAGCCATTGCGGTAACAAAACTCGTTGTGGCAAATGTGGTGAAAACCACAAAGAGGATTCTTGCCACAAAGAATCAGTAAAATGCGCTAATTGTGGCGAGAATCCTCACCCCTTGCAGGAGTGCCCGATGTACAAGCAGATAAAGTGCAGCGTTCAATATCTGGACGCTCCAAGCAGAAATATGCTCAAATGGTGAAGGCTGCATCAGTCGTCCAAGATGCAAACCAATTTTCGATTTTGCCAGCTGAAGAATCGGACTCTGACTCATCCGATGAACGTGATTCTACGGTGGTACAAGCACCTTCAAAAATGGACGGATCCACAAAAAAAATGCCCCTCCCCGAAAGTGCGCCGTAAGAAAACTAAAGTCACCTCCAGAAGATTGGCAAATTCCCAGGGTAATGGGGTTGAAAAAACGAAACCGAAGGCTCCTACTGCTCCACTTCCTGGCTGCAGTAAGGATTTTCCGCCATTACCCAACAAAGATAAGAAAAACAAAAAAGCTGCTCCTCAAACTTCTCAAAAGAAATCCAAGTCCAAACGAGGTTTGCTAGCTTTTTCGGACATTGTGGAATTCATATTAAATATGTTCAACATACAAGACCCTCTTAGAAGCTTAGTTTCTGCCTTGCTTCCAACACTAGAATCATATCTTAAGCAATTGACTGTTCCATGGCCCCTCCTTGCATCAATCATATCTTTCGATGGATAATTCGTCGAACGAGGTTGAAGATATGATCACGGTGCTACAGTGGAACTGCCGTAGTCTAGTGCCTAAGCTAGACTCGTTCAAATTTTTACTTCACAATTCTGATTGTGATATATTTGCTCTCTGTGAAACATGGCTTTCTTCCGATACAGAACTCAACTTCCACGATTTTAACATTATACGCCTGGTTAGAGACGATTCTTATGGAGAAGTACTTTTAGGGATCAAAAAGTGCTACCCTTTCTACAAAACTTCCCTTCCTGCTCTATCAGGCGTCGAAATCGTCGCTTGTCAAATAAATGTGAAGAACACAGACCTTTGCATAGCTTCAGTTTATGTTCCACCAAGAACCTCCATTAGCCGTAGTCAACTCTGGAATCTTGTTTCGATTCTTCCATCTCCAGTATTAATTCTGGGTGATATGAACTCCCATGGTACTGGATGGGGCGATCTAAATGACGACAATAGAGCGGCTATTTTTTTACGATTTATGCGACGATTCCAACTTGTCTATTTTGAACACTGGTGAAGCGACACGTATATCAAAACCTCCGGCTCGGGAAAGCCGACTCGACCTATCTTTGTGTTCAAGATCGCTATCATTGGATTGTCTGTGGAAGGTTATCAATGATCCCCATGGTAGCGATCATTTGCCAATTATCATTTCAATTAAGTGTGCCCCTCACTCTGCAGAACCATCCCGAGTTCCATTTGATCTTACAAGGAACATAGATTGGCAGAAATATGCAACGGCGGTGACAATCGGTGCAGAATCAATAGATACGCTTCCACCATTGGAAGAATATCGATTCCTCTCCGATTTGATACACAAAAGCTCACTGGAAGCACAAAAAAGAAAAGTTCCAAGTGCGCCATTCAAAAGGAGATCAGCCACACCTGGATGGGACGAAGAATGCACAAAATTGTATGTAGAAAAATCTGATGCTTTCAAAGCTTTTCGTAGACACAAAACTTCCACATATTTCGAGGAATATTCAAAGCTTGAGACAAAGCTGAAACAATTAGTCAAAGAAAAGAAACGCGGTTATTGGCGCAATTTCATCGAGGGACTCTCACGAGAAACCTCAATGAACACCTTCTGGAGGGTGGCTCGCAACATGCGTAACCGCTCACCTTCTAATGAGAGTGAAGAATACTCTAACCGATGGATATTCGATTTCGCAAAAAGGTCTGTCCGGACTCAGTTCCAGCACAACACATTCTTCGAGAAGCGTCTCCGAGCGGCAGCTCACTGGATAGACCATTCACAATGCTGGAATTCTCTATGGCTCTTCTTTCATCGAACAGCTCCTCACCGGGAAGCGATATGATTAAATTCAATCTTCTGAAAAATCTCCCAGATATCGCTAAAAGACGCTTGCTAGACTTATTCAATTCCTTACTAGAAAACAACATTATACCGCTTGAATGGAGACAGGCCAAAGTAATAGCCAGGTCAAAGTAATAACGATTCAAAGTAATAGCCATTTGGCTTCAGTATTCTTGGACATTAAGGGGGCTTTTGATTCAGTTTCCATTGAAATTCTGTTAGGCAATCTGCAGAGATGTGGACTTTCCGGAATTTTAAATAATTTCTTGTACAATTTGTTGTCAGAAAGGCAAATTAACTTTTCCCTTGGACAACTGACAACCTCCAGAATTAGCTACATGGGCCTGCCCCAAGGCTCATGTCTCAGCCCTCTTCTTTATAACTTTTATGTCAAAGATACCGACAACTGTTTGGCAGAACAATGCACGCTAAGACAACTTGCAGATGACTTGCAAGGACCATTGCAAAGTTCCTTAGATAACTTGTCTTCTTGGGCTAGGAATCTAGGGATCGAATTCTCGCCGCAGAAAACTGAACTGGTAGTGTTTACTCGAAAGCGGTACCCAGCCCAAATGCAGCTTAATCTTTTGGGCAGAAACATTGCTCAATCATTGTCTTTCAAGTACCTTGGGGTCTGGTTTGATTCAAAGTGCACTTGGAATACCCATATAACGTATTTGAAGGAAACATGTCAGCAGAGGATCAACTTTCTCCGTTCAATTTGCGGCACATGGTGGGGTGCTCATCCGGGAGACCTCATAACGCTTTATAGAACAACAATTCTCTCTGTTCTAGAGTACGGCTCTTTCTGCTTTCTCTCGGCAAGAAAATGTCACCTAATAAAATTGGAACGAATTCAATACCGTTGTCTGCGTATTGCTCTTGGATGTATGCACTCAACGCATAACATGAGTCTCGAGGTTCTGGCAGGAGTAACACCCCTCCAGAACCGTTTCTGGGAGCTCTCTCTCAGAATACTAATCAAATGCGGAGTGACGAACACACTTATAATTGAAAATTTTGAAGAAATTCTTGGGCTGAACACACAATCTCGATTTATGAGAATCTACCACCACTATATATCGTCAGATATGTGTCTTTCTTGTTACACTCCAGACCGTGCTCACTTCACCAATCGCAGTTCCTAAATTGAATAAGATCTGACCATGAAACAAGCAACTCATGGGATTCCCGATCAACTTCGACCTATTATTATCCCGCGTATTTTTACTGAAAAGTACCAACACGTCAAATGCGTGAAAAGATATTTTACAGACGGGTCACGTCTCAATGGATCCACTGGCTTCGGTGTCTTCAATGAAAACTCTAGCGCCTTCCGCAAACTTATGTCGCTGAGCTAGTTAGCAGCAACTTCGCATTGGGGATGATTTTCGACCATTACTCCATCTTCTCGGATAGTCTCAGTTCGATTGAGGCTATTCGGTCGATGAAACAAGGTAGGCACTCATCTTATTTCCTTTCAAAGGTAAGGGAGCAGATGAGTGTACTGGTCGAAAGATCATAGATGATTACCTTTGTATGGGTCCCCTCACACTGCTCAATCCCAGGCAATGAGAAGGCTGACTCTCTCGCAAAGGTGGGCGCGCAGGAAGGCGCATTTTATGACAGGCAAATTTCACACGATGAATTTTACCATTTAGTGCGTCAGAGTACCCTTTCGAGTTGGCAAACCGATTGGGACAATGGAAATTTTGGACGGTGGTTACATTCAATTATTCCTAATGTTTCTTCGAGAGCGTGGTTTAAAGGCTTGAACTTAAGTCGTGACTTCATTCGCGTGATTAGTAGACTTATGTCCAACCACTACTCGCTAGATGCTCATCTCAATAGAATAAACCTCGTGGACAGCAACATCTGTCGGTGTGGAAACGGTTACGATGACATCGATCACGCAGTTTGGCAATGTACGGATAATTACGCCGCCAGAGAGCGACGTTTGAATACCCTTGAGGCCCAAGGAAGAAAACCCTATGTTCCTATCAGAGACGTGTTGGGAACTCGCGATATTTGCTATATGCTGTCGGTTTATGTGTTTCTTCAAATGTCTAGTATAAGAATTTAATTCCTTTGTCTTTTGTCTCTCTTTAATAGTTTTTGTTTGTCTTGTCCCCCCGTCTCGATGAGTCTCATCGTCGCCCACTGGTCACCATAGCCGGTCGAACTCCAGACGAAACTAGAATCGCACTACCATTCATACTGGCGACAACACTCTGATGAGACAACGAAACCTTACCCCCTAGCTCCTCCCCTGATCCTAACCTTCGACAATGTTGCGAGTATTCGGCCGAACTCCTACTAGACATAGAATTAAGTGAATTTTGTTACAAACAAAGAACAATGAATTATCGGCTCCGTAAAGCTAACGCGATTGAGCCTACCAAATAAACGAACTAGTTAAAAAAAAAGCTTGCAATATTTGAATAATCTTAGCTCAGCCATTTATTGACGAACTTCAAATCTGTTGGCTCCATTTAATACTGCATACCTTAAAGATTTATTCAGTATCAATAGATAAATTTCGTTCCGTTAGATAAATTTCTGAGCAATGATTTTACAAACATTCCAAATTTTCCATTACACATTTTACCGGAGGCATCGTGTTTGGAGTGTTAATCCAATGAAACCGTAAATCGCTTCAAATGAATCATCTCAAAAAGATGCAAGCGTCACAAGATTTCCGATTCCGGTCGTGAAACTGGATCATGAGACATTTAACCCCAAATCACCCGCATATCAACGATTCCCGCGCAATAAGTCCTACGGTTTTCCAGTTACACGCAAGGTTGTTTATCCTCTGTTGTGCTTCGTCCAATGCAGCGGAATTCCCAGACAATCGAAGAGAAGCCCAGAAGTGCGAAGAAGCACTTTTTTCACGAAATAATTTATCACGGGGCTATAAAACCGAAAGCAAGCATGTTTACATGTTTACACTTTACCAATGTTTGTAGTCGCCACTTTGCAAACGCATGTACAAATATTGAACCACCCGTGCGACCGGACGGACCGGAATGTTTATTTGACCAACATTTGAATGCAATCGCTTGAGCTGGGCGGCGGTGCAATAAAAGCTGTCGAGATTGCATCCCGAGCGCGCGCGAAGCAGACACCCAATTATTCGATGCACCCGCACACCCAAGATGCCGTGGCGGCAGCCGTCAGGGAGGAGTGGTTTGTTTCCACCTTAAGATTTCCAGTCAATGTATACAAAAGTAAATTAATTGACTCTCGTTTGTTGATGTTTCACGATCAATTGATGCGTAATTACTGATGAAGTTTATTTGTTCTCTAGATGAAAACAACAATGGCACTGATTTGTTCGTTTTGCCCTTTCTCCAATTAGGTAAAGCGGTGCCATTTGTGGAGCTGACGGTGGCCCACGCAAGTGTCCTGACGATCCTGGCGATATCCTTCGAGCGGTACTATGCCATCTGTGAGCCGCTGAAGGCCGGTTACGTCTGCACCAAGGCACGAGCCCTGATTATCTGCTTGGCCGCGTGGACCGTGGCCGCCATACTGACGAGGTAAATACGAACCAACCGGTATACCGTGAGTAACTGTAATAAGTTTCTGTAGTTCCTAACCTTACTACTGTTAACCTTGTATAGTATGTTTACTGCTTCCATCCTCTTCGATTAGATGTCGCTTGCTTGTGTCTGTGTTGTATGAGTGTTATTACTTTATCCACTTCATCTTAAATCTAGGCAAGAACCCATCCCGACGACAGAGTGCTGAAGGCGCACATCATTCAAAAACATCATCGCTTATATTTATGCGGAAACTTTTCTTTTATAGCCACTTGCCAATCGAGTTGATTGATTTAAATTTATTGGTTCCTCTCATCACACGAACTTATCTCCGTGCTTTTTTTTTCTTCTCTAGACAGAAACAATAGAAAGTGAAATGGACGGTATCTTTTCCGAAACAGAAGCAGCGAAATATGATTGATTGCTTTGCTGGTGGTTAATCCTCCACTAGTTCGGTTTATTTGACACAGTATCCCCTTTTTCCGTCCGGTTTACTTCTGGGATGTGCAATTTTTCTCTCAATCGACGAAGCTTTCCGTTTCAATCAAATAATGATCAACGACGACGTCCAGAGAAGCGCGGCCTGCCACAGCGAACGATGTGATGGGTGATGATGGGTGGTGATGGGAATGTTCACTCCTTTCGTTCGTCCAATTTTAAACGCTTCAATAGATTTGAATGATGCGAGGAAACCGAAATAAGAAAATGAAAAATAGATTTTTGCGAGGCAACCCTTCTAATGCTTTGATGGATTGGCATTAAGCGATTAGAAAAGGATCACTTTTGGTTTGCGGGATTTTCAAGATTAGGCTCGTGTGTTGAGCATTGCGGAAAATGTAAGCACTCATTTCTAATCGGTGGGGAAGAATTGGGTATCACTATTACGAAACCGGTTTTTAGATTTAGATCTTTTTGGATACAACTGGCATTTTTAATGTCCATTTTCTATGTGTTGTTATATGTTAGTTTTTGATGCAATTTTGATGTTTTTACACCGTGGCTGTTAATTTTTGATGATTTTGCTTAAATAGTCATTTTGTTAATTTAGGGCGATGTTGGTGGGTATCAAGTTTTATTTATTGATTCAGGTTTAATTAAGTAATTTTTACGGTGATTTTATAGTTTTCACGTTTTATGTGCGCTCAGTTTGTAAAGGTGCAGCTACAAAGCAAGACCATGCTGGAGGTGACTGGGTTCGATTCCCGGTCCGGTCTAGGAATTTTTCTCAACTTCCCTGATCATAGAGTATGATTACACAATTATACTAATGCACCAATAACGTTTGCATTAAAAAAAATGGACTTTTTTTTCGGATGGTGATAAAAAAAAGCTAAGAGAGATAATTTCTTTTGATAAATTTCCCATGGAAGGTTAATATTTAAGCTTACTTGCAAAAAGTTCTACGCCCTTGCGAAAGGCCTTCCGGCATTTAACCGGAACATTCACCATGGCGGACGAAAACATGCGTGTAGGCATGTTTTTGAGTCCTTTTTTCGTTTTATTTATTTATTTACTTACTCAGTTTTTGCGACAAAATTGTTGGAATAGATCTTACGCTTCAGGTTGGCCCAGAAATTCTCGATGGTTTTTTGAGGTGAACCAGCCCAGGCTGAAAGCCTCCCTAATAAAGATAAATCAATCAATCAATCAAATTCTCGATGGGATGCAGCTGGGGGACGTTGGGCGGGTTCGCCGACTTAGGTACCACATCAATATTCAGCCGCTCCATCTCCTCCAACGATCGCTTCGAGTAGTGGGCCGACGCCAGATCCGGCCAGGTATTTCTTGATGAACGACGCAACTTCCGGCAGGTATTTCGTACTATAAATTTTCCCGTTCACGGCCAGTCCGGAGCGAAAGAAGAGCAGCTTTGACATCCTCTTCTCGTTGATTGTCAGCCACAGCAGCACCTTCTTGGGGAACTTGGTGTGTGAAATGAACTTCACCTCGGAGCTCACTTCCTTCGTGGGGAAGTAAAATACGAAGTGCCCTGCCAGTCGTTGCCATCCAGGGTGAGATAGGTCTCGTCATCCATCACCACCGCCACGTCGCGATTCGCCAGGAAAAACGAGTTGACCATCTTTTTCAGCAGCTGCCGCTGCGCCGTTGCCTGCAGCTCCGAAACCAGTGGACGTGACTTCAGCTTCCTGACATGTATGTTCATGTTCGCCAGGTACTTTTTCACTTGGCCGGTTGCACCGACCTCCCGGCCAAGCGTACGCAGCGATGTAGCCACTTTTCCCTCGGTCTTCCTCTACAACATCCTTTGGAGCTTCTTGTCGCTCAGGGTCGTCGGCCGTGCGGAACCGGGCTTTCTTTCGATGCTCTGATTGTTGTCTAATAGTGCCAAGATGTTGTAGATGCCGAAACGGGCGTATCCGGCGTCCACGAAGTGCCGCACGATGTCCGTTTTCGACGCGGCGGGGTGCCGTTCTTTGAACGCGCACACTTCTGAACGGAGTTGCTTCACTGTTTTTTGCCATCACGGTTAGAGTTCGACTGATAGAGCTGTCAAATTTTGTCTGCTGACTCATGGGTTACTATGATTGATGCTGCATGGGTAGTTTCGTCAGTGCGGGTGAAGATAAACCCATGAAAAATCGACAATGTTTGTCCATTTTTTTAAATGCAAACGTTAGTACAGGCATCGAAAGCTCCCAATTAATAACTGTGGAAGTGCATCTAGAACTATAAGTTGAAAGCACGCCATAAGCTAATATGCGATAAGCAATAAGATTTAAATGTGAAGATGAAGAGGAAGTAGAATACATTTTAAGACAGTGTGACACCTTGGAATCTATTTTCGTGGTTTTCAGCTTAATTTAGGTATTAAAGCATTTGTTTCAGTCACGATGCGGCCCTACGTTGTGTTACTGTATTTCACCAGAACAAACACTTTTCGCTCTTTTATTTGATACAATTGATTGCCTCTGACGGGCACTTTGCCTAATCGGAGTATAGACGAAAAACTTATGGCAATCACAATACATAATCTTCTATATTCACAAACAGTGCGACAGGTTAGACAAATTTGAATTGTAGCTATTAGTTTAAGAAGGTTTTATTATGATAGTAACTATTTATTTTCAAGCATTAAACAAATTTTAAATTACCCAGAAATTTACGTGAGCATTATTAATCTTTATGGAAATGACTTGTCTTTTCATCGATTGTAATGATCGAATTATTCCTCTACTTCTTCTTCTTCGCTGTTATTTTCACGCCCGGTGTAAAACTTGCGGCCACGTTAAGGGTGTACCATATACCGCCATAGCATTTTGGGGGCTCTCCACCCTTACATTCACTCCTGGTCCAGGATCACCATCCTCCATGACGTCGAGCATTGCCAGCTTGACTACCGGCTCTTCTCGTACGCACCCAAGATTGCCGTACTCATCCATCTGCACCAACCGCTACCCTCTCCACTCGTCATCTTGTCCATTGATTCCTAACTGTTCCATCCACCACGAACACTAAATCTCCCTCCTGGACATACTTCACGTCCTCAAACCACATCGACCGCCGTGAAATCACCGGAAGGTATTTCTTCAAGCATCGCTTCCATAACTCAACAGGTAAATGTAGCACTAGCTTCCAACTGCTTCTCAGTGCCATCCGATAATCCGTAAGCTGAACTGGTAACTGCTTGACCCTGGAAGAACTCCCCAGAAGAAAGTAGTTTGGCGTTAATGATTCCTGGTCTGCCGACTCTAAGGGAGGTTAGAGGTCTACTGTTAATCATTTCTTCAGCCACAACGATCACCATTTCCAGCGTCTCATCATCTGGTTTTCGTGGTGCTTCTTTTATCGTCCCCATCGCCGCTTTAACCGAGTGCACCATTCGCTCCCATACTCCCCCCATATGGGGGGCCCTGGGTGGATTGAACGACCAGCGGGTGTTGGAATTGGTGAACTCTGACGCTAGTCTTTCCTCTCGGTCCTGAATCTCCTTCTTTAATGAAATTGGTCCCGTTATCACTATAGAATTCAGCTGGTGATCCTCTCCTTGACACAAAACGACGAACTGCTAGCACACAGGATTCGCTAGACATACTGTGTACTACTGCCATGTGGACCGCAAGGATACTGAGGCATGTTAAAAGTGCAACCCAGCGCTTTACGTTGCTGCGTCCAACCTTTACCAAAATAGGTCCGAAGTAGTCGAGGCCCACGAAAATGAAAGGCCATACAAAAGGTGTAACCCGATCATTCGGTAACAAGGCCATCGGTGGTGACCTCGCGACTAACGCCCGCATCTTCGGAATATGGTACTCCTGTCTCATCTCGTTTATCACTGTCTTCCTATTGGCGTGACGGAAACGCCGGTGGAACTTGTTTACCAGAAGGATGATCCACGACCTCTGTGGCAGCATCGTAGGGTGCTTTGCTGCATATGCTACGTATAGATCTGCATCGATCCTTCCTCGCATCCGCATCACTCTACATTGATCCAAGAACTGTCAAAGCTTGTAGATGTTACTTGTTCTCGATACCACTGAATGCTGCAACAGCAACGTCCTGTCGACTCCGTTGAGCTGAGCTACCTCTTCAGCATACCAGTTCTGCTGCGCTTGCTTATATAACGTAATTTTTGCCTTCGCTAATTCCTCCTGCTTCAGAACTCCCAACTCTAACTGCTTGCCTTGAAGTTTCCGCTTCAAATTATCGACGAACCGATGAACTAGTGGCACTGTTCGCTGAAGTTTTTTTCAGCGGCTGAACCTGGTTGTCTCGATCAATGACTGGATCTTCATGTGCACGTTCACTCTGCGAATTTATTCTTCAGTAGACTACGGCACAGTCCTTGCTGCGGCCAGAAACTCTCCGGTTTGGATATAAAATTTGGCCCACGAAACCAAGGGTTATCCACGTTAATGTTCTTTCGATTTTCCTCCATTCTTGTACATTCGCCGTAGAAAAAATATCCGCCACTTGAAATCCCACGAACTGCTGATACTTCCGATTGTCTGACCGCAACAACGTCAAAACTATCTCGGAGCCTGCCCAAAGCACACGCCGGGCTACTGGAAGTTTATGCATAGCCATTAGAGTGATGCAACATTTGAAATTTTCGCTCCACAATACTTAAATGATTCCAAATAGGATCCTGACTTACCTCTCGAAATTTGAACCCATTTGGTGAGAAACTGAGATGGCACAAACCATTTGAAGTTTGTATGGGAATTACTATGGTAAAACCAAGATTTTTGTTCATGTCTATCTTATAATTCACCATATCGGTCTGCTTTAAAAACATTCACCTGTACTGGTAGGAAATTTTCCCACCTACAACTTTGCTTTGATTAAATGCAAGGATCGAAAGTTATCAATGGTTCAATGCGCTGATGTCTTATGATCATGCTCAATCAACTGCTCAGCAGGCAACATTGGTGTTTCTGGGGCTTTGAATAGGATACAAAAATCATGGCTACTATGTCACACTACAAAATACAGTGTTGCCTACAGAGCAGCTGCTTAATCATGTCATAAGTTTACCAATATCTTAAATAATTAATAACTTTTTCCTGTCTCATTTTACACAGAAACAATCTTGTGCAAAGTTGTAGCTGAGAAAATTTTCTATAAGAATAGCTATCGAACTGTGTAGTCGCTCAATATGGAAAAAGACTAGAAGTCAATGAACAAAAAGTTGAGATTTTCCATAGTAATTTACATGTAAACTTCAAATGGCTTGTGCGAAGTCTGTTTCTAATCAAATGAGTTGAAACTTTGGGAGGCTAATCAGGACCCGATATGAAACCATTTAAGCACTGTGGAGCGAAAAAGTCAAATTTTGCATCAGTCTAATAGCCATCACACTGTTCAGTAAACGGGAACCTAACACAACACCATGTAGCTCCAGACGGGGAATGGAAATTATCTTGAAGGGAGCTACCTTCAATTTTCCAGCCACCAACGCTACTGCAACCTTGGTTTGTGTCCACTCGGAAGTAAACTACGCTACAGCGTCGAGTAGGTCTCATATCCGGCTCTGAAGAAATAGCACCGGGGAATTCGAACCGAATTAAGCTCACTAAGGAGTGCCATCCAGCGCCTCCACTGGCCACATAGCGTATTATTGATTGGTTCTTCCCAGTCTGCATCTAAAGCCTAAATTTCCTGGCTCAATGTTCTGCCGTGGATCAAGAAGAAGCTAATCAATCCTAACGGATCGAATAAGCTCATAACTACACGAAGCACCCCTCGTGTTTTAGATCCTCGCGTATTACAAAAGAGTAACGGGTGTTCAATAAAAAAATGAGAATTTGTTCAGTCATATAGCCAGTAAAAACAAAAAAAAATTTTCAACGAATTCAGTATTTTTTATTAAAAACATAATGTTTATTCTTCAAAAAAAAAGTCACTGAATATTGGAGAAGGGGCCCTGGTCAGCCGTACGACGCAACTTAGTCGCGGTGCTCTCACATGAGCGCTGGACGGCACTGAAATCATTCCCATTTTTTATTGAACACCCGTTAGGTGAGGTCGTTACCGCTCGGGATCCATTTCATTCCTAGGACAGATTCAACGTTTTCACCTTTCTCCGCCTTGATTAACTTCTGCGGTTCCATCGACTCTGCTCCAACTTGTGCGGAAAATTGCTAATCTCAAATCCACCTTTGGCATGTATCCGCTTCACTTCACTTCCCACCTTCACTGCTTCTTCTGCTGTTGAAAAACTGTCCATGTAGTCATCCACTTAATGGTAGTTGACGATTGCTGCTACCGATAAACTAGGGAACTCAGTTTCAAACTCCCGCGCATTCAGATTTGTAATGTATTGCGCGGAACTCGGCGAACACGTTGTTCCAAATATTGCCACGTCCATAATAAAGACCACGACCTCTAGTGATGCACGATTGCCAACAACATAGTTGTTAATTTTAGATGGTTTTGTAGTTTGATAAGCCATTCTGGCATATTAAGTGATCGTGAACCTTATTGTTTACAACCACTAAGGCCTTATTGTATACGACCACTAAGGCCACTTCTTGTTTATTGTTTTCTCATTTCTCCTGAAGTTCTTAGAACTGGCCTGAAATAAATGGAACTGTGCCAAAAATCTTCCGTGAAACTTCTGCCCCTACATTGAAATTTACAAAATATGCCTAGAGTTTTCTAAAATTTTTAGCACTTCTCTGGATTTCCTTCAACTCCTTGAATATCTTAAAGTTTCTCAAAATTATGTTGACGTTCATGGTGCTATCCTGAATTCATCGAAACTAACGTTCAAGGTTTTTAAACTTGCCTGAAAGTCTGGACGTCCCTGGAATTATTGTGACAGCCTAAGATTTCTTAGCTATGCTGGTAATCTCGAGACCCATCGTCCATAGGGAAGGAATCTAGGTTCTAGGTTCTAGGAACTACACTCACAAGACGTGACGTGAGAAAAGACTCAACACTTATCGTTCTTACAACGTTAAAATATATGAAAATTTACCTTTCTGTCAACCGGTCTAAAGTTTTCCCAATTTTCCTCAAGTTTTCTGAACTTCTCTGACGCTTTTTTTTTCATCTTGACTTTCCTGAAGCTCTCTAAATTCAATAACTCCTGATAGCTGATAGAATCAACTTAAAGTTCACGAAGCCTCCTGAACTGCCCGAAATTTTACAGAAGTATCCATACTATCCCGCAGTCTGTCTTCAAAATCCTCGGAATTTCATTTCAATCCTCAGAACTTATTCAAAGTTCCTACTATTTTTGTTGAACGCCCTGAAATTATCTCACCATTCGTGGAGTTCTTACTACTCTTCTGATGATGTTCTTGGAATTGCCATGAAATTAATAGAACTGTTCTAAAGACGTCTAAACTTTGTGACGTTTAGTGCAGTACCGTGATTGTTTATTTCTGTCTATGAAGTTTCCGTTATTTTTCTTGTTCTCTTAACTTAGTAATGTTCTCTGGACTATCGTTAATTTTTTGAAGATTTTCGCTATATTCCTGAAGTTAATGGAACAGCCCTAATGTACTCCAAATTTACCTGAAGTTCTTGGAACTTCCCTGAAGTTCTCTGGATTTTCCTGAAGTTCCCATGATTGTCCCAATAATCATGAAACTGCCTTGAATTGTCAGAACTGCCCGAAACTACGTAACTTCCCTTAAGATCTTTAAACTCAATTGATTTTTTTGCACTACTACTACTGCTGACTACTGCATTTTCCTGAATTTAATAGAATTGTTCTAAAGCTCTTGTATCTTCACTGAAATTCTCGAAATTTTCCTGAAATCTACGGAACTGCTAGGAACCTATCCCTAACATCTTAAAACTTCCATGTTATTCTTGATGTTTTCGGAATTTCTATGAGATTATCATAGAGCATAGCGCATTTTTTCTGATGTTAATACAAAAACACAAGGGGTGTCACTGTACACACTTATTTTGCGCCAAAATTGTTCTCAGTGTGCCACGAGTGTGCCTCACTGTGCCGAGAGTCATCGGACTGACTTTGTTTGTGATTAATGATTTGTTTGGCAACCTGGTATTTTACAGTTCAAACGATTTGTTTTTGGGATGTTAAGCCGTACGAGCTGTCGAAGACAATGGTCACGTCAACGCCAGATCGATAGAAACGACATTCAGCCGTTGGAACGCTTCCGATTCCGTATGGACCACGCAGGTCGATCTACAATGGCAACGTGATCGACATACTGTAGACCATTTCGATTCAGACGCTTCCCTGCGGGAGGAAGGTCTACTGCATCTGGGTAAGCCGGGATCTGGATTCATGGAGGATGAGAATAAGCATCAGAATCTGACGTTAACGTTCAACAGTGTGACAAGTACGGTGGAAAATTTGATTGGGCAGGCCATCAATGAACTCGGATCGGCCCAGTTCGATCTCCCGTACGTCGCAGCGCGATGAAGATTTGATCTACGGAGAGTACAGCAAATACGGCACGATGGTGAGGCACATCGGACACATGGGTATGTGAAGCTGAGCTACCGGAACTCGGTAAGGTTGCTGGTGATATCGAAGGTCATACTGAAGGAAAAGCTTGTGCCACAGTTTATGATTAAGACCGAGGAGAAGTGGGAACCTCCGATGAAAGTGTACCTGTTGACGCAAGTGTTCTATTGGTTCGAGAACGACATGTTCTTCCAGGTTGTGAAGGAAATCCACGGCTTTGGGATGGATCTGTTCGAGTTTATCGGTCGAAGACCCGTGATGACGGAGAAGCTGGGTTGTTGGACCTTTCGACATTTTGCTAATGCTTTCCTGCAATCGTTGAACATTCTGCATCTGGATATCGAAGACGAGAACGTTATCATCGATAACAATTTCCATATCACGCTGATTGACTTCGCATCAACGACGTTAGTACAGGGCAGGGGAAGGGTAACTTTCTACGGCACGATCGAGTACTGCAGTCCGGAATTGTTGACAAGCAACCGTTACTCTTGTTAGGAACTGGAAATGTAGGCTCTCGGTATGAAACTGTACGTGTTGATGTTCTTCGAGAACCCATTCGTGGACGTTGAGGAAATCTTGCAATCCGAACTGATCATTCCGCAGGAAAGTAGCGAAGAATTGGAGTACGAGATGAGATTGGCCTAGATTATATCTCCGGCAGAGAGATGAATATTCTTTCCACCGGTCTCACCAGTCTGTTTCTTAGGGATCCGGACGGAACGTGCATCAGTCTGATCGATGGGGATTGGATTGGTCAACAATCAACAACTGGAGCTTTATTGCTACTAGAAGATAACGTGATGTTGGCATCTTCCCCCCCTATGCCAGTAAGGGTGAATTGGAGGCTCCACCGAAATTATCTGTTGCGGATACCGAAAATTGTTTGGGTGATCAATCAAATTTTGACACATCCACACTGCGCAGGCGCAGAAATAATGCAGAGATGCCAGTTACTTAAAAGATCATAAAAAAAATATGTACCATGGGTGCCAAATAGCGCCAATGAGTGTGCCATGGTGTGCCCTACTGTTTCTGCAATTTTTCTGATGTTCATGAGATTCTTAGCTTCTTTGAAGTAATCTGTACTTTGTTGTTGTAACATCTGTAAAGTGCATATAATTATTATGAAGTTAACCGAACGCACCTGAAATTCTCAAAAATTTCCAAAAGTTTTTGGAACCTCCCTCATGTTTTCACAGTTTTCGGGATGTTCATAGAACTGCCATGAAATTATCCGAACTTTTCCGTAACGTAACGAAATTATGAAAGATTTTGACCGCTAATAACTCAGCTGCCCCTGGATCAATTTAAATAAGTTTATCACCAATCGATCAGAAATATGTCTGCCCATTGATAGTTGATTTTCAACAATAAACAATTGGAAAAGTGGTAAATGTCAAGCATTGTACAAAAGCGTCAAAAATAACTAACAAATCCACCAATTACGTACATGCATATGCTGCTTCCTCAACAATGTCATCAGAGAGTCGTTAGTAGACGAAACAAGTCGAAGTGGCATTCGCCTTCGATCTTCGAGCGTGTGCAAATAGGGAGGATGCAATTGCGTAACATTTTGCATACTCATGAGAACCACACGCCCCCAACGGCCACATAAAATCCTCTCGAGAGTTGTAAACTTGTAACCAAACTTGGAAGTAGGGGTGCAAGTGATTTTGATCGATTCTCTTCATCGACTTTCTGTTTCGTTAATTACTCGACGGCAAACACATTCATTGATACGTTCGTTGTTCTGGATGATAGAAGAGCATAGCAGAAATAGTGCGAAATAGGTTAGTGAAGCCATGGTCACCAAAAGAGGAAATCGATTATGAGAATTGACTTTCACCTCTCAGCTTCTAAGCCTCTTAATTCAGTCGTCGTCATAGCAATGAAAACTAGCATCGCACCGCTTTTGGTTCTTGGGTTACACTTGCTGGTTGCAATTCTGCTGTTCGACATTTTCGAAGAACCACCAAAATCATGAAATTAAACTATTGTTTAGGGATGCCTAAGATTCCAATTATTCGATTAACGATTAATCGTAAAGATTTTTCGAACTATTCGATTAAATGCTTATCGAATTTTCAATTATTCGAGCGCATAACCGACATCCTTTCTTATTTCTACTCGTTTGATTTAGCGCAGTAGAAAAAATAAATAAAAGTACTAATGTATCTAAAAAAAAAGGACCATGACGTGAAATAGGATCATGAATTTGCCGAAAAAAGTGTTAAGTGTCTTTCTACTAAAGGCTAGGATTTACCAACTACTAAAAAGGGGAGGAGCTTTACCTGGATGGACACTGAGGCTGAGACACAAAGGCTTTAAGCCTGTACTACCATCGGCCCTCAAATTCATATTCGTACACAAAACACAAGCTCCTGCTGCAGTTAACAAATAGCATTTATTATTTAAGACCATGTAGTCCTACGTCACCATTGCGTACAACCCCATAGAGCTGTCCTCTGTAGTTTTTAATGTCTTGTAAAGTTCCTGGAATTATCTTGAAGTTAATGGAACTGTCGTGTCTTCATTTAGGTTCACGAAAATTTCCTAATGTTCATAAAACTGAACTGAATTTCTTGGAACCATCCCTTAAAGATCTTTAATCTGCTCCAAAGTCCTGAACTTTCCTGTAGTTCTTGAAATTTTACTGAAGTTCTTGAAATTTCTTTGAACGCTTCGGATGTTCACTCTAGTTATTGGAACATCACAGAATTATTCGAACTATCCTATTTTGTGTGGAGTTCCCTGAATTTATCAGAACTTCTATAAATTTCTTGATATTTTCTTGTAAAATTTGGAACTGTCCTGAAGTTCTCTAATGTGTACCACGAAATCAAAATATACGAAAACCGACCAATGAATCTTGAATGCCAAAATATTTTGAAATGTTTGGATTATGTTTTCTCATGTAAGTTTAGCATGCTAGAGACAAAATAATTTTCTTCTTATTCGGTGGGATTTGATTTTAGCAAAAAAAAATTACGACCAGGGGCATAGCAAAATTTATCCACTTCAATGACGCCGAAGGAAAATTGGAATTGTAGAATTCCTTAATGACTTTGAAAATGTAGGTACCTACCTTAAGAGGAGCATTCATAAGGCCTTTAAAATAAAATCCAACTGTTTGTATCTGATGGACGCAACATATTGTATGACTGCAGAACATTTTGTTGTTTGTATGTGACATTGTTTCAAACTTATTTTTTTTTTATCACTATGGGCGGAGCAATTTTTGTTTACCTGCAAGAGCGCATATGTGTAGAAGGGGGCCCAAATATAATCAAACTGTTTATTTATTTAAACTGAACTGAATTGGACGCATCATCCTAATGAAATTTTTCATGGTCCCATAGAATGCTCTTGAATATTATTCGAATCGGTCAACTTATTCCGGAGTTAAGGTCGGAAAATGTTCCGGTTTGTATGTGTGTGTGTGTGTGTCATCCTCTATCCCTCACCCAGCCGGGGGCGTTGGACAAGTAGAACTGCGAATAATTTGATCAAATCTCATGCTTCGTAATGGTGCCCTTTATGTTGTGAAGACTAGTACTTCAAAAAGGGTAACTTTTGAGGCAAGACAGGGTGTCCTCAACAAGTTAAGGGAACAGGATGCACTAGATGTCCACAACAGGTACAGCAAAACATCACATAGACGCCCTTATTCACACTAACTACTCAGGGGGTAGAAGGTCAAGAAGAGCCACCGCCGCCAACTAAAGCTTGAACCGGGTACCTGGGACTCCCACGATATACCCGCGGCAATGATCAGCAGACGATGCCCTGTGCGTATTTAGTATGTAATATGTTTTATTTGGATACACAAAATGTTTGAAGCCATGCGTCATCTAAACCATAATTTGCATCACCACAAATACACTTGTCAACAATCTTCAACTGGAACGTACTCACCAAATCACTTCACCCGGGAGCGCATTCCCGATGCTTCCACGCATATTTTTTTTCCCTCCACTCCAACCACACAACAACCAAATATCACTTTTCTTCACTTTTCTTTTTCAAGTCACTCCGTGCACAAAAGCAATGCACATCTCAAAACCCTTCCAATAGATCAGCTCACTTCTCATCACCGCGTAAATAAACAGAAATTAAAATTTTCACTCGCGATCGAAAATGTTCCGGTTTGTATGGATCCAAAATCCAACCGAACGAATAAAACCAATCACGTGACTTGAGGTGACATGATATTTTGTTTTTTCTTTATTATAGTAACTTTAACCAGTGGCTGGTTCGTCACTTCATGATAATTCTGAAATCAGTTCAATGGAAGCTATTTTAGGTGCCCAGGACCACAATTACCACATCTGGATATGTTCCGCTACCCCCGGGTAAGTGGCTAGTTTCTGACGGTGATGTCAAAGAGCAGTTTATTTTTCAAAGAAGGGTGTATTTTCTAGAAGATCGTACGTTTGAATATTCCAATCTTTTTGACGTAGGACTACGTCTTTGATTTCTATATGGGGGTACACTTTGTGAAAACCGAAAATGGAACATGTAACAAATTATGAAAGATTTTGAACGTTAATAACTCAGCTGCCCCTGGTCCAATTTAAATAATTTTATCGCCAATCGATCGGAAATATGGCTACGCATCGCAAGACAAGACAATGCAAGAAACTATTGAAAAACTGGTCAGCATTGTCCAAAAGCGTCGAATTAACTAACAAATCCACCAATTACCTACATGCATATGCTGCTTCCCCAGCACAGTCGTCAGAGATTAGTAAGTAGACGAAACAAGTCGAAGTGGCATTCGCCTCCGATCCTCGGGCGCGTGCGAAAAGGGAGGATGGAATTGCGTAATATTTTGCACACTCATCGCCATACTCAGAACTACACGCTCCTAACGACCACACCACTGTGTGGTGGTGTTCGGTCGTCGAAATTAGTAGCAGCAGTAGCAGTGCTTTCGGCGTGTGGCGTTGAAAATTGTTCTCCAGTAACAACGAAAGGCTGCCTGCAAGCAGCGAGCTGCAGAGCCCACATAAGCAACCATCAAAGGAGGAAGAAGCTGCACCGCTATGCTATGGATCGGAATCAGTACCTCTTCGTGAGTCGCTGCGGGTCGGTCATCTATGCCAAGCGTGACACCCTCGCTCCAAACGACATACAGCTCGACAGCCTCATCCGTGTTTAACACCCAGCTCAGAATTACTCAACCATCACTACAAAACGGTCCTTTTCAGAGCCACCAAAAATTTGTTAAAGAGTATTATTTGGAAATTGGTCAAGGTCATCAGCTCCCGCAAGCAGCTAGCTATCAAGGCTCAACCTGTCTATAGAAGGTGTGGAATTGTAGGCCTGAATATATTGGTGCAATTAGTTTTCCCTCGGCTTTCATCCCGCACGATTCGTTTCTTTCGTTTAATCAATCACCCTTGTAGTGACGTCGAAAAGATTGTTTCAATCGGCGCTTACATATGAAATTTATTGTGGATTATAGAATGTTTTGTATGTTACCAAAATTTATGAATGGTTTGCCACTAAATGTTGAGATAATTTATTGATTATTGAATTATCACACTGTATACCATAGGTCACTATTGAAAAATACCAAATGTCCAACTGTTGCAATGGTGATCAAAATTATCACCGAATGTCTGAAAACAGCGCATTCCCTAACACGGACTTAAAAATTGAATTCGATGCGGTCCCACTGAACGGTGCTCATTCAATCACCGTAAGTGGTAGTGTCCAGTCCAGCAGCAGCAGGAGTGCTTTCAACAACAACAACAACAACGAAAGGCTTTTTGCAAGCAGCGAGCTGCAGAGCTTATATGAGCAACCATAGAGAAGGAGGAAGAAGTCCCACCGCTAGGCTAGGATCGGAATCAGTAGCTCGTCGTGCTCAGCTAAGCATTACTCAACCATCACTTCAAAACGGTCCTTTTCAGGGCCACCCTAAATTTGTTAAGAGTATTATTTGGACATTTGTCAAGGTCATCAGTTCCCGCAAGCAGCTAGCTATCAAGGCTCAACCTGGTCTCTATAGAAGGTGTGGAATTGTAGGCCCGAATGTATCGGTGAGATTAATCATCGTCCGACCATTTTCCAGAACACGCTGGTAGGAAGTGTTAAAAATCCATATAGAATTTGAGAGAAGTGGGAATAATTCGCTTTGGGTGTATATTCAGTCCCCAGAAAGCCAATAAAATCAAATTTGTGAGAAAATTAGCTCTCACGAGTTCAATCTCTCGAAGTCATATAATTCGGAAGGAAATCCTGTGAGGGGTGAATTGAATACACTTTAATACCAAAATGCACAAAACTTAAAAATTCATAAATAACAAAAAAAAATCAACATACACCTTTTAAAGTCGAGTAGATGAATCGAAAATACTCAAGTTGACAGTCCCTTGGATTCTCTTCATCAACTTTCTCTTTGAAATAAATACTACAAATTTGATACGCTTACAAATAAAAAACGGAAAGAGTAAAGATAATTGAAGATTGATCAATTAAAAGAACTGCATGTTCACATTTGTTCCGTCCACTAGCGGTCCTACGTCAAGCTTCCGTTCGTGTCCCTAGACACAGACCCTTCTACTTTTTATTATATGATACTTTGAGGACTAGAGCATTGCGAAAACTCGAGATTTCTTCTTAAGTTCAAGCCATATCGCGTACTAAAACGCAATAAATGAATTTCACAAGTTTAATGTGGTGCTCAAGGAGGAAGTAAGCTAAAGTGTTGATAGTTCTGAAAGCCTTTAAAGAAGATGAGCGGTTCACTTCGTTGAAAGTAAGATCTACAGGAAAACGAAGAGGAACTCAGGCAGGCATATTGTTTGATTCCGGAAAATATTATTTATAATATTATTTATTAAATATTATTATTATTTGCAAACCATAATCAAGTTGACTCATGTATACAATTGGGAAATAATGTGACGCAGCTCAATTTCCTTTCTTTCTTAGTGGGTCAAAATATGAAGGTCAAATAACCAAAATCAGTTATCTTCAATTTGATGTAGGTAATTTACATACCCCCGCTACTGGCAGCATCCATCAACGTAGGCAAATCAAAACCGCAACTCACAAATGACGTAGGGAAGAGTTTTTGGAAATTGACTGATTGGCATTCATTTTTTCGGCTTCTATTCATAGCACCAAATGTAAATAAAAAAACTACTTTCTGATTTTTTATTTACATTTGCTGCTATGAATAGAAACCGAAAAAATGTATGCCAATCAGTCCATTTGCAAAAACTCTTCCCTACGTCATTTGTGAGTTGCGGTTTTGATTTACCTACGTTGATGGATGCTGCCAGTAGTGGGGGTATGTAAATTACCTACATCAAATTGAAGCATCCAATCTTATCTAAGGAAATAGAAATCCTTCCACATACGACTTGTGTAGTCAAACTGAAGGTTTTGCTGTTGCTACCGTCCTTTTTTATCGGTATGCTCATAATGTATCATATAAGCCAACGCTGCTTTACTGAAGCAATTAGAACTTTGACCGGTTCAAATTATCCATTTTATCAATTCAATTTAACTGATACATAGTTCTTTA
This sequence comes from Ochlerotatus camptorhynchus, assembly GCF_037179485.1. Classification (NCBI taxonomy): domain Eukaryota; kingdom Metazoa; phylum Arthropoda; class Insecta; order Diptera; family Culicidae; genus Ochlerotatus; species Ochlerotatus camptorhynchus. Next base: position 1,678,481 of record NW_027040781.1, read on the forward strand.
AAAATTGCAAATCATTTGGTCGTTGCATTCCAACTAATTTTTAAATTTTTAATAAACATAGAAAAGTAAACTACGCATCTGTTTATTTTGTTGTATGTTATAACTTTGGTCTTAAAAACGTGGCTTATAGTTGTAATGCCTTCATAAAAATTTCCATTCCCGAAATTTGTATCACACCAATCGTTATTTAGCTTATGAGCTGAAAATTGTATAAGCAAGGTATGGGCTCCATACCCCCAAAGTTCCAACTCCTGTTAAATAAACACATCTATTTATGGGCAACGATCAATTTTGAAGCTACGTATCATTAACCCTCACCATGCATCCCAGAGCAACGATAAAATCTCGTCACAAGGTCAAATCTAAGCAGCTCTTTTGCCGGTCGGTGCCCATTTCCTCGAAGAGGCAAGAGGAAGGGAAATTGCCCATCTCGTTACCGGCTTTTCAAGCTTTTGCTGCTATTAAATTCACTCCAAGAGGCTGGAAACTGAAAAACGAGCCAGATGCCATAAAAAGCTTGATTTTTTTTTTGTTGTTATTTGGACGCTGGAAAAATAGCAGGAATTCTTATCATGGAGGAACATTTGTACGATTTTTATTGGACTACTTTATTACTACTTCCTCCAAGTCCCGGTTAAATGTTGTGTGACGCACAACCAGCACTGTTGTTGGTGTTGTTGTCATGGCGGGAAGGTGATTCAGTGGGACTTTAATACTCTTCAATGCCGCCCTCACCGAACGAAACGGTAATGGGTTAATCAAAGTTTTCCTGTTTTGGAAACTTTGTTCCTGAACTAGTAATAAAATATGTTCCAAATTGAACCATCACTTCAAACCCGTGTTGGATAAGATATACCTCGTTACGGAATGGCCACTGAAAGATTTACCCTCTTTATCAAAGCCATTTTTCTCCATCCGTCCGACAGTATCTCTATTCCAGTAAAGCATCTAGCCGAAGAAAGGATAAGTGGCCAGTATGTGGGAGCATTTGTTTGCTTACTCTGATTGTACAAAGTCCACAAACATTTAATGTCCTTACCAGACCGATGTCGTCCTCTCGTGTAGACCAGGACCTGCTACATGTTTTCGTATAGCTCGACTCACAGCGACTTAAGTTTCCTCGCGATGGTCGTGGTGGTAGCCGACCATCTTCTGAAACTGCTGATGGCACAATTTCGTTCGAAAACACTCAGGAACAATCGTTATTTATGAAAAATTAGATGAGAATCAATACATTAAAGATGACACTTGGACTGCCTTAGTTGGTCCATGGGTTGGTCGGTTTCCGTTGGCGATGACCACGCTACACTAAGAAGAAAGGAAGGGGATTAAAGCCATCGATTGCTCCGGGGACAAAACGAGGACATGATGACGTTCCTTCCTGCGTTGAACACAAACGGCCAAGCAATTAAAGTGGGAAAATGAACATAAATATAACGATAGCTGGTAAGCAATGAGCAGCTGGCACCGCGGAGCGGAAAGCCATCCAGAATCTGACTCCGTCGTTGTGTGGAAAGAAACGAAAAATTGGATGTTTGGTGGTTTTTGGGAAGCGCTGCCTGGAGGTGATGCCAGCTGGGTAATAATTCATGGTTTGAGAAGATTTATTCTTCACTGTATGTATATTCAAATATTGTTTAATGGATACTGATGGATAGCCAGAAATGTATCCTTAAGCTCGGTGGCATCATAAGATTGCTTGGAAAGATGAGAAAATATCTTCATAAATATAAGTAATGGCATATTGCTATCTGCTTGAAAACTTTGTTTATCAGTGAAACAAATATTTATCTAGGACAGGCCTGCCTAAAGTGTGGCACGTGGACAGACGTAGTCTCTGGATCGATTGTGTGGATTTTAGGCCAGAATGAATGAAACATAAATAAAATTCAGCTTGAAACATGTTCATGGTTACTCGACATATGGATACAGACATTGAAATTAATTAGTTCGGCGAGTTTGGGCAGGCTTACTCTAGTACATATCTCCTGGTTGTATTTATTACCAACGCTACATATTCAATAAAAAATAAAAATTGTTTTGTGCAGTCCGCATTGTGCTCTCTTGCGGTGCAGATCTATTTGCTTCTTGCTACTACCTTAAGCTACAACAAATTTAAACAGCAATTTTCAGTGCTCAATATTACCTGTAAAATTTCCACCTTGTTTGACTCTTATTTCTCTTATTCCTCTTCGATCCTTGTTTGGACCCTACCCGATGTAATCCTGCTTGGCCATCGACTTGGGAAATTCCTCTTCGATCCTTCGGATTCTTATAGTAATCTGTTTGGAAGTCGATTTGGAGAAATTTGGTTCTGCCGCCATGGCGCCTAAGCGCAAAAGAAAAGGGCAATCGCTTGAACCGCCTTCTGATGAAATTCAATTTGATATGCTCACGGGTGATGAGAATGATCCATCTTCCAGGTAAAATTCCATTGAACATTCCCGGCTTAATGCCAAAAACGGAAAATATTCCCCCTACTGTGATAACCACTTCCGATTTCCATGCTCTTCGTACGGAACTTGTAACCGGCCAGCCTAGCAAGTTTTTCGGTAATTAAATAAGGTGGCTTATGCACCACTTCTTCCGGAGACCATTCACCAGTTGACGGTTTGCTTGGCCGTTGAGACCCTCAGGGAAGGGTCTAATTACTCCCGAAAGTGGGAAGGGAAACAAGCTGGCTAACACAAAGTCTCGGCAAAGGACTCATTGTGAATACGACCTGAAAGTCGTGGCAAAGGAAAATCTACGTAATAACATAGAAGAGGGCGTTAGAGGCCCCCCTGGATAATAGTTACGATAATACAGTAATAAGCAGAGGCGTCGCGTGCCTCATTTGTTTACCTGTGCACCAAGCTTTCGTTAAGAACCTATCATCTTGTATAAACAAAACTTGTAAGGCCCTTTTCGCGCTAACCGAAGTAGGAGGAATTGCAAAACTTAACTAATACCAGCTGAACATTGCATTAGGTTCTAAGTAATATTGATCGATTCTCTTCGTCGACTTTCTATTTCGTTAATAACTTGAGCACATAACCATTTCTTTTTGTCTTTGTCGTATTCGATGCTAGATAAAAGCTTCTATTATCGATCTGTGTGCTGAAAATACTTGGTAATGTATTTACATGGCCGTGGAGATACAAAGAGAAAGTCGACGGAGAGAATCTGTCAATGTACTTAGGACCTAATGCAATGTTCAGCTTGAATTCTCGTTTTTATCAAACAAAAGGCTAACTCGTTCGACTGAAGTGTAATAAAGAATATCCGTCAAACACTTCCGAAAACATTTTTTGATACAAAACAATGCCAAAATCTAGAGAAAATTCATAGTCCCTTGGGTAGCTAACTTGAATTAATCAACTCTTTATTCATCAGAACAACACTATCAGAATGAACCAGGGGAAGCTCATAAGTTTTGACAGACGCACCGGCACAACTATCGGTAATTGAGAGATTCACACTGACAAGAGAGTGAGAGCGGGTTTTTGCGCTCTCTTTCTCCATTACTCTCTTTGTCTGCAATCAGATATCCAAGTGCACAGCGAGGAATGCACACTTTGGGCACCCATACATCACAAATGTTCTTCTAATTTAAACTCACACATTCAAACCGGTCTGCAAGTATGATACACGTCCAAAGCGTACCAGACTGCTGTTTCCGTGTTGCTCCCGTTTGACGCGTGACTGCTGAAAGCTTCAATTACAACCAATGGTGCAACCAACAATCAATACGAAACTAACGATTTTAAATTGGCTCACTACTAGACTAGCCTATTGGTCCCAAGCAAATCGTTTAATGTACCCCATTCCAGTCAACATTCTAGTACCACACTATGTTTGTTTTGATTCGCTATGAAAGTTTGACAGATAAAATGAGGGGTTATTGGATTTTCCTATGTTTCGAGGGGTGATTCGACTAGCTTGGGACCGAAGATAGTACCAGAGCTGAGCCAAAAAGTTGAGCACGTTTCTTCGGGACCTACTTGTCTTAGAGTTACCTCTATGGTGCAAACCGCCATGTATTGTGGAAAATTTGTGGTATGTTTCAAGAGGTGATAGAAGGTTTGCTTGGCTTACATCAGGCATTAGGCCATTCACAAACTTGCCACCTGCCACCCAAAAGAGCTCGCTTTTAGGTGCACTATTTAACGAGTTTTGTCATGGTAGTGATATCGACATGGTTAGAAATCAATGTATTAGGGATTAGGAAGACCATCCCAACTGAATTTAACCCTTTTTGAAGCAAACCAAGGTCGAAGATTTAATTGAACCACACTATAAAAAAGTGTATTCATGGTCACTTGTGGTCTGGAGTAAAGAAGTACAGCTTTAATGTGACCAAAAAATCTATAAAAATCTAAACGCATTTTTTTTAATTGTTTACACTAAAGAGCCTGAATTTATAACGAGGTGACATCATATCCATTTGACAGGTCTTCTGCTCGATTGGAATTACTTTTCCTATGGCTTTGACAGACAATCGATTGTTCCAATTTTGACATGTCGTCTCTTTATAAATTCAGCCTCTTTAGTTTACACCTGTGTCGTGCACAGGTTGCACATGTGGACGCGACGCCACTGGTAATTAGATATTTGAGTTTTTACGTTGTTTCTGTCGGAAAGCCGGGTCGTTGCCATGTTGAGTATCGTTGTTCGTCTCCAGATCATATCCGTTGTTGGAAGCAGGGTCTTTATCGTATGTGGGAGTTGTAGCATTGATTTGTGGCAGTTTTTGCGGGGCCGTATGGTGTGCTGTCCTTCCTAAGATGTTTTCGGGGTCATATTTGGTCGTATAATTGAGTGTCTTTTAGGAAACAGATAAGAGCCGATGTGGTGGATTTTTCATTTTTAAAGGTGTTCCTAATGCTGTTGGGGATACCGTGTGGAGCTCCCGATAGGACTGGTATGTCGGGCATTCGATGATGGCGTGTTCAACGGAAAGTCGCGTTTGGCAAGTCTCACACAGACACAGTGTTCTGAAGTTTCTACTGTCCCCCATGTTGTGTGAGGAACGCGCCTGGCCAGTGCGGAGTCTTGAAACTTTTATTTGGTCTTTTGGAATGGGAAGGTCCTCCCATTTATGCGTATCACCTTTGATTTTTCGTATGAAAGGATGTCTATGGCTGTTCAACTCAGCCACCCAGGCTGCGCGAACCGTACATGAAATCCATCGTTTGATGTCCTGTCCGGGGACTTCACGTGTTAGAAAAAGAGCGCATCTTCCAAACGCGGCGAGTTGGTCTGCCGTTTTGTTACAGCTGCAATTCCACAGTTTCCCGGAATCCAAACGAGTACGCTGTTGTTATTGATTCTGTTCTGTATCTCTTGAATCCAGGGATGCCTTGAGGTCGGGCTGCATATAGCAGATAAAACGCTGGCGGAGTCGGAAAAAATTACTACTGGACCGGTGGAAAAAGCTGAGAAAATATCCGGAAGACGGTAGTGCTGGAATGACATTTCTTCAGTCATGCTTGTGCCTAATCGCCCTTGTGCCTTAGAGCCATCGGTGAAACGGATCGTATGGTTAGCGTATTTTATGTTTTGTAGTTTTGCAACGGTGTTTCTGAGCGCTGACGAGTTGTCTGCTGCCCTAAATCTGTTTTTAATGGTTTTTTTCGTAGCGCAATTGCGGAGCGGCTCAATTTCTAGTCCCGTTCCACTGCAGTAAAGCAACCGGGGGCAGCTCCTGGTTTGATATTTGACGCAGGAGTCGATAAGCCTCGTCGAGGAGATAGACATTTCCGGAGCAGGGAGTGGTTCTCTCTAGAAAGCAAACGGCTCTTTTGCATACGGCGGTGGTGAGGCAGAAGGCGAAAGGCAATTCCCCAGGTGGTAAGTCAGCTGCCACCTTCTGCCTGTGTTGATTGTGTTTCTTGTGTGTTTTTGAGTGTCGAAAAGTGTTTCTGCATGTCGACCTAGCTGTCAAAACGTTGAGCGAAAATTAATTATTACTGGCAACCATTACATTTGTTTACAAACAGAATCCTTTTCTTTTTGCTCTCGCCAAAAATTTACCAATTTAATAATGCACAGTGTAAGCATGGAATCCCTGTGAAAAATTCTCATACTTGAGATCCTGGCTCAAACCAGTAAAGCCCTCTCGAATCCATCCCAAACGAATTCCAGTCGCAATCAAGCCCAGATAACCCAGCCGAGCATGCCACTTTCTAAGCAATCTCTGGATCTGAATTTCGCAAAGAATATGAACTTTTTTGTTCGCCGCAGCTAGTAGGATGGATCTCTCTGATTTGGTATTGTGTAAATGGAATGATTACCAAATTAGAAAGGTATATCTCTCTTCAGCTATCAGTCAATAATTGACTTGATAACTGATAATTATCATCCGCTCCTTCATTCATACACAGTTCCAGATATTCTAGCTTGTTGTAGAGGCTAAATTGTGTGTTTTTTCAATGTACCAATTCCGGGAGTGAGTGTTACTTTCATGTCCCGATCAGTTTTCTGAGAGATTTCTCCTTCAGAAAAAAAAATCAACTAAAACAAAAAAGAGCATCAAACGAATGTAAACATTCTTGGCTCTAGGCAGTGCTGCCAGACAAGATTGAAAATTGGTTCTCATGGTGGTTGACGGGTGTTTCAGTGTGTCGAAGAGTGTTTTTGAGGTGTTTAACACAAGGTGGCAGAGTGACTTACCCCCTGCAATTCCCCGACCTCAATGCAGGTGGAGAAGGCGGGTGTGCATGGCAAAATTCCAGAGATAATTCGAAGCGAGCTGTTGTATGTTATAGGATGTAAGATCTACCACCGATTCCTAGTCCTAACTACTTCAAACTTATTACTTTTTATGCCTTGTTGATAGTGACAAGACTCGGCTTTGTCCACCGAGGAATAAAAATGAGTTAGTTACACACTTAGAAAAATTCATGTAAATTTAGGTGCTCTGAGAGTGATACATACGAGCGTCAATTTTGACATAAATTTGAGGCATAACAGACAATAAATATAGCTCAATCAAACATAGTTTTCGTCGAGCAACAAAGTTTTCAGTCTCGGAGCACTTAATATTACATGACATGGTCATTATCGGTGTCATTCCTTAATTTTGTTGCTAAAGAATCCAATTTTGACTGACAAAGGGGCGCACCTTTGGATGGTGTTTAAATACTCCGGAGGGTATAAAGAGCGGGACCTTTCAATTAGAGTCGGATCCTTGCGATAAATGCAAGAATGACAACTGTAAAAAATAGAATTTTTCATTATTTCTCAATAGTGATGGAGTAATACGACATGCTCTAAACTAAGGACACGGGATCAGTAATGCAAAATATCAATGACACTCACTCGACACTCGTCAACGCATCACCCGACTATCACTGACAGAACGTTTTGTCACGCAGTGAGAGGTAGAGCCATGGCAAACAACAATCACCAGTTATGGTCGCTGCTCACAAGCAACACGTAACACTCGCTCAGATGAGTGTCGTGATTGTCGGGAATGACCAGATCGGTGATGGATCACCACCGAAGAGGGCATTCACCAGTTGCTTTTTACTTCTTTCGTCAATTTGATGGATGGTTATGGAGAGCGCTTCGACAAGCACATTGATAGGTTACCACCATCAGCTGTTTGACGATCGTGATGGTGATAGGTCGCAACTCTGCACGGGATATACTACAATAGATCAAATTACTGGTCGAAGTGATGTTACGTCCCGAACAGAGGAAAAATATGCCTAGGCCTACATGCTACTTGTTTTCCTGTTCTCTCTTCCTAACATTCTTTATTGTTCATCTTAGAGTCTGGTACGTGCGTGCGATGTGTTCACTCTACAGTGTGTATGCAAGCGCGAATTGAATTAATGCAACTTGAATTTTGCGGTTGTAACCACACTACCTAGTTGTAGTCATTCGGAAGCGGGAAGAACTAAGCCATGTGCATGGTCTTAATTTATATCAGGCCTGATAGTACTCACGGTATTTATAGCGTACCTATGCTTTGAGGCGTGGCGGGAATATCGCCGTTAGAATCACAACGGTCACTACTGCGTAAGTGAGTGCACCGCTGATCGAACTCGCGTCGATGGTGATGATGACGCTGATGTTGATGTTTCGTGGTTTGTGGTTTGACCGTTGCGGCGTCGGAGATGAACTTCGACGATGCAGATAAACTTCCATAATATTTCCGCACAGCGATGGTGCATCTGCACGTTGATTGGTGCGCGAAATGGTGAACCTGCCTAGAGCGTTATATAGCCGAATGTAAACCCTCTTCCGGTCACCGTACTTCCAGGATCTCCGTAGCAAGCAGGTGGGGTCAGAAGCGATCGAAACCCAAGGTGTGATGTACTGGTTGCGCAAGACTGCAACAAACCTATGGAGACACGTGATGCTGTTTGGCAGTGCAATAAACACAAACTAAAATGGTAATCTTTATACGATAGATGAGAAGCTGAAAGTATAGAATTGATAGTTCCGTTTAAAGTAAGGCAGTGTGAAAATTGCATATAGAGAGTAGAAAGCGAGCTAGGACAACTTTAGAAAGGTACAAATCGGTTTTATCATCTCTCTTTACCAAACTCCCCCTTTGGAGAGGGATGGTGAGGGGTGTGTGTCCCCCCCCCCCCGCCAACAACTGGCAAAAAGAGAAATGTAAAAAAAAATGCCAATGGGGGCCGGGAGCTCAATATGACCGCAAATAATCTTATTTTTCTTTTGATCTAAAACCGAAACAACGCAACCCGACAAAAAGTGCGCTGAAGGTGATTCGTAATAGACACCTTATATCTTATTGATCCTACTATCCTACTAAATGTTCTCGACCTCCCTACATGCCACACAATAAACAAATTCATGCAGTGGTGGGTATGGAAAGCTTTCAATTAATAATCATTTATTTGTGTTTTGATATGCCGCATGATGTGTTTGGCTCATTTCAAGTGACTTCTAGTCTCAAAGCCCGTATTCGCTGGAACATGTTCCGGCTATATGTCCGGAACCAGTAGACCGAATGCACAAATATTTAATAGATTTCTATGGGACCATGGAACCCTTCGTTTGGTGCTTGATGCGTCTGATTCTGTTCAGTGGTTGCCGAAACACACGCCTCTCAAAAAATTTGTGACACATGGTCGATCCGGGCTTTAGATTTAGGCTGTGTTCCATTTGGTGAATTTTCACTTAAATTAGTGACAGATGGAAAAATTTCAATTAAACCTGCTATTACACCAGACTTATTTCTGACCGACAAGGAATCAATTTTTTTTGGGGCCTCCCTTAGCTCAGTCGGTAAAGGCGCAGCTACAAAGCAAGACCATGCTGGAGGTGGCTGGGTTCGATTCCCAGTCCGGTCTAGGAATTTTTCGGGTAGGAAAATTTCTCGACTTCCCTTGGCATAGAAGTATGATTGGACTTGCCACACAATTATACCAATGCAAAAATGGTACAGGCATCGAAAGCTCTCAATTAATAACTGTGGAAGTGCATCTAGAACACTAAGTTGAGAGCACGCTATAAGCTAATATGCGATATGCAATAAGCTTGAAATGCGAAAAAGAAGAAGAAGAAGAAGGAATCAATTTTGACAAACACCTTTGCGAAAATCGGAAGAGGGATTTTCGAACATAATAATTTATTTTCGAAATGACAAATTTAAGTGAAAATTCTCCAAATGGAACACAGCCTGAACGTCAGTTTTTCAAGTGGTACATACCGTATGCGTGATAATGTTTGCACCATCGTACAAATAAGGTTCCCGTTTCACCTGTGCATACAATGCCTTGGTTTTCTTTGCTTGCACGTAACCTATAGCTCATACCGTAGTAGGCTGTGTATAAAAGAAAACGATCTACTTAGTTTGACAGTTGCACCATGACGAAGTGGCAGCGTATTCGTGATTTGTCCCACGCGCAAATGTCGCAAAAATACATTTCAATCGCCGTGGGAATGTCCCGGGGGACCGTCAAAAGGGTTTTAGACCGAGAAAAGAAAGGACAACTATCCGCGAAGGTGGCCACAGGTCGTCCGAGGTCAGCTCGGGTTCCGAGGGTTATCGCTGCTATCAAAAGGAAGATTCGGGTGAATCCAATGCGTTCAATAAGGAAAATGGCAAAGGAACACGGGATCAGTGACTTTTCGGCACGGAAGATCGTAAAGGAAGATTGCGGGGCGAAGTCGAGGGCACGGAAAAAAAACTCACATGATTACCAACCGCATCCGGGAGCTACGAGTCGAACAATGCAAGAAAATCTTGAACTTCTTTAAGCGAAAAAATCCGGTAATCCTGTTCACCGACGAGAGCATGTTTACCGTCGATCCTGTATCAAATTCCAGAACCGACCGGTATATTAGTTCTCTTCCGGTAAAAGACGTGGCCGACGAGCACAGGAACGTGTATCAGGCCAAGCATCCTGCTAGCGTTATGATGTTTGGATTGGTGGCTTCCGATGGCAAACAAAATGGACCCGGTGTTCATTCCAGAAGACGACAAGGTCAACACGGAGGTCTAAATTGGGATTTCAAGTAAATATGTTCTTCCATGGATCAAAGAACAGTACGGTCCAAAGCCAAATGTTGTATTTCAACAAGATGGGGCTCCGTTCCACACCTAGAACCGCACGCATAAGTGGTTACAGTAACATCTTCTGTTCTAGGCGAAGGATATGTGGCCGCCATCTAGCCCCGATCTTAATCCGCCGGATTAATCAATATGGCGCGTCATGAAGGCCAAGGCCTGTTCTAAACGCCACCCGAGTACAGCAAGCCTCAGACAATCATTGACTTTGGGTTGGAACTGGTTCCCGATAAAAAACGATATCGCTGTTAAGGCCTGCACTCGAAAAAAATGCACCAGACAAAAATGTTCGCCAAAAATTTATTTTAAGTCGGATTTTCTTTAAACTTTCAGGGAATGAACTAATGCAAATGGATTATGTTTAGGCATAATTACTTTATTCAATTTCCTTTCCATCGCTGAAAGTCCTCACCTTTACCTTAAGACCCCTCATTACATTTTGTGCAATGGTGGAGCCGACCTTTTTGGTCACTTTCATCCATTCTTTCTTCAACTCCAGCCCGTTCTTAAACACCTTGGACGATTTTTGAACTTTGGCCTTCATTATGGCCCAAAATCTTTCCACTGGACGAATCTCTGGTGAATTTGGGGGGTTATCGGTTTTTGGTATTGTCTCTGTACCAATCCAACGTCGATCGCGCGTAATGGCATGATGCCAGGTCCGGCCAAAATAATGTCTCGCCTCCGTGGGACCGCAGGAAGGGCAACATACGCTTCTGGAGGCACTCGGTGCGGTAAATTTCGCTGTTGATGGTACCCATTGTGATGTACGGTTTACTCAGTTTACCGCATTGGCATATGGCCTGCCAGAGCAAATATTTTTTGGCGAATTTGTCCACTTTCTTCTTTCTTATGTCTTTCGGAACATCAAACCGTGATTTGGAAACGTAAAACTCCAGCCCCTGTCATCCATAACCACACACATCGGTTTCGTTAACCACTCTCGATACAGCTTTCTTGCGCGGGATTTGGCCGCCGTGTTTTGTTGATCACGCCGGTTCGGTGCCTTCCGGACCTTGAATACACGAAGCCCAGCTCATTTCATGGTTTGCTGAACGAACCAGGCGAAACACTTTGCCTTCAGAGCCGCGTCGCGAATCGAAAGGTTCGGATTGCGCTTGAAATAATTCCGGGCCTTCCGGGCCTTCCGGGCCTTCACAGGGTCAGCTGTCTTCGATTTTCTTCCACTTCCAGCCCACCGCTCGGTCGTCTGGGACTCCTTAAACGATTTTACCACCCGAGACACAGTTGTATGGGTGATTCCCAGCTGTCTTTCGATCCATCTCATGGTCGCAGTCCGATTTTCCAAGACGGCGCGCAAAATTCTTCGGCGATTTTCTTCTTGTTTCGATGACATCTCAATAACCACTGAACCGATTGTTATGAAATTTTGCACATGTAAACAATTCACTCCAAACTAGTTATACCCAGATTTTCATCAATTTTTACCCACGGATAAAAAAGTAACACACGGATAAAAATGGTGCATTTTTTTTCAAGTACAAGCCTTAGTTTTGTTTTAAAATTTAGTGAGATCTCAGAAAATATGACGTTTGTTCACTTAGGTTCAGCGAAACATTTTCCGACACTCAGTAACCAAACGTCATTGTTATAAATCTTGGCAAAATTGCATTAAGTGTGTATATTGTGCATTTAGATTAAAATGATCTGTAAGTCACTGTGGATTCTGTTCCCATAGAAATACTGTCAGACAATTTGAATAGTAGTGGATTACCCGGTATTTTAAATAATTTCTTGTATAATTTGCTGTCAGAAAAACAAATCACCTTCAATCTAGGTAAACTGACAACTTCTAGAATTAGCCACATGGGCTTACCCCAAGGTTCATGTTTAAGTCCCTTGCTTTATAATTTCTATGTCAAATATATTGAAAACTGCTTAGATAATCGATGTACGCTTAGACAGCTTGCAGACGATGCCGTGGTTTCCCTGAGAGGTTCACGTGCGGAAATCTTGCAAAGACCGTTGCAAAATTCCCTAGATAATCAGTCCGTCTGGGCCAGACCTTTGGGGATCGAGTTATCACCGCAAAAACTGAATTGGTAGTGTTTACAAGGAAGCGGTTTCCAGCCCAACTGCGTCTTAATCGTTTGAGCAGAGACATTTGACCCTCAAATACGTTGGAGTCTGGTTTGATTCAAAATGCACTTGGGGTACCCACATTACGTATTTGAAACAAAAGTGTCGACAAAGGATCAATTTCCGGGACATGGTGGGGTGCTCACCCGGAAGACCTAATTAAACTGTACAAAACTACTATTCTTTCAGTTCTTGAGTATGGCTCTTTTTGCTTCCTCTCAACAAGAAAAAGCCACCTAATTAAATTGGAACGCATTCAATATCGTTGTTTATGTATTGCCCTTGTTTGTAGGCATTCAACACATAATATGAGCCTAGAGGTTCTAGCGGGAGTAAAACCCTTGCAGAACCGTTTCTAGGAGCTCTCATTAAGAATATTGATTAAATGTAGTGTCAGTAACAACCTTGTGATGGAAAACTTCGAAGAAATGCTCGAATTGAGCATCCAGTCTAGATTCGTGCGAATCTATCTTAATTATATGTCATCGGATATTAGCCTTCCGTGCTATAATCCCCCTCGTGTATGCTTTACTAACTACAATTCCCTCATTGACTATGATCTCTCCATGAAACAGGCTACTCAAGCAGTTCCAGTCAACTTCGACCTATCTCAATTCCCCGTATTTTTTTCTAAAAAGTACCAGCAAGTCAATTGCAATAGAAGATTTTTCACTGATGGATCCACTGGCTTCGGTGTCTTCGATGAATACTCAACCGCCTTTCGGAAACTTCAGGAACCTTGTTCCGTTTATGTTGCTGAGCTAGCAGCAACTTCGCTTTGGAGATGATTTCCGATATGCCCATAGACCATTACTTCATCTTCTCGGATAGTCTCAGTTCGATTGAGGCTATTCGGTCGATGAAACAAGGTAGGCACTCATCTTATTTCCTTTCAAAGGTAAGGGAGCAGATGAGTTTGCTGGTCGAAAGATAACATATGATTACCTTTGTATGGGTCCCCTCACGTTGCTCATTCCCATGCAATGAGAAGGCAGACTCTCTCGCAAAGCTCTGTGCACAACAAGGCGAGATTTATGATAAAGGGTGTCCTCGATGAAATTGCCACACTCAAAATTCGAGTTTTCATCCGATTGCCATCAAATTTTCAGGGATTGAGAAATAACTATTAAACTTCATTTTACCATTTTACTCGTATTTTATTTACAGTCCATACGCAAATGCCCGCCCCTTGGCTTTAACCCCGGCCATAAGATTCTGAACAACCTGTGAATCAACCGTTTTTTGCATGTAAACCCATACTTTCTTCAGTTCCTCGACTGTCTTCACTACCTTAGGTCGTTTAAGAAGGTGCTGCTTCATAATCGCCCAGTACTTCTCGATGGGGCGGAGCTCCGGAGTGTTGGGAGGGTTGAACATTTTCGGCACGAAATTGACCTTATTGTCCGCATACCACTTCAGCACGTCCTTGGAGTAGTGGCATGAGGCCAAATCCGGCCAGAAGATTGTTGGGACGTTGTGGGCCTTCAGGAGAGGAAGCAGCCGCTTCTGGAGGCACTCTTTTATGTACACCTGTCCGTTCATCGTGTCCTGGGTCACGAAAGGTGCACTCCGCTTCCCGCACGTGCAGATGGCTTGCCAAACCAGAAATTTCTTCGCAAATTTGGACATCTTCTGAGTGCGGACATGCTCCGGAACGCTGAACTTATCCTTGGCCGTGAAAAACAGGTTGCCGGGGATCTGTTTGAAGTCGGCCTTCACATATGTTTCGTCGTCCATGATGCAGCATTCAACTTTCGTCAGCATGTTGAGGTACAACTTCCTGGCACGGGTTTTGGCGGACTTGTTCTGCTTCTCGTCGCGATTAGGGGCCTTTTGTACCTTGAACGTTCGAAGCCCAGCCTTAGTTTTGGCCTTCTGGACAAAACTTCGGCTTAGGTGCAGCTTCTTAGCCACATCCCTAACGGAGGCGTTCGGATTTCGGTTGAAGGCCCCAACTACGCGGTTGTGATTTTTGGTGTTGTACGGAATACTTTTTCCTTCACTTCTGGGCTTCCGATCGGTGGTCAACCGTTCCTCGAACCGCTTAATCACTCGCGACACCGTGGAATTCGCGATTCCCAACGTTTTAGCGATGGAACGATGCGAGGGATCCTTGTTCTCGTGATGAATGCGCAAGATTTTATCACGCACGAGCTGTTCTTTCGACTCCATTTCCGCGAGTTTTGATCACAGGACTTTTAAACTTGCAGGATGTAAAAACTGCACTATGAACTAAATCCACTCCACGGTTAAAAAGTTAGAGCAATTTCATAGTGTGGCAATTTCATCGTGGACACCCTTTAGTAGAATTTCACATGATGAATTTTTCCCATCAGAGTTCTCTTTTAAGTTGGCAAAACGATTGGACAAGTAATTCTCTTGGGCGGTGATTAAATTCTATTCTTCCAAATGTTTCTTCGAGAGCGTGATTCAAAGGTATGGATGTAAGTCGGGGCTTCATTCGCGTGATGTCAAGACTTATGTCCAACCACTACTAGACGCACATCTCTACAGAATAAACCTCGTTGACAGCAATATATGTAGGTTCAGAACCGGTTATGATGACATCGATCACACAGTTTGGCATTGTCCGGGTAATGACGCCTCCAGAGCCCGACTGTTGGATACCTAGTGGCCCGTGGTAGACAACCCTTCCGTGAAGTAAGAGATGTATTGGGAACCCGTGATCTTCCCTACATGCAGGCAATCTACGAATTCCTTTGTTTGTTTGATGTTGGAGTTTTATGTGACCATCCCCTCCTTTCCAAACAATTTCCAGCCATTATGTCCCAGTCTTATTATCCTCCTATTATGTTTCTGTGCTACTTGCCCCTGTCCAGCCAGGATTTGATCAACCGTCTGAGAGTAGTATCTGAAGAAGGTTTCCGAAACCAGTTTTCTACTTAGCTCCTTCCAATCGAAATGGTTACCCATTAATCTCGAGCCCGCCACGTGTAATTGGTACCCAATACTAGCCTAGAACTACTGCTGTTTAAAATGTAAATTCCAACATTACTGATTGTTGGCTCTGCAAAGTGTCACACACGACTGAGCCTAGTAAATAAACGAACTAGTTAAAAAAATAAGTCGCTGGAGAATTGATTTCCGATGTGACTGTTGACATTGCAAAACAACTGTCGAAAGTACAACAATAATCTCAAAGCCATGATTTCCGTTAAAGTCGGAAGTGAGGTCAGAAGTAGGCTCGAAAGTCGGAAGTCAGTGCTAGCTTCACAATATAGAAAAATTAGAAGGGTCTCCTAATTAGTAAGTTTTAGATTGAGAAAGGTTGCGCATTGGTTGCGAAATCCTATAAAAAATACACGACACAAGTTTGAAAACTTTACGAACAAGTACCATAATTAATAAACAAAGAGAACCATCAAGCTGTGCTAAAAGTTCACTAACTCAGCACGAAAGCTTCTCCTGAATTGACACAAACTAATGATTACACTTATTTGTAGAGGCAAACTTCCAGTTCGACCGAACTGTTTCGCCTCCGCAAAGCAAGTGGAGCTAAAAATACACGCCTTGTCCTATGGAGAACCACCGCCGGCTGGCTATGATAACCGTGCAAAAGATAATTGATTTATAAGAAAACTAAGACGGTGACGAATACAACTTTTCTATATAGGTAGCATGAATGGAAGAATGAACACGCGCTGAAATTGAAAGAAAGAACTTAACTGCAGTAGTTCGAAGAAAAAAAAAACCAACGTCACAGCGTGAGAGGCAACTCTTCTGCATGGCTTTGTTTCGAACTCCCACGTATTTAAACTTTTTGCCCTCATTTCTTTAAACCAATGATTACGATCAGGCACACAACCATACAAACTGGTACTTTTGGTTTTCTTTCGGAAAAGAGTGAAAATGTGCTAAAGCAATATTCCATTAGGGGCTGCACATAAAATACGTGGACTGCCTAGGTAGGGGGTCAGGGGGAAGGGGTGAATTTTGGTTAAGCGTAAGCTTACGGTTCATACAAATTGTGCAAATTTATTTTATGAACAAGTGTTTACCGTTTATGGACAGCCCCTTATCACAGCAAGAGCTGGTTCTTTAGAAGTTTTAAGCTAAAATATTTATGAATGAGTCGGAAGCACAAAATTCCGACAATGGTGCGGTTATTTAAATAGTACTCAATGCTTTGATAAGCTTAGCAATTCTCAGATATTGCCAATTTTCCATCCAAAAGCATAGATAAATATTTCACCCAACGAACGGAAAGGTCTTCCCTGCTGACCGTAATGGTTCACAAATCGCATCGCCGTCTTTTCCGTCAACAGCACAAAAAGCGCGCGCTCTGCCCCCTCCAGCAGTGCGAACGATAAAGCGAACTTTCTGGGAAGTCATTTATTACGGCGCGACGAATAATAATGCAATAGTTTCGCCATCATTGATATTCCATTTTTCTTTTTCTCGCATGCTTTCCCATGAATTTTGAGCACTTTTTGGGTGAAGCATCAAAAGAGGACGAAACGGTATGGCGGCAACGAATGCTCGGAACGCGGGTGATAGCAGACACCAGGATGTGGAAGGGGGAGGGAATAGGTAATAGACAGACTGTGCGTCGGTAATGAAGCTTACAATAATGGTTGACAGTGTGCGAGTCGGTCGGAAAATGGTACTCGTAGGGAAAGGTTACGGTTGGGTGGAGGAAGGAAAAAGGAAAAAGGAAAAGTTCCTCGCAAAAGGATGAAAACGAATGGCTATACATTTGTTGTATCGGATGCTGCTATACTTGAGGGGTAATTTCGAGCAAGCAGGGTAAGGGCACTTGGCCTCTCTTCATCACAAGTATCAGTCTCAGAGGGAAGAACAACAGATCTTCTCCTAATAGCTGACAGTTGTTCGGTACACTTTCCTTTCACGTTCAAGATCAAGAGGCTTTTCCACACTTTCATCCCGCAATAACACTTCAAACTCAAGTGGAGTGTATGATATGTGCGCGTTTGCGTGTAAGCTCGAGTGGAAAAAGTTTGAGATGTTCCTAATGGTGGTCCCCGAATGCAAGCTATTGCCCTATTGAGTACTATTTGTTGAACGTAAAGGCTGACTGAAAGTAAATTGGTACGCACAAAAGACCTGTAATTCGTGATTCAATCAGTTTAAAAAGCCCATTAAAGGTTGCTTTACAGTACTTTTAGTAAAACTTCAAAGTTACAGCATTAAATGGTTACATTTCTCTAGTTCGAACGAAATCTCGAACCTTTCTCTTGATGGAGCCCATTAGCGCCCACACAGTAGAAATGGACACGGAATTAGCGCATTTCTTCCATTTTTCCCGCATTTGCTGGATGTTCTTGACTGGCCCGCCGCTTCGTCAAAGTCGCTGCTTGAAATTGCCCAGTATTTTTCGATTGGTCGAAATTCCGGGCAATTCGGAGGATTAATTAATAATATGATTTGAGTAGTAGCTATACTGAAGATCCGAAAGATGTCGCCCCTTCAGTGGTAGGAAAATCATTTTTGCAGTATGGAGAATATCAGAAAATCCACGATTTGTGACTAAACATGCTTTCACAAAAGGAAACAAATAAACAAGTGTTTACCTTATCACCATAGTAATGTACTCGTGCAATTTTTGTCCATCTAAAACTGCCCATAAAGACGATAATAAATAAAAACTGAAAATTTTCATGCATTTCCAAATGGTTTCCTACCATTCCCATTCATTGGCAAGTGACTGGCCCTCTGGATGTGGATGATGTCAAAAACAACAAAACATGATTAATTAGCTTGAGAACAAAATCGATCTTGTTGGCAGCATACCACTCCAGAACCACCTTGGAGTAGTGGCAGCTGGCCAAATTGGTCCAAAAGATGACTTTGTCCCTATGCTTGCGGATGAACGGCAATACACGCTTTTTCAGGCATTCTTCGATGTAAACTTGGGATGTCAACGTCGAGGATGTGACGAATGGGTCCGTTTTCAGGCTACAACTGCAAATCGCTTGCCAAATCATGGCCTTCTTCGCGAACTTGTCGGCAAACACGAGCTTGAATCTTCCCGGCATATCCCCACGTCCAGTCGCGATGTAAAACTTTTGACCGGGAAGCTGCTTGAAATCGAGTTTGACCTTGTGTTTCGTCACGTTTGGCCACGGAATTCTGCTTCATGTGTCGGTTCGGATGTTTACTGGCTTTGTACGAATTATATCCTTCCCTGGCAAGGATTTTCCGCACCGTTTGTAAGTTGGCGTTCTACCTTCTGGCCACATCTCGGATCGAAAGACCGGGGTTGGCTTTAACACACCTCAACACCTTGCTGCGCAGCTGACGATCCCTGGTTCCAGTTTTTTCGTAGGTCCGCTGATTCCTTTTCACACTCAAGGTTTCCCTGTAGGTTTTGAGCACTCGACAAACTGTTGTTTTCAGCATCTTCAGCACTTTAGCCAGCTTGAAACCGGACTACTTCGGATTTTCCAGGTGTTTGTGTACAATATTTTTTTCTTCTTTCGAGTTCCATTTGACGTTATTTCTGAACGAGATCGACTACTTTGATCAACCTTGCACCAGTTGTTCTCTATAGAAGTGTAAACAAACCACTGTGAAAGATTTTCGATTCCCAACACTAGAGGCGTGCTAGCGGCGTGCGAGGGGCGTACCAATTTACTTTTAGTCAGCCTTTATACTCATGCAAATCAGTGTTTAATGGAAGCACTGAAAGAACAATAGAAATTGATGGATAAGGGTGAATTGTTTCAAATATGAAAACGGTTCATTGATCCGAATTGGTGTAATTTTCGACATAATGGGATCATTGGGCTCATGCTTGAATTTCGAAATAAAGCATTTTTGATCAGTTTTTCGTTAGCACCCACTACTAGCCATTTGTATTATTGTCCATTCGACGTATTGTTCTACATACAAAGTTTTGTTTTCGCCAACGCCAATCTCAACAAGCATGACGTTTATTTGCAGAAATTCAGCAAAACATTTTTCGGAATAATCTCGAATTGTTAAAGGTGGGCCCAATCTTTCGATCCATAGGCAAACATTAGAGCCATTTCCCCTAGTAACCATAATGTTGGTGCTCTATTCTGAGCGCCAGAAACACCAATGCTGCCTGCTGAGCAGTTGATTGAGCATGATCGTATGTCATCAGCGTATTGAATCATTAATAACTTACACTTCTTACATTTAATCGTACAGTAGTCTGCTGCAAAGCTGTAGTTGAGAAAATTCCATACAAGCACAGCATCCAAAAATGTATGTAGAGCAATATGGTGAATTGATAGAAAGATAAGAGCAAAAAGTTTGCATTTCCCATAGTAATTTTCATATAATCTTCAAATGGGTGCACAGTCGGGCTTCAGCTAAATGTGTCCAAATTTTGGGAGGCTAATCAGGACCCGATTTGGAACCGTTTGAGCATTATGTAGCGAAAATTTCAAATTTTGTATACGCTCTAATGACCAAATTTATGAGCAATTTGTAGCTTAATAGGCAGTCGTAATGTAATCATCTTTTAAATGTGTTCGGAATAGTGGACTTAGTGTCCGGCCGGTTATCAAGCCTTTACAGCACTCCAATGTTTCATCCACTCAAATATTCTGAGCTTGAGCAGCCTGAAGTAGGACATAGGACCATCATAAAATATTTACATCCTGGGCTACGGCTTCCTTTCACCTTGACCCGGGATCAAACTTCTATCGACTTGATTGATTTTGTTGTGGAGGCTCTACCGCACACAGTGTGGCGATTTCTAACCAAATTCGGACAAAATTCTGAAAGGCCTTATAAAATGCCACCAAAGGTTTCAGGTCATTTGGCCGAATACCATTTGGCAAAATGCCATTTAACCGAACTCTGATTATTTGCAAAAGAACTTCTGATGAGCAAAGTAATCGATAAATTCAAATTATATTTTGTCTTCATACTTTTGTGATCACAATTCTCAAAGATATTCACGTTTTCAAAAATAACTTACTTACTTACATAAGAATCCTGAACACCACCGGAGGTGCAAAGGGCCTACGTGAAAGACTTCCACCCTGGGCTCGCTTTTGCCTTGACCTGAACCACGGTAACCACTGGTTACAGTCGTCGAAGTTTCAATGCTGCACATTCGATAATTGCGGTTCATGGTGTTTTGCAGCTCTTCGAATGAAATAAATATCGATTTGCATTGATTCCATACTGCATTGGCTCTTCGCTGAGCTTCAACACCAGACACTTCCGGATGAGAATCTCTGTATGCACGTTGCCACTTCAAGTGCAAATCTCCTTGTTTGGACCTTTTTAGATATTCAAATCACTTCACAAAACAGGAAATTGACCTCCATAAACGAAGTTCACAAAGAAATATTGCTGATACCAAACAAGCCAACGTGCGTGAGTGACGTTCTGACATTATCCAACGTTCGTGAAGATACATGCATACATACATTTGTTGTACAAATAACATTTAAGATAAGACATAATCACCAATAGTACGCCACAATACTCGGTTTGCGGCTGCCGCTCTCCATCCTCGGTCACGCCCAATGCTCGCTAGATCACGCTCTACCTGGTCCACCCATCGTGCTCCACGCTTTCTTGTGCAACATGCCCTGCCCACCGCATCCTTCCGGCTTTGGCCACCTTCTGGATGCTGGGTTCGCCGTAGAGTGCAGCGAGCTCGTGGTTCATTCTTCGCCGCCACTCACCGTTCTCCGGCACACCGCCGAAGATCGTCCTTCTCACACGTCGCTCGAAAACTCCGAGTGCTTGCAGGTCCTCCTCGAGCATAGTCCATGTCTCGTGTCCATAGAGGACCACCGGTCTTATTAGCGTTCTGTACATGGTACATTTGGTGCGGGGGTGAATCTTTTTTGACCGTAGTTTCTTCTGGAGGCCGTAGTAGGCACGACTTCCACTGACGATGCGCCTTCGTATTTCACGACTCACATTGTTGTCAGCCGTCAGTAAGGATCCAAGGTAAACGAGTTCCTCCACTACCTCGAAATTATCCCCGTCAATCGTGACATTACTTCCTAGACGAATCCTGTCATGTTCGGTTCGGCCTACTAGCATGTACTTTGTTTTTGACGCACTCACCAACAGTCCGACCTTTGCTGCTTCGTGTTTCAGGTGGGTGTATAGTTCTGCCACCTTTCCAAATGTTCTTGCGATAATGTCCATGTCGTCCGCAAAGCACACAAATTGACCGGATTTCGTGAAAATCGTACCCCGGCTTTTGAGCCCGGATTGTCGCATTACACCTTCTAGAGCGACGTTGAAGAGTAGGCATGAGAGTCCGTCACCTTGTCGCAGTCCCCGGCGAGATTCGAAAGAACTGGATAGTTCACCCGAAACCCTTACGCAGTTTTGCACACCGTCCATCGTTGCTTCTATAGCTCTGTGTGGTCGATACTGTCGTATGCCGCCTTAAAGTCGATGAACAAATGATGCGTTGGGACCTGGTATTCACGGCATTTCTGGAGGATTTGCCGTACGGTGAAGATCTGGTCCGTTTTCGAACGGCCGTCGATGAAGCCGGCTTGATAACTTTCCACGAACTCGGTCATTTTAGGTGATAGACGACGGAAGATGATCTGGGATAGCACTTTGTAGGCGGCATTCAAAATGGTGATCGCTCCGAAGCTCTCACATTCCAAATGGTCGCCTTTCTTGTGAATGGGGCAGATTACCCCCTCCTTCCACTCCTTCGGTAGCTGTTCTGTTTCCCAGATGCTGACTATCATCCGGTGCAGGCAGGTGGCCAACTTTTCTGGGCCCATCTTGATGAGTTCGGTTGCGATACCATCCTTACCAGCTGCTTTGTTGTTTTTGAGCTGCTGAATGGCATCCTTAACTTCCCTCAGCGTGGGAGTTGGGTCAGTTCCGTCCTCTGCTGCACTGACGTAGTCGTTTCCTCCATTGCGCTGGTCTCCCGTGCCTACGTTCTCCTCGCCATTCAGGTGCGCCACGAAGTGCTGCTTCCACCTTTCAATCACCTTGTACATTTTGGCTCGCGGCACGAAGCCGTTGCGGGATGCATTGAGCTTCCGTGTTTCTTGGGAACGGCACAGCAGTTCCATTTCCTCGCACTCCGCTTCTTCCAGGCGGCGTTTTTTTTCTCCCGAAAGATGTGGGTCTGCTGTTTCCGTTTCTGTTTATACCGTTCCATGTTCTGTCGGGTTCCACGTTGCAGCATTACCGCCCGCCCTGCGTTCTTCTCCTCCAAAATCGCTCTGCACTCCTCGTCGAACCATTCATTCCGTCAACTTCTTTCCACGTACCCGATGGTGCTCTCGGCTGCGTCGGTGATGGTTGCTTTTATTATACTCCAGCAGTCCTCTAGAGGGGGCACATCGAGCTCGCCCTCCTCTGGCAACGCTGCCTCGAGATTCTGCGCGTATGCTAAGGCGACATCAGCTTGCTTCAGTCGCTCTAGGTTGTACCGTGGTTGGCGTCGGTACCGTACATTGTTGATGACGGAAAGTTTTGGGCGCAGTTTGACCATCACCAGGTAGTGGTCAGAGTCGATGTTACCGCCACGATAGGTCCTGACGTCGATAATGTCGGAGAAGTGCCGTCCATCAATCAGAACGTGGTCGATTTGTGATTCCGTCTGATGTGGTGATCTCCAGGTGTACCGATAGGGGAGGTGGTGTTGGAAGAAGGTGCTACGTATGACCATGTTCTTGGAGGCGGCGAAATCGATGAGTCGTAGGCCGTTCCCGTTCGTCAGCTGGTGGGCGCTGAACTTTCCAATCGTCGGTCTGAATTCCTCCTCCTGGCCTACCTGAGCGTTTAGGTCTCCTATGATGATCTTGACGTCGTGGCTTGGGCAGCGATCGAAATCGCGGTCGAGCTGCGCGTAAAATGCGTCCTTGTCATCATCAGTGCTTCCGGAGTAAGGACTGTGCACGTTGATTATGCTAAAGTTGAAGAATCGGCCCTTGATCCTCAACCTGCACATTCTTTCGTCGATCGGCCACCAACCGATCACGCGCTTCTGCATTTCGCCCATCACGATGAAAGCTGTGCCCAGCTCGCGTGTGTTGCCGCAACTCTGATAGATGGTAGGATTACCTCTAAACGTTCGCACCATGGATCCTGTCCAACACACCTCCTGCAGCGCTACGATGCCGAATCCACGGTCCTTCAGTAGATTGGCGAGTATTCGGGTGCTCCCGATGAAATTGAGAGATCGACAGTTCCACGTGCCGAGTTTCCAATCGCAAATCCGATTTCGTCGCTGGGGTCATTGCCGTTGGTCTCGGTTCGTATTCCTCTGTTGCTGATTTTCCGTTTCAATGCTGTTTTTACGGCTGGCTCGCAGGGCCTGACACCAACCCCCTAACTTTCCGGAGGACGAGAGTGCACAGTTGTGCTTAGAGTCCTTCACTGGCACTCGGACGTAGATCAGCCGCCCCTAACATGGGGAACAGACGCTGTTGTGAGCCGCTCCTCCTGGTGAACAGACGCTCAGGCTTGCCGAAACAAACCCCCCCCCCCCTTCCCTGTCAGCCTATGACCAAATTTCCCACAAATTTTTCTGTGCGTGCAACATGGTGAACATTTCCTCACCCTTTCACTCCAATCATGATATCCGTTCGAAAAAAAAGAGGTAAAGTTCGGTCCGACGGGACTTCGATCAAAAAACCTTACCTATATCCTTTTCATGTCTCATAATCCCAAAACTCAAAACGAAATTGACAATTCTAATGTACATTCGCAGGTACACTGCTTCTTTTCTCTAACCGTATTTGATTAGGTAGAGAGTTTTATATCTATTATTATACCTAATGGCACCATCCACTACCTTGACTAGATGCGAAATGTACCTAGGTTTCATATAAATAGCTGTATTTGATTTCATGACCATCATTCTAAGCTGGTCTTCTTTCTCATAGGGAAGTGTTTTGTGTCCGTCTCTCTCTTAAATATCACACTACATTTTCATAACTGCTATTCTGAATTTTCTATTAAAATTTTGCGTTTAAAAACGGTCATTTCTATAAATTTAATAATTTGGGTCCCTATTTAAGTAACGTTTCAGTTATAACGACAATTAACTCGGAGCTGAGTGAACGAAGTAAATCCGATTTTAACACTTTTGTATTTCTCTTCAAAAATCATAAAAGCCTCTTTAAGAGACATCATCAATAAACGTTTCTGAACATGCTCTTTATATCCATTTCGATATTCAGAAACATAATCATTACTTCCTGGCAGGCCTACTAATATCATCACTGTCAAAGAAATTTAAAACAATTTGTTTTTCAGTATCATTCTCTGACTCGCCTTTTCATCTGTTGGGTGCATTAAACTCATTAACTATTTGATTCACTGACCATGATTTAGGGAGCACTGATAACACTTTTAATTTGTCATTTGTACTCGTAGAAGACAAATTAAATTTCTCCTTTAACTGCATGATCATTTCGTCAAAATCATTTGATTTGTTGACATCGTCTGAATCCATCCCAAATATATTTTTACGCACTGCCTTTGTGATCTCTGCAGATTTTTGAATGATTCATACTTCTCGATGAAATTGGTGATAACTGTAAGGTTGAAGCTATACAATTGAATTGTTCCACATTATATGGACCTTGGATCTGATCCGCTGATGGGATTGATTCTAGCGATGGATCTGTATCTGTAAAATTAAAGAAAAGAAAAAAAATATTATCACACATTACTATATAACGCTGTTAAGGTGATAGTACCATGAACGGGGGTGGTTTTGATAATAGGGGTAACTTTGGTAATGCAGCTAAGCCAAAAATTTATGACTTAAGGCACATCGTACGCAATATTTTGGATAGGAAACCGATGTTCCCTTCCAAAATAATGAATACGAAGAGCATTAAGTCATAACTTAACTGCATTATCAAAGTTACCTCCATTATCAAAGACATCCCCGTTTACGGTACATCGAAGCCGCATCTGAATTTTCCCCATGTTTGTGGAGCACGAGCTGCATAAACCGCATATCGTACAGTCGTGAAAATTTGATAGATTGTTCACCGAGGTTGGCCTACCAATCGATCAAATTTGTACGATACAGCTCGTGCTCTAAAAAAATGTTGAAAATGAAGTTGTATCTTCGATGTACAATCCTTAAACCACACAGTTGAAACAGTTAAAGTTATTATTATTTACCTAGTGTATCATCAAATTCCTGATGTTCTGATTGCTGATGACTTGTTGATGGTTGCGGCTCTTCAAACTTCCGAGCATGGCTTGATTCTTTTCCATCCGATCGCCTCTTTTTCGGGAGAGGTGTCCTATTGTGCACTAAAATTCCACGACACGATTCACAAATACGCATTGTTACATCCAATTGATGATCAAAGCCCCATGAATGTATTTTCTCTATGAGACTTGATGATAAATTACGTAAATTATTGCGGCTGCAATTGGGATTGTTTATGTTGGCACTACATTGCACCCTTTTAATAATCAATTCAGCAGATTTTTCCATTGTTGTATATATAAACACTTTTTCGTTTCAACAACTATGCAGCACTACACTTTCAACAACTATGCACTACAGCAACTATGAGCATTGTTGTGATATCACCAAACTTAAATATTAGATTATGTCGGTAGAAACAGACTGCGGTGCTTTAAGTTTATACCTTATATATCTCATGTGACTACCTGCGTTGTTATATAACTGCTATATAGCAGGTAACTTAACGATTATTTTAGGCATGCCTTAAATAATCGTTAAGCTACCTGCGCTATTATATGTATTCACTTGAGAGATGAGGTATAAACATATATGCATATTGCTTACTAATGGACACACCTAATACATAAAAATAAATGAATGATTATTTTTCTAATTAAATTAATCACAAATACATGAATTGAAATCTTTTCATGAATAAAACATACTAAGTGATTTTTACTTAGTTGTTGATTTGGAACAATTTGAGGGTGTTTTTATAGAAGTTGGATAGAGTGTATGCATATATTATAATACAATCCATCACAGGAAAGTGCAAACCATGCTGAGATGGCTGTTCCTCATTAGAACGTTTTGTTCTGAACTCTTATTGGACGATTTGCAGGTAACTTCTCTGTACCCTTTTCAAATGTTAGGCTAGATTTCGCCCAGATTATCGAAAAGTATACCCATAAAGTTCAATCGAATTTTAATAAGGTTGTGCGCGTATTACTATTCGACTTTGAGTGAAACACGCTAAAAAAAAAATTAACATGAAAAAGTTGTTGTTCGAACAACTTTTTTTCCTTAAAAGCGCCCACTTTGCGATGTATGAAAAAAAGTTAGGTAATTATATTGCCTTTCATGAGAAAAAATATCAAGCAAATCTGAGGGGTACCATTTTTGGGAAAATGACTTTTAATTTTTAAATATATTTTTTTAGAGTGTAGAAACCAATTTTTTAATTTATTTAAATTTTTTTATAAAATTTCAGATTATTTGCTAAAAGTTCGCCATACATCACTATTTTGTAGGGCTTGTCATTTTTAAGCTATATCGATTTGAAAAAAAAAAATCGACAAAAAACTTTGACCCTTATCAAATGTTAGGCGAGATAAATTTTGAAAAAAATAAGTACTCAAAGTTGCTTAAAATTGCTAAGTCTCCACACCCAAAAAGTTTCATAAGGTTCTGAGAGGGTGCTGCCAACTCCGAAGACGAGTTGGCGTGAAATCCGTCGAATATTAGCTCTTGGATTATTTATTGACGATCACTAATCGTGAAATAAGCTGGCTTCCTGATCAAAATTTTTCCACGTCTTGAAATAAATTAACTTTTGCATATCTATTTTACGCCATCCCATTTTTCGTGAAATTGTTCTCCTAGGAAGTAATTTTCAGCTTCTATTCTAATAATTTAGTCTGCCGAAGGCATTTCAGGCATCTTGTTCGTGTGTGTCACTCTCGTTTATTTTCCTTCCGCACTTAGGGGAAAGTGGGGTTATATGGCCAATGGTGCAATGTGGCCACCCGCTTGAAAGTCAACTTATTGAACATATTTTAGAAAAAATCTCCATTTCTAAGTCCAACAAAATACTTTTCTCTAGAGCAAATATTCGAAAAATGTTAGACTAGCTCAAAATGTCAAAACTGTTATAAGATTTCTAAATCAGAAAATAAGGACTATCAGGAGTGTCTCATAACTTATCGTTGATATTCCTTCAGCAGCTATATAAATGGCCATTGGTTTCTTATATGACAAGATGTTCTTCTAGTTTTTAATAAACATTAAATATTTTTCTTAACAAAATATTACTTAAGTCCATTCGAGGCAATATGAGCACCACTGATATTTCAACATAAATTCTTCAATTTTGCATTATTTATTTCATAAATATGATTGTATCATATGAAATCACGTTTTAAAACAGCTGTTTTATAGTCTTATACATGCAGTTCTTCTCAAATTTAATATATTCTGTAGAAAATTATTGTTTCTGTTAAATATTTTTGTGCTAAAACTGTTTATTGTTGACCCTTCATAAAGCCTCAAGAGAACATAATATTCTTACCCGTTGATTACAAGGTCGTCCAAACCACCCCGACAGGTGCTCACTTTACCCCAACGTTTAATTACGGTTACAAAAGGAACATTTTTGAAAGATTCTTTCATAAGATTCAAAAGTTTACTTGTATTCATGATGTAAATAGGGCTCTAAACTACCCAATTGGTTAAACATCATTCGAATTTTCAACTGAATTTTGTCTGATTAGTTATGATTTTCTTAAGGTGGCCAAACTGCCCCTCTTTCACCTACACGTGCCTTTAATGAAACGACAAAATTTTCACGACAGAACTTTCTCTTTTATGTTTAACTTTAAGCTCCCACCACGTCTCATGGACAAACCCAATTTATTAAAGATCTCTCACCGCTCCGAGCTAAGACGTTGTCAGTCTCGCAACCAATTAGATAAAATCCTCGAACCTAAACTGTGGCACAGTCTTTTTTTTTCTCGTATACTCATGGATAGGAAAATATTTCCAGCGGAACAACAACGGGTCTTTCCCATTTATCGGTCATAAATTATGGAATTACTTCAATGTGCCGGTCAATGTCAGTGGAGCGGTCGGTCGGCAGGAAGTAATCGACATCCACGTCAAATGTGGGATCACGTTTACTCAAGAGGATATCAAAACGGATGAGCTATACGGGGGATCAACGAATGTCGAACGCAGCAAAGGTTTTGCCCTTTGTTGCCCAGCTTTCACTTTCCCTTCAGATAGGCGGTATACTTTTTTTTACTCTAATCCGAACATGTAATAGCGGTCATAAATTATATTTTCCTTCGCTGAAAGGGAAACCCTGCTTCGGTTGGGTAATGGGTGTGTTTGTATGATGTCTGATAAGAATTGGGGAAGCCGACCCACAAAATAAGCCTGTCCATTTGATGCATGGTGATGACGATTGTGTGTCTAACTTCTTGTTTGTATCTTATGACTCACTGTTACAATATGGGTCAAACCTTGTGATATTTGGCAAACAATTTTACATTGTTAATTTGTGACACCTACGATTCCGATCGCGTCCAACAGTGCCGTCAAATTCATAACACATTACCATAACTCCTAAAATGGAATTACGGAAAGTTTACGAAAAATTTCCTCTCAACTCAATTGCGTTTTCATTCACCCCACCTGCTTGGGAATAAATTTCCGTCTTTTATGATGATGATTTGGTGATTTTCCCCCCGAAAACGCATGGACCTATCTCACGAATTTAACTGTCGAGCCTACCCTCAGTTTTTGACCCACTTTAGCCTCCCCAGGAAAATGTCGTGGATGGTGTAACCCTAATAAACGATAAACCAATATAATGGTAATAATAATCCATTGAGGCGACCGGTCGGTTGGTCGGTCGGTCTCGTGTTTGGCATGCCGGAAGCGTTGTTCCCTCCTGCAGAAACGATGCAGAAGAAGAGATATCGATATGCTCCCTGTATAGTAGCCCAATTCAATGCTGAGCGTAAACCGTTATCAAAACAGTTTACGATTGAAACCGTTGGCCCAGGTCGGAGCTCTACCGTTGCGTGGGTGGAGCGTGTACCAGTTCTTTGGGATTGGAAAAGATAACTGGAACAAGCGATAGAGATTAATTGGGTGTTCTGATTGTACATAGTAGGTATTTCGAATTGAGGTTTGACTTCAATAAATGTGATGTAGCTGAGAAAATTTCCTATCAGCATAGATACCAAACTTGCTCTTGTAATTATTCTGGTGTGGTTTACTGCGAGCTTCACTGGATCAACTTACACAGATACGATGTGAACGAACAGATTCATGAAATTATGAAGCACGAAACGGCTTCGCTATTCAAAGGGCTTCAAACAAAGATGATGTTGCGGATTTGTCAAATCAAAAAACCCATCGGTCTAGATGTCTGCAGGGAAATAGGTGAACTGGGTGTTCACCCAAGAAGATTATAGCTTCAATAGATTCATCTTGCTTCCAGGGTCTTCTTTGGAAATTAATGTGCTGTCCCGGTGCGCAATGGGATTTGTTTGTCGCTGGATATGCTAGGATATTTATACATATAAAGTTAGCTTTTGACGTAGGACTACGTCTTTGATTTCTATATAGGGGTACACTTTGTGAAAACCGAAAATGGAACATGTAACACATTAAGAAAGATTTTGAACGTTAATAACTCAGCTGACACTGGTCCAATTTCAATAATTTTCTCTCCAATCGATCAGATATATGGCTACGCATCGATAACAGTGCTTCCGAATGTTGATTTTCAACAAGAAACTATTGAAAAACTGGTAAATGTTCAGCATTGTCCAAAAGCGTCGAATTAACTAACAAATCCACCAATTACCTACATGCATATGCTGCTTCCCCAGCACAGTCGTCAGAGAGTAGTAAGTAGACGAAACAAGTCGAAGTGGCATTCGCCTTCGATCCTCGGGCGCGTGCGAATAGGGAGGATGGAATTGCGTAATATTTTACACACTCATCGCCATGTTCAGAACCAAACGCAAATTCTTCGAGATAACCACCATCCGTCGTCTGGCTCGCCGTGGCGGTGTCTGACGTATCTCCGGTTTGATTTACGAGGTGTGCTGAAGGTGTTCCTGAAAAATGAGATCTGTGATGCTGTCACCTACACTAAACACGCCAAGCGTAAGCGGCCATGGATGTCATCTACGTTTTTGAAGTGACAGAGACGTACTCTGTTTGGTTTCAGAGGTTAAATCATCACCAACATTGGAAACAAAACGGTTCTTTTCAGGGCCACCAAGCTCATTACAGTAAAGAGTAGGAATAGAATTCATCTGTCTGTTTGCCCATATTCAGAACCACCGACCACACAAAATGCTCATGTGATCAAACTGGAAGCAGGGATACAAATTGTTTTGATCAACCTTGATCAACTTTGAATCGCCACGGCCGGATATTTTCGATGGAAGAAGCAACAATCTAGCATCTAATTCGACGAAGACGGCTGGAAACATTTCTGGATCAACAATAGAATAGGGCCCATCAGCATTTGTAAACAAACCGTTCCAAAGCCTCACAAATCGAAGGCCGCTCACAAAAAACCAACACCAACATCTTGTAGGTAGAAGTTTCCCCTATCCGATGATGGTGTTGGTTTGTGTGGGTGGCCTTCGCTTTGTGAGTAAAGGGCTTTGGAACGGTTTGTTTACAAATGCTGATGGGCTCTTTTCTATTGTTGATCCAGATTTGTGAAGCCGAGTTATTTACGAAAGAGAGTGTCGATGAAGAGAATCGATCAATGTAGATAGGACCTATTGAAAAGTGACGCGAGATTTGTTTTCCGTACTGAGCTCCAATGGTACCGACGCCAGGGAGGCAGCTCCCAGAGATGTTATGCCTTAGAACATGCCGATGGCGCCGACTGAGATTGAACCCAGGCCTGCTGGGGTGAGAGGTAATCACGCTAACCACCGGCGCCGATATCTATCACGGCGAATGAGAACGACCCAAATTTGAGTTTAGTTATCTCAGAAATAAGTGCAGGAACTCAGCGATGAGTAAATATTCCTCATGTTTTCCTAGGTTTTTCCAGGATTTTCCAGGGAAAAATTCCCGAATTTGAGAAAAGTAAAGATTGGATTCACTCAGTCTATTGGTACTACTCCGAGACTGAATAAAATGTTCGTCAATTTCCTCATTTTCTGGCCGATTTTTTAGGTTTTCCACAAGAAATCATGAGACAAATTTACTCGTCGCTGAGTTCCTACACTTTTGGCGATTATGAGTGAACTAAACTCAAATTCGGGGCGTTCTCATTCGCCGTGTACGCAAAAAGAAAATAGCCAGTGTCGCTACTTGATAGCAAACTACTCATAATGGACTCCTCTTTGTAGCTTTTATACCACTTGGTTGCACATAATTCTGCTTTAACCTAAAAAGATATAAAGCAGCGCTGCTGTCTGGTATCAGCTCACTCTTTGCTCGACTGTTGAGCTGTTCAGTTCGTTTTCTTTTTCGCTCGAGTTCTCGCTTCGATTCGGTTTGTGCTGTCGCGTTGCGCCGTGGAAGCGTCGCCACCTTCGCGCGTTCTGGCAAGTTTACTGCAACTTGCCAACACGAAACAAATGGTGCGTAAACGTACCAATGATTCAGCAGCGGGCCCTTCAAAGAAGGTGGTAATCCAGCACAGCGCGTCGCAGGATGACGCCGGAAAACGGGTACTACAAGCCAACCAGTTTGCGGTGCTCCCCGAAGAAAATGGCGATGGTGACGTCGTTCCCATCGCTGCAAGAGAGCGGATTCCCCCGCTTTTCACGCCGGAGAAGGATGTTGCCAAGCTGCGTGCCGAACTGGCAAAACACAAGCTGCTGCCTCGCTTCAAGCTTTGCAGCATCGGCACCAAAATCATGTGCTCCAGCCTGGAGGAGTACAATCAAACAGGATGTTTCCTAAAGGAAAACAACGTTGACTTCTTCACGCACGATCTGCCATCGAGCAAGCCACTGAAGCTGGTATTGCGTGGATTACCGTCGTTCGAGGCGGCTGTGGTTAAATCCGAGCTGGAGCGGCTTGGGCTCAAACCTGAGGCGGTGTTCCCAATAAACCGGCGTTCCAACCACAACACCTGCTTCCGTGACCAGTTGTTCCTGGTGCACTTCACGAAGGGATCCACCAGTCTAGCGGCTCTGAGATCCAAAATCCGGGACCTGTTTCAGGTCATCATCAGTTGGGAGCATTACAAATCCCAACATCGTGATGTTACGCAGTGTATGAACTGCCTCTCCTACGGCCATGGCACCAAAAACTGCCATATGAAGACTATCTGCGGCAAGTGTGCTGGAACTCACTCGACTGCGTCCTGTGAGCAAGATGATGACATCGAGCCAACGTGTGTCAACTGCGGTGGTAACCACCAAGCCTCCAATCGTGGATGTCCCAAGCGAGTGGAGTTCATCAATATCCGTCGGAAGGCTACGATCAATAATCAGCCCGGTCGCCTCCGTAATCATCGTTCGCCTCCTGCACGCACGGAAGTCCAGTACCCAGCTCTCCAGCCCCGTCGACATGTTCCGAACTTAGAACCACTTCCGCTCAACAACCAACAAGTCAAGCATGTGAGTATTCCTAACAATCGAACAGTCCAGCATCGTCTCGCTGCTGCTGCTGCCCAGCCAATGCCAGGTCCCTCCACCGCCCCTGGTTTATCATACGCTGGTGTTGTCTCAGGTGAGCCTGTCGATGATTCTCCGTTCACCTCGGAGGAACTTGTGACGCTCGTGGCCGAGGTCATCATCATCTTGCGCACCTGCAAGACTCGATCTGAACAGCTTCATGCTGCCCTGTCCCTTGTCACTAAGTATGGACCGTGAAGCCATCAAGATCGTAAATTGGAACGCTTGCTCCTTGAAGAGCAAAAACATCGAGTTTGTTGAGTTTCTCAATGAACGAAACATCGACATTGCCATCATAACTGAAACCCACCTGAAGCCTGAAACAAACGTCTACCTTCCCGATTTCCGGCTCGTGAGGCTAGATCGAACCAACTCTGGAGGAGGAGGAGTGGCTATTGCAATAAGGAGAAACATCTGCTGTCGACTCATGCCCAGCTTTCAGCTGAAGATCATCGAAGCCGTAGGGGTGGAAGTTTCTACTCCTATCGGCCCCATCACCATCGTCGCGGCTTACTGCCCCAAACAAGTCAACATCAGGGACGGATCGGCAGCAGATCTGCGACGAGATATTATCAAGCTAACACGACGACGGGAAAACTTTATCATCGCTGGCGACCTGAACGCCAAACATCAAGCTTGGGGCAACAATCGGCGCAATCAAAACGGCACCATCCTGAACAACGACCTGCAGGAAGCGCAGTACAACATCTTGAGTCCGGAAACTCCCACCCGGTTGAGTCGGTCCGGTGTTCACGCTACCATCGATATCTTCATCAGCAACATGGGCAACAACATCGCTCAACCTATCACCTATCAGGAACTCAGCTCGGACCACTACCCGGTGGTGACTGAGGTGGGATCCTCCGTAAATCGATTTGAAGCTTTCCGGCGCAACTATCATCGTGTTGACTGGGGCCAGTTTCAACATTGCGTCGACTCCGCTGTAGACTACGATGTCCAACCGGAATCGTCCGAAGATGTTGACCGGTGTCTGCGCTCCATCGATCAAGCAATTTCCCGGGCCAGGGAGCTACATGTGCCAGTATCCAGACAGGTGAGTAATACTCTGAACCTTGACAGGTCTACTAAAGACCTCATTAGACTCCGCAACACGATTCGTAGGCAGTACCAGCGTACTGGGCTGCCTAACCTGAAGACCAATTGCAACCGTTTGAACAAAATCATCCAAGCCAGGATGGTGGATCTCAGAAATATCGATTTTGCAAACAAGATTCGCTCTCTCCCAGATTGTGCTAAGCCATTCTGGAAAATGGCAAAGATTTTGAAAAATAAGCCGAGGCCCATTCCTCCCCTTTCCTCTCCTAACCAAAATTCGGACCCATCTTTACTAATAACCCCATTTGAAAAGGCCAATGCTCTTGGACAACACTTTGTAAATTCACATAACCTTGGCCACGCCATGGTGAGTCCCCACGAGCCTGCAGTATCACAGGCAATAGCTAGTGTCGCTGCCACCCCCGTAGTTGTCCCTGACAAAAGTAGAATATCGGCTGATGAGGTTTTAGCAGCGATTAAATCAACAAAGAACATGAAGGCCGCTGGTGTCGATGGAGTGGTCAACCTCGAGCTGAAAAACCTGAGTGTTGACTTCTTCAAGCACCTTGCAGTGGTCTTCAACAAGTGTTTAATGCTTGGCTACTTCCCTGCATGCTGGAAGTTAGCCAAAGTTATTCCAATTCACAAACCTGGCAAAGACCCTACCAGTGCCAAAAGTTATCGCCCCATCAGCCTCTTGTCCTCCATCTCGAAGCTATTCGAAAAATTGATACTCAGCCGTCTGCTGGTGTTTTCAAATGATAATAACATCTTTCTCAAAGAGCAATTCGGGTTTAGGAAAGGCCACTCTACCATCCACCAACTCGCACGGGTTACTAACATCATCAAGCGGAACAAGTCCGTTTCCAATACATCTGCCATGGCATTGTTGGACGTCGAGAAGGCGTTCGACAATGTCTGGCATGATGGTCTAGTGTACAAGCTGCATCGATACAACTTTCCGAACTACCTCGTGAAGATCATCAAAAACTACTTGTCGGGCAGATCATTCCAGGTCTACTTGAACAATGTCTCCTCTGATACGTTCAACGTTGATGCAGGGGTCCCTCAAGGTAGCCTGCTTGGGCCTATCCTATTCAACATTTTCACGTCAGACGTTCCTCCCCTGCCGGGTGGTGGTATCCTGTCAATGTTCGCAGATGACACCTCCATCATCTATAAGGGTCGAGTGATCCGTGCTCTGGCGAGTAAACTACAATCAGGCCTGGATGTTTTGTCCGACTATTTTAAGAGCTGGAAGATTTGTATCAATGCAGCTAAAACACAAACCATTCTGTTTCCACATTCGTATTCACCTCGGCTTGTTCCGCCTGCTAACGTCAAGATCCATCTTGATAGCACTCCCATTGAATGGTCGAGTGAAGTAGTCTACCTTGGTCTCACCCTCGATAGCAAATTGCTATTCCGATCCCATGTGGACAAGACATCCACCAAGTGTAACATCTTGATCAGGACGCTCTACCCTCTGATAAACACCCTGTCCCTCAAAAACAAGCTTGCTGTCCACAAGCAAATCATTCTGCCGGCTATTGAGTATGGTATGCCAATCTGGGAGAGTTGTGCAAAGTGCCACCACTTAAAGCTTCAGAGGATCCAAAACAAGATCCTCAGAATGATCCTTAACAGTCCACCGCGAACTCGTAATTCTGAGATTCACCACCTGGCCGGTCTTCAAACACTCGAGGAGCGAAAGACTTCCACGCTGGAAAGGTTCAGAGTCGCCTGTCTGCGATCAAACCACCAGATCATTCGTGATTTGGCAACCTAGTTTAAGTAGTTAGGTGCTCAAGTAGGTAGGTTATCAAATTTTTAATTCAAACCAAAACAATCCCACAAAGGGTATCCTGTAAATTAGCGCTAAACGCAATCATCACATTAGAATAACCAATTAACTAGAACAAAGATGAAGAGCCAAAGGCTAACCAATTGAAATGTTAAATCAAATGTTGAAACATAAAACCCAGAAAATAAACGTAAATTTTACTACTGGTATCAGCTCATTTTCGCTTCGGACGGCGTGGTGAGCAATAGTAGCAGTAGGTCGTGGCAAAGGAGGTGCCAATCGTCATCGCAAATTCTTCGAGATAACCACCATCCGTCGTCTGGCTCGCCGTCGCAGTGTCTGACGTATCTCCGGTCTGATCTACGAGGTGTTCGTGGAAAATGAGGTCCGTGATGCTGTCACCTACACTAAACATGCCAAGCGTAAGTGGCCATGGATGTCCTCTTCAATAAAACGGCCCTTTTCAGGGTCATCAAGCTTACATCAGTAAAGAGTTGGAATAGAATTTATCTATGCTTGTTTGTCCATATTCAGAACCACAAGCCCCCAACGACCACACAAACTTGGAAGCAGGGGTGCAAATGATTTTGATTGATTCAGGGTGGCCAGCAAACCGGGAAATCCGGGAATACCGGGAAATATCCGGGAATTTGGAAAGTAACCGGGAAAACCGGGAAAAACCCGTGAATTCTGCAAGAGAACCGGGAAAATAAATTAACCATATCATAGGAACAAATTTTTACATCAGAATTTCAGAATAAACCATTAAAACAGAGTGATCTTTTAGCAAATGAATGTCTTGCTCTATTTGTTGCTCAATTTTCTTCAGTATACCGTCTTAATGTTTTTAGAATTTAATCACTCAGCAATATTGCAAATTGATTTTTGTCGTTTCAATTTCAGATGTAAAGTGCATGGTTCTCTAAAGAAAATATTGAAGATGCTGGAGTTTGGAAACAAATATTTGTAAAAACCGAAACTGAATTATTCTTTTCCGGGGTTTTAATTTTTCGTTGTTCAAAATTCTCATGATGAATTCCAGAATTAACTTGGAATTCTGCTCTGAATTATCTTGAAATTGTTCTGAAATAAACCAGAAAACACTCCGCTTAATAATTACCGTTAAATTCTTTTAGGAATTTTCTTCCAACCCCTTCTAAGAATTTATTGGAATCCTTCATATAATTCCCGTTCCCGCCTATCCGGAGACTTTGATTCCTTTAAAAATCTTTTCAAACATTCCTCTTAACTCTATTCAAAACAAAAGAAATCTTTCGAAAATTAATTTATAAACCCCTTGGAGTATTTTAAAGAATTTCTTTGTAATTATCAGCAAATTTTTTGGAATCAATTTTGTTTGGGTTATGTGATGAATCATTCGCACTAGGGTTGAAATTATTCTCTTGGAATTCTTCTTAAAATTCATCTGTCATGTTCCTCACGATGCCCATACAAATCTCATCAGAACCACGTAGGAATTTTCTGCAATGTTTTATTTTTATTTTCACAATTCTTTTTTAAATCTACTAAAATTACCTAACAGTTTAATTTAGAACTTGCATTATTCTCCAAAGAAATCCTTCCAAATTCATCTAACAATTTCTATGGATTTCATGTAAGAATAATTCTGGAAATCTGCTCTTCTCCTTCGAAAACTGTGTGGGAATCCTTCTCAATATTTGTTTTTAATCAACACTTTGAATTCTTTTAAATTTTACTAAAAATTCCAGGGTTTGTCCGCCAGATTCTACAGATTGCTATGTAA
This sequence comes from Ochlerotatus camptorhynchus, assembly GCF_037179485.1. NCBI lineage: Eukaryota > Metazoa > Arthropoda > Insecta > Diptera > Culicidae > Ochlerotatus > Ochlerotatus camptorhynchus. Next base: position 1,716,302 of record NW_027040781.1, read on the forward strand.
TTTGTTACTTACTTGATACTTGATGGGCTACGAATCGCCAGGTTGATTCAACGCCGAACGAAGTACTCTTCTCCATTGGACTCGGTCCTGAGCCAATCGCTTCCAGTCGCCATGAATGTTTAGCGACCTGATGTCCTCCTCAACTACAAATAGCCAACGTGTCCGAGGTCTACCCCGGAGTCGACGACCTCTACCGGGTTCTCGCTGAATATAATATTTGCTTGTCGTTCTTCCGGCATCCGCACTACATGCCCAGCCCACCGTAGTCTGCCGTGTTTTATAAGCTTCACTATATCCGTTCCGTTATACACTTGGTACAACTCGTGATTCATGCGACGCCGCCACATGCCATTCTCCTGTTTACCGCCGAGTATTGTTCGCAGCACCTTACGCTCGAAGACACCAAATGCTCTCCGGTCAGACTCTTTTAACGGGCTACCGGAAGTATCAGCGTCTTATACAGAGCGAATTTCGTTTTCGTTTGCAGGCTACGGGACTTCAGCTGGCTACGTAATCCGTAAAAGGCCCTGTTTGCAGCTGCAATACGTCTCTTCACCTCGCGGGTAACATCATTATCGCATGTCACTAGTGTTCCAAGATACACAAATTCTTCCACTACCTCAAATTGTTCACCATCTAACAACACTACACTACCAACACCACTATTGCTCCCACGCTGTCTACCGGCTACCATGTACTTCGTTTTGGTAGAACTTATCGTGAGCCCAATCCTCGCCGTCTCCCTCTTAAAAGGCACAAACGCCTCTTCCACTGCTCTACGGTCAATTCCGATGATATCGATGTCGTCCGCAAAGGCAAGGAGCATGTACGATCGTGTGATGATGGTACCGTTCCTCTGCACACCAGCTCTCCTAATCGCTCCTTCAAGAGCAATGTTGAACAGTAAGTTTGAAAGTGCATCACCCTGCTTCATTCCATCTAAGGTCACGAACGAGGTCGAAATCTCATCTGCAACCCTTACACTTGATTTCGATCCATCTAGCGTTGCACGAATCAGTCTAATTAGTTTCGCCGGAAAACCATGTTCTAGCATAATCTGCCAAAGCTCATTTCTCTTCACTGAATCGTATGCTGCTTTGAAATCAATAAACAGATGGTGAGTCTGCAAGTTGTACTCCCGGAATTTATCAAGGATTTGACGCAGGGTAAACATTTGATCCGTCGTTGATCGGCCCTCACGAAAACCAGCCTGGTATTCACCGACGAAGGACTCCTCAAGCAGTCTCAATCTGTTAAACAGAACGCGTGACAGTATTTTGTACGCCGAATTCAGAAGAGTTATTCCTCGATAATTGGCGCACTCGAGTCTGTGCCCTTTTTTGAATAATGGGCAAATGAGGCCATCCAACCAGCTAGCAGGCAGTTCTTCGTCCTCCCATATCTTCGTTAGAATACGGTGGATTGCTTGATGCAGCTGCTCACTTCCGTGTTTGAAAAGTTCGGCCGGGAGCTCGTCCTTCCCAGCAGCCTTATTGTTTTTCAGCTCACGTATTGCCTTTTTAACCTCGTCTAGCGTTGGAGGCTCCACAGCTTGATCGTCGTCTGCGATGTTTACTCTGTTCCTCGATACTCCCTCACTCTCTCCATTCAACAATGTCTCAAAATGTTCTTTCCACCTGGCAGCCACCATTGTTTTATCTGTCAGCAAATTCCCCTCAAGGTCATTGCACATGGCGGGAGATGGCTGCTCCGCACACCATTGACAGTCGCGTAGAACCTTCGCATATCGTTCTGTTCCATACTTTCTTGCGCCTCAGCAATCACGCGTTCTTCGTATTGCCTTTTCTTTCTGCGGTGGGTTCGTTTCTCAGCTGCCCTTGCTACCTTGTACCGCTCTCTGTTCAGCCGGGTACCAGACACTAACATCCGGCTTCTGGCAACGTTCTTCTCATCCGTCAACCTCTGGCACTCCTCATCAAACCAGCCATTACGTGGTCGTCTTTGAGCTGTACCTATCACTTCTTGTGCTGTTGTGTTCACCGCTCCGTGGATTGTGTTCCACAGATTGTTGAGGTCCTCGTTCACGTTGATTTCGCTAATCCGCTCATCAAGCTTCTGGCGGTACTCTGCAGCAACACTTTCTACTGACAAGCGATGGATATTGAAACGCATCGATCTCCGGTTCGTTGAATTCGTAACGGTCGATAGACGCGCCCGAATTTTGCAGACAACAAGATAATGATCTGAGTCAATGTTAGGCCCCCTAAAAGTCCTTACATCAATGACATCTGAGAAGTGCCGGCCATCCACCAACATGTGATCGATCTGGGTGCAAGTTTCGCCATTTGGGTGTCTCCAGGTGTGCTTTCGGATATTCTTGCGTGCAAAGTAGGTGCTACTGATGGCCATACCTCTAGCAGCGGCGAAGTTTATCAGTTTCAGGCCGTTATCATTGGTTACTGTATGTAGGCTCTCTGTACCAATGATTGGACGAAAGAAATCTTCCCTCCCGACCTGCGCATTTGCATCTCCGATTACAATCTTCACGTCGTGTTTTGGGCACTCATCATAAGTTTTATCGAGACTGTCATAAAACGCGTCCTTCACGTCATCGGATTTATCGTTGGTTGGCGCATAGATGTTGATCAGGCTGTAGTTGAAGAATTTGCCCCGAATCCTTAATACACAGATGCGGTCGCTTACCGGTCTCCACCGCATAACACGCTTCATCTGCTTCCCGATCACTATGAACCCTACTCCATGTTCTGCCCTATCGCCACCGCTGTGATAGATATGATACTTGAAGGAAGTGTTGGCGATGGGATCCACCGCCCGGAATTCACGTTCTCCGGATCTAGGCCACCGTACTTCCTGAATAGCAGCTACGCTCACATTCACTTTTTGCAGTTCACGAGCCAAAAAGCCCGCTCGTCCAGGTTCATTTAAGGTTCTGACATTCCAAGTACCGAGTTTCCATTCATTGTCCTTATTTCGTTGCCGGGTCGGTTGCCGAAAATTCCGTTCGTTGTTTTCTCTTTCTTCGTTTTTCTGAGTAATGTTGGGGGTTTCAGTATGCTACCTTACCGGGGTCGCGATACCTACATCATGTTGGTGGGGCTGCCACCTTAGGTGTAGCTGACGTGATACAGCATTTCTTATTCAGCCGCTCGCTCCGAGACATACGCTGTTTGAGCCGCACCTCCATGGTGAACAGACGCTCGAGGGTCGCACCTCCTCACTTTGCTATCACCACGATCCGGATCCATGTTTTTATCGTGGTGACATTGCCCAGGCTACGCTACCAGCATCTTTTGCTGGCGGTCTTTGTCATCGGCTGACCCGTGGAAGCGTGAGGTAGGAACTTGTGAGGACCAGAGCTGTTGGGACAACACTCCTTCCAGTTTGTCGACTCACCATTTGTTATTACCCTTAAAATGCTTCCAAGTCTCAGAGCGTGACAATTATGACTCCACGACTCATAAGTATGATGTTACATTTTAATTATTGTTTCTCCAAATCTTGCATCACGAAGCATGTTATTAATCACAAATTTTGAAGAAAAGTTCTAGTTTCAGACTCTACACAAATTTCAAAGCTCCAGAATCTTGGGAATCTTCTTAAATCACATTTTTTTTATCCTATCAGTAAATTTTGTTTTTTTTTTGTTGCATATTAACAACCGGGAATTTTTAAGATTTGAACCGGAAAAACCGGGAAAAAACCTGGATTCTCAAAATGAAAATTCACTGGCCACCCTGTTGATTCTCGTAATCAACTTTCTTTTTGAAAAAGATTACTACAAATTTGGATCGCCTACAATTCAAAAACGGGAAAGAGTTGTGATAATAGATATTTCAGGCATAACATTTGATAACGGCACAAAAGCATTTGTAAACAAACCTTCTTAGGCCCTTTACACGCGAACCAAAGTACGCCCACGCAAACCAACAACATCATCGCATAGGGGCAACTATCACCTTTCCGTAAGTGGTATTGGTTTGCGTGGGCGTACTTTAGTTCACGTGTAAAGGGCCTTAGAATGTTTGTTTACAAATGCTTTTGCGCCGTTATCAAATGTTATGCCTGATTTGATCAATTAAAAGAACTTAATGCTCTTCACATTTATTCCGTCCATTAGCGGTCCTACGTCAAGCTTCCGTTTGTGCCCCTAGGCACAGACCCTTCTACTTTTTTTGCTGTGTGGGGTGTAATTTTCAAATCATGTCATATAAATCCGTCGTCCTAGATTTAAATAGAATTCTCTCTACAACGAATTATTACTCCTATTTTGAATATAATCGTCAAATGATGATCATCTACAATTGTCAACCTCAACCTGTAACAAACCCTCACCAACGGAACGGTTTCATTCCATGATTAGGGCAACCCCATCACCATTCCCATCATCATTGGAAAAGGCAGTAGGTAGGTATAGTGGATCGTATTTGTGTTGACGTCGCCGGCCGACTCGTGAGTTCGCATTGTAAAACGTCGATGCTCGTCGGGAAAAATTGCACGTGGGATCCCGCGGACGGTAGGGTGAATGAATGGCAATAATAATAATAATCATAACATGTGCCATTGAAAGATGCGTGATCAACCGGAAGATGATCGTTTATCGTTTGCTCTAAAATGGGTCGAAGGGCTCGATTAGTCCTATCTCGGATAGTTTTTGAAGAAGAAACAGTGAAGCGAGGTGAATTCGAAAGCGAGAAACAAAGGCACTTTTGGCGAAGGTACTGATTGAGGGCACATCTGATATGTATTTAAAATACGAGTGAAACGAGTGTATGTCGATCTCACAACGCGGGGGGACACTCATCCCTTCGAGCGCTCGTAGGAATCAGATATCCAGTCAGACGTAAAATTGATGCTGATAGCTTCGTGATATTAGTTTTCGATTGTTTAATCGTTTATCGTAATTTTCCATGGTGCCCGCGTGATGCTCCTCTTTCTCTCTCTCTCTTTATGGCGGACGGCGTTGGCCAAGGGGTGCGAAAGTCCTTGACCGGATTGATAATGGCGCATCAACAGCAATGTCGACGAATCGAATGTGTGAAGCGTGTATGTACTGAGTGAAACGGATGACACGTGTGCGCGCTCACACGATTGAAGGATGGTTCGGTACATTTGAATCGTATTTGAATAAGTGTTTACCATTGTTGAAGAATTCTGAAAACTGACCATCCCACCGTGGAATCCTAACGGAAAATCTGCTCCGTCAGCAACTTGGAAATCAATCCTTTTCTTCGATGCCACCGGAAAAGGATTTCCATCATCGTTTGTCTTCTTTCCGTGCTTGTGTATCAATATGCTTTTCCTCGCCCTTCTCGAGGATGTCTCAAACTGGTGTCTATCATCTTACAGCGAGCTATCGTGGGAAAGGCCAACCCTAACACGAAGCCCCCATTTGACGCTGTGTAACTTTTCGTCGCTGCTTATACTAACTAACTTTTAATGTCCTAATCACTCTGTAGTATGTATCGCAAAACTAATATCGCTTTTATACGATCATGTAACCCTTCGCTCTCTCTATATATATATATTATATCACCAGCACCAGCATTTGGTTTGACCCAAATCTTATCCAATCGGAAACGTGCAATGCCTACGGGCCGTATATCCTCGTGTGGTGTCCATCAGTACAATCTTTGAAAAGTAAATTGATTTTCTCGTCCGGATGACGTATGTCATCGTACGCAAAGACAGTTCAGTCGACAAGCCACTATTCTGTTTAACGAAATCTAATGTTGTTTGGCCGGCTTTTCCCCTCCCTTTGCGATGAGTGTCTGCGTTGTTTTTATTTGTTGAGGTCATCTGAATAAGAAGAAGAAAGAAAGCATAAAACCCGGAAAAATACTAACCCAACTAAACCCAGCTCTTTTGGCGTAACGCTAACGGTGTTTGCAAACAATGTACACACATACACATGCAATAACGATGGAAACCACCCCATGTTTGACGATGAATGATGAGAGGTATGATCGAAAAAAAAAAACTGTCGTTGACTAGACTAGACGCAAATAATTAAATTACGGAGAAATTACGGTTGAACAAATTTTAAACCGGCACATCGAGGAACGATTCCAGCAAGCAAATTCCCTCGTCAAATTGGAGCTGTTTTTGGGTTTCCAGCTTCCTTAATGTCAAGTCGTAATTCCAGAGCGAGTTTAGATTAGGGCAAAACTGCTTTTGGCTGATTTATCACATTTTTAAACTCACACTCGCAAACAAACGTTATACCAAGTGGTAGAGGAATCACTCCTCTTCCGGATTGTGATACAGTCAGTTTGTCAGTGTGAGTTTTAATTCGGAAGCAAAAGACGATTGAAGTTTTTTTTGTATTCAAAATCAAATTCGTCCTAAATAAAAATCACTCCGGAATTCCTAATGGAGGTTCAGAAGAAAATTCGGAAATTCCATCAGGGGAAAACTTTAATGGCTTCGATGGAGGGTTTAACGAATCAGATCTCTTAACACACCGAACACGATGCGTCCGGTAAAATGTGTAACGGCGAAATGGCAATGTTTGAAAAATCATTATTCTGCAATTTATCGATGGATTTTAAAGCTATTGGTACCGAATTAGTTGGTGATAATACATTTGAAATTCGTCAATAAATGGCTGAGTTATGATTTTGCAAACATTTCAAGTTTGCCGTTACACATTTAACCGGAGGCATCGTGTTCGGAGTGTTAAGTATTGGCATGCTTATGTGCTAGCAGGGACATAGTGAATGGGTGGCGATAATGTCCCCCACAAAGATCGACAAGCCAAAGGGGCGTATTCAGAGAGTTTCTACTTAGAAAATTTTCCACGAAATTCATTCCATTGCCATTAAATTTTAATTCATTGGCATATACAAAGGGGTCATAGTCATAGGAGTAAGTCGCGTTCTTCCCCACTAATTAAGTATCGACATTAATTTTAAGAATATTGAACAAATATTTAAGTAGACCACCATTTCATTACAAAAAAAATATTTTGGGGTTCTCAGAATTTCGTAAAAATTGATAACTTTGCTCCTTATCGCAAAATATTAGACCCGTATTTTATTTTATTTTGTCATACGGGTGACCATTTCCATGTCAGAATTGAGCACAAATCAGTTTTCTTCGATTTTCTTCGATTTATTTAAAAAATGTCTTATTTTTTAAATTCATAGCACAAAAATTATCCAATCCGCGACTAAAAAGATTATCTCGGCTGCCAAACGGTTTCAGTCAACATGTTTTACATATTCTTAAACTCTGCTGAATCGATTGGTGGTGGTCTCATTGACCGGAGACTTTTGCCTACCGAGATAGTGGGCCATACCAGAGTTCCCGGTAAAGCGGGAAATGCGACTATCTATCGACATCGTTTTGCATCTTACTTTACGTATAATACTTGAAATTGATAGTACTAAATATATATGGTGTATTGATGGGTATAGGCCCACGGTGATGGCCATTCCACTTTTTCGCTTATGTCCATTTCCAAGGGATACTGTATCTTCCCAAATATACGCTCTTCCAAAAAGATTGGTGCCCGACAAACCTTCACTGGATGGCACTGGCTGGCACTGGCTGAACCTTCATTTCAAACGGAATCTCCGCTAGCACCCCTTTAATTTTTGAGAATGCCACCTTTTGAGACCCTTCAAATGATCCAATATCAAATCCAACCCCAAAGACTTTCAACTGTTTCGCGGTACTATCTCTCAATAAGTTGCGCTGTTCATGTTCAATAATGTAAAACATTGCGTTGATTTTGATCGGACCCGCTTGAATTCCGGCTGTGAACTTACTTTGTAGCGTAGGCAAGCAGCTTCCTGCCCGGTTTCGCCGATCTCAATTCCAGCTTTTTCAACCCGTTCCCACGTAGCCTTGTCAATCAGATTATCATCCGCATCAGAATCTATTTTCATTGGGATTTTTCTCCACCCACGATGAACTCAAACGTGTCTTTTCTCATTGGCCCTTTTAAGGTGATTCCTTGTAGAGTCCACAAATTTCCATTTCATGAATACTGCAGTACAGCAAACGTGAAGAAACAGTTTCAATGTGGTATGTTTCGAGGAAGCTGATATTTATGCACTTAAAGTTAAAGAGGTCTCGAGAATAAGGATCTCACAGCGAAACACCTTAATGCACCACCAATGTAGAGTGCGCCAGGCGAGTACGAGAGGCAACGTCAACGAGACAGTTTGTTTACTCTTGAATAAGTATTTTTCACAAAACAAAATAAGCATTTTTCATTGAACATCTTGCCTATTTCCATCAGTAATTGTCTTGGTTTACGATTTTCCACAGATCTGAACTGATTTGCACCTAAACTATTCACACACAAGAAATCTGGAAGATCATAACCACTAAGGCACTATTCTAATTTTCCAATTTTCACAATAAAATCATTCAGTGTTCACTCGGCTGTCGTAAAAAGCAGGCCACTCTCGATGTGTGCTACGCGATCGTCTGTTTTCTCGGCAGCAACCATTGTGTGGTCCTCCTCATTGTTCTTCATCAGCAGTTCTTTCGGTCGATGCGTCGTCGACTTTGGAAAGCAACCGTTTCGTGATGAGTGTGTGAGTGCTGACCACGTTTTGCGTCCATTGTTGCAATGGACGCGCTCTGACCCTCGTTGGCGTACAACAATTTGCCATACAATGAAACTACTCGAAGCGGCTCCAGTTCTGATGGAGGAGGCTTTTTGGATAGCGGAAGATAAAGTATTTATTGTGTTGTACCTTTTGACTATAGTTTTAAGATGTATTGTAAAGTGACCAAGAATCCTCGGCTCTGTAAAGTTAATTCGGTTGAGCCTTATCAAATAAATTAATAAACAAAAAAAAAAAACAATAAAATCATTGCCGAACTCTAGCAGGATCCTTGCAAAAATGATACAGAATTAAATTTTTCAACTGTAGATCATGTTTTGGAGCATCACAGGTGAATCAATTTATTAGGAAAAGTGAAAAAGTGTTCCGCTTCCTATGACTCACGGCAAAAATTTCAGCTCACAACACTCTTTTTGACGTTTTCCTATCCACCGCCAGAGGTTGAATCGATTGCTTACTTTCTATTAAAAATTCGTATAGCGAAATTTTTTTTTCTTCTTTAGATTCCGCTTCTTCGTCACCCGGCTTCGGCTTAGACATAGTGCCCGATTTTAGTTAAAATCAAACTCAATGAACCATACAGGAAGCTCCTCCAAGCTTATCGTGGCAACAAACAACATTTAACGACAAACGGCTTGCCTTGAAAAAGGCCACAATAAACGGCCGAAACGTCGGGAAATGCAAAACTAACGGTTTTGATTACCCTAGACTGAGAAATCCATATAAAAGAAATCTTCTGAAAGTCTCTGTTACGCTTGAGCATAACGCCTACTCTACATTAGTGAGTAGTAGGATGGGTCATCATGATCATTTTTTCAGAACAATGTTTTTTTGGTTCCATTCGGGGTCCCAAACAACTATGCAAAATTTGGGGACGATTGGTTGTAACCCGGCTTTCCGCATTGCGTTTGAAATTTGTATGGAGATTAGCATGGGAAAACCTACTTTTTTGCATCTTTATTACTAGGGACCACAATTGTGCACCACGCATCTAAATACGTTAAAGTATAGCCCAGAAAGTGCCTAACAACTTTGCTGAAGAATATATTGCTCTAGAATGCCCCTAAAAAAGTTATAGCTGTTCAAAGACCAATGTTTCGAATTAAATGCCAAAAATCCCGTTTTCTGCCAACACTGCCGGTGTACCAAAAAAATCAGACTCCAAACTGAAATAATTTCGAAGCTGATTATTTTATCGGTTTGGTATGTTCAGATGAAATATTCAAAAACAATAGATCTATCTCATATGCGTAGACGGAGGGAGTGGGGGAGGTGGGGGGTGGTGTCACTCATATGAATAGAAGTAAAGTTTCAAACTGAAATAACTTCGGTGTTTCTGATCTTGTCAAGTTGGTATGTTCAAATGAATTATTCAAAAACATTTTTTTCAATTTGATTACCTCTCACCCCAGCAGGCCTGGGTTCAATCCCAGTCGGCGCCGCCGGGATGTTCTGAGGCATAACATCTCTGATCACGCCTTCCTTCGGATGGGAAGTAAAGCCGTTGGTCCCCGGTTCATGAGTTGATGGGTCGATAGGTAGGGTCCAGGTGTAGGAGCTGCCTTCCTGGCACGTCGGTAGCATTGGTGCTCAGCACGGAAAACAAGATCGACGGAAAAAACAAACCAAAGGAAAAAAAATCAATATCATAGGCGTATTAAGAGATGAGGGGGGGGGGGACTTCAACTGAAATAACTTCGGTGTTTCTGATCTTGTCAAGTTGGTATGTTCAGATGTATTCAAAAACATGTGCTACATTTAATAGGCGTAGTTAGATATGGGGGCTTACTGTATCCTCTCCGCCCCTCACTTATATCAATGAAAGTAAACATAAAGACTAAAATAACTTCGGAGTTTCCCATCTCTCGAGTTGTTTTGATGGGTTATTCAAAAACATTTGCTCAATCTCATAAGAGCAGTTTGAAAGCGAGTACCCCCATTTCCTTCCCTACTCTTTTGGTGCAATATACAATGTCAGATATATTCACACAAATGTCATTGGATTGTAATGATTATATTTCATTTTAATATAATCCACGATTTCTCAAGGTACTCTTTTCGATACTTTTCTATCCGCTGAAGCAAATATTGCTGTTCAACTAGGTCTCGGGTGAATTTTTTGATAAGTCAAAAATTAGTTTCACACCTCATTCAACCATATCGTTGACAATCATCGAGGAAGCAACTCGTTGTATCGCATTGAAATAAACTGCACTCCACTCGTTTGCCGGTTTTTTCATGAAGCCGGTCGAAATTTCGAAAAGGAATCAGCACTGTATGACGTTTGACTTGGGAGCCCAACTGAAAAGTAGCCCACTTAAAGTTATCCCAGCATGCGAAATCCTCTCTGTGTTTTCTATATGCGGGTGGCCCGAATGGCAGTTTAGTACTTCAAATAAAAGCTTTATATAGAAATAATATAACAGTTTGACTTATAATTCAAACAGCATCTCCTCACTAGCAAATGCACGGACAAGTGGATATTAAATATTTACACTACAACTATTTTCGTTTTAAAATTACTTATATACCCCCCCCCCCTCGCTCTCTAACTACGCTTATGAGATTGAGCAAATGTTTTTGAAGAATTCATCCTGGACATACCAAATCGATAAGATAACACCCAACCGGGGGATGTAAGATTTGCTTACAATTCTGTGTGATTCATCATCACAGGATGTTAGTGGAGACCGCATGAACAGAGGATGTTATGAATCGAGCTACGGTCCAATGCAAGAAAAAGGAGGCAAAGGAGTTCAACAATTTTGGAGAGATTTTGGATGTGGAGAGCTGCTGCTCAAGTATTTGTTTACGAAGCATGCTGTGCTTGTGTTGGTACATCATGGATGCATGTGTATTAGTGACGATTCACATTTACATACGTATTTGTGAGACCCACAAATCGTTTGTATGTGTTAGTGAGCTATCCGCGCACGAGCAGCAGGCTCACCAATACATTTATATCAAACTGTCAAAATATTTGACCCGGCAGAGCGGGTGGTGAAAGACAGCCAGTACACGCTATCTTAAAACTACCCAAATTTGGGTAGAATCCACCAAGATCTGTCAAAACTGAACCTACCCAAAAATGGGTAAACTGTGTTGGGAATTACAAGTTGACAAATGAACATTGTCGACATGAATCCGATCGACGTTGTTAATTTGTCAACTTATCACTCCCAACATAGTTTACCCATTTTTGGGAGATTCAGTTTTGACAGATCTGGGTGGATTCTACCCAAATTTGGGTAGTTTTAAGATAGCGTGTACTGGCTGTCGTTCACCACCCGCTCTGCCGGGTCAAATATTTTGACAGTTTGAGAAATAGCGTGTAAAGCCTCACAGCAAAAGGGAATCTCTTCATCGGGATCACGGTCTCAACAGCAGCAGCAGCAGCAGCTGTTGTATTGTTGTATGCTGACGTAAACAAGAAGGAATCGGACCAGCGGATTGTAGAATCGGAGTGCCCTAATAAACAAATACCATAAACGAACGATAACCCAAATTATGGAACTATTTCACAAAACGGTTCGGATACCCAAATTAAGCAAATTAACCGTAACATTTTTATTAGGGTGGCGGTTCAATTTCTGCACGGATTTTAACCCTCCGTTACTCGCGCTGTTGTACTTTGTACAACCCACAAGAGTTTTCCATTGCCATTTTGTTGCTGAGTTACCAATCGATCTGAAACCAATGAGTATTCTTCAAAAAACTTGTTTTGATCTAAACAAACCAAACTTTGACTACAGTAAACACCTAAAAAATGCGGATAATAGGGAAAATGTAAATGGAATCCGCGTAAACTGTGGCCATACTACATGGTATTTGACTTAATTGGTTACAACATGGAATATATCGAGATCCTGACCAGACAGACAGTTACCATCTCCGACAAAGTTGTTCAGGAGTTCATAGCCTTGTCGCTGGCGGACAGTAGTTCAGAATTTTCTCACTACGTAGCGCTAGAATACATGTGAAATTCTCGCATGTGATATATCTCGAGATCCTGACCAGATAGAAAGTTACTGCCTTTCACAAAGTTTTTCAGGAGTTCAAAGCCTATTGCTTGGTGCTCAATAGTTCAGAATTTGCTCACTACGCGACGCTAGTATACACGTGAAATTCTCGTATAAAATATCTCGAGTTCCCAACCAAATAGAAAGGTACTGTCTTCGGCATAGTTGTTCAGAAGGTCAAGGTTTTTTTCGCAGGTAGACAGTAGTTCAGAGTTTTATCACTTGCGGCGCTACTATACATTTGAAACTCTTGCATATAAAATATCTCTAGATCCTGATCCGATAGAAAGTAAATGTATTCGACAAAGTTTTTATGGAAGTTAAGATCTTTTTGTTGGGTGACAATAGATCAGATTTTTTTCATTATGCGGCGCTAGTATATACGTGCCTTTCTCGCATATTCAATAGCCCGAGATCTTGATCAGCTAGAAAGTTGCTGCCTTCGGCAAAGTTGTTTAGGGGGTCAAGACTTTTTGGATGGTAAACAGTAGTTAAGAATTTTCTCACGACGTGGTGCTAGTACACTTCTCGCAAATGCTTTATCTTGAGATCCTGATCGAATAGAAAGTTACTGTTTGCGATAAAGTTGTTCTGTGTTGTGAATGGCTGTTCAGTCTCGACAAAATCAAAATACTGCTATTTAATTTTTGTCGAGACTGAACAGCCATTCACAACACACATCAATTCCCAGTCGAACCGTTCCATACATATAAAGTTGTTCAGGAGGTCAAGGTCTTTTGGCTGGTGAACAGTAGTTCAGAATTTTCTCACTGCGCTGCGCTAGTATACACGTGCAATGCTCATATATGCTACACCTTTGGTATGCAAAATTTGAAAATGATATTGAGCAATTGGCCTCTTCTTATTTCCATTCAAAATCTTTAAAATGTTCTAAAAAGAACGAAAATTGGACGTTTTTAGGACGTGTCCTTAAACTTATGATCGGGAGTGTACGGTTTTATAATTGTCTCCATTCAACTGAGCAAAAGTGCCTCATTCTCTGAGTTAGTCTCGTTGTCCGTGTATACGTTCTAGACCCTCGATAAGACATTTTGAAATTAGCCTTAAATGAAAGGGAGACTCTAAACATTCAGTTAGTGGAAGTTTCAGCGATATTAATCTTTTAAGATAATGTTTTCCATCAGAGATACGTGTTACCACTAATTTATCAGAGGTATACAAGTGGAATGACTCACCCCAATTTATGTATCCACAAATCTGCATGAAGATCTTCACCAGTAGAAGAAATCCAGATTATATTTGTCTTATACCACTTAGGCTAATGTAAATTGTATTTTTATTTTATAATATTTGATATGCGAGAATTGCCGCCAAATTTAGAGAAATTTCTGAACTACTGTTCATCAGCCAAAATATTTTATCTCCATAACAGCTTTGCCAAATACAGTAAACTTCTAGCTGTTCAGGATCTTGAGATATTATGTATGCGAAGATTTCACGTATATCCTAGCGCCGCGTAGTGATAAAATTCTGTACTGTCGACCAACGAAAAAGTTTTGATCTCCTGGACAACTTTGCCGATGACAGTTTAGCAGGTCTCGAAATAAATCTAATGCGAGAACTGCACGTGTTTACAAGCGCAATGATGTGAAAAAAAAAATGAATTTCTGTCCACCAGCCAAAAGGCCTTGGCTTCCTGAACAACTTTGCCGGAGGCAGTAACATTCAATTTGGTCAGGATCTCGTGATATTTTATATGTGAAAATTTCACGTGTATACTAGCGCCGCTTAGGAAATTCGCAACTATTGTACACCAAGCAATAGGCTTTGACCTTCTGAAGAACTTTGTCGACGACAGAAACTTTCTATCTGGTCAGGATCTCGAAACAAACCACATGCGAGAATTTCACGTGTACTCTAGCGCTACGTAGTTAGAAAATTTTGAACTACTTTTCACTAGCCAAATCTATCTGATCAGAATCTCGAGATATTTTACATGCGAGAATTTCGCGTGTATACTAACGCCACGTAGTGTGAAAATTCTGAACTTTTGTGCACCAAGCAATAGGCATGAACAACTTTTTCGAAGACATTAATTGTCTACCTGTTCAGAATCTCGAGCTATAGCATACGCGAGAATTGTACATGTTTACGCCACGTGGTGAGAAAATTCTGGGCTACTATCCACCAGCCAAAAAGACTTGACCTCCTGAACAAGTTTGCCGAAAACAGTAACTTTCTATCTGCTCAGGATCTCGAGGTATTGTATATGCGGGAATTGCATGTGTATACTAGCACCGAGTAGTGAGAAAATTCTGAACAACTGTCATAACATGTATACGAGCACTACCTATTGAGAAGTTTCTGAACTACTGTTCACCAGCCAAAAGGCTATGATCTCCTGAACAGCTTTGCCTAAGACAGTAACTTTCTATCTGGTCAGGATCTCGAGATATTTTATATGAGAATTTCGCGTGTGTTCTAGCGCTGCGTAGTGAGAAAATTCTGAACTACTGTCCACCAGCCAAAAATACTTGACCCCCTGAACAAGATTGCCGAAGACAGCAACTTTCTATCTGGTCAGGATCTCGAGCTATTGTATATGTGAAAATTGCACGTATATACTAGCGCCACGTAGTGAGAATTTTCTGAACTACTCCACAAACGAAAAGATCTTGAATTCCTGAAAAACATTGCCGAAAACAGTAACGTTCTATCTGGTCAGAATCTCTAGATATTTTATGTGAGAATTTCACGTGTATAATAGCACCATAGAGGTAACTCTAAGACCACTGGGTCCCGAAGAAAATCATTATTATTTTTGGCTCACTCAGTACCAGAACAACGGTCCCAAGCAGTCCCAAGCTATTTCACTCACCCCTGCATGTTCTGCATGAATCCACACACCCCTGATGTTATCTGTCAAACTTTCATAGCGAATCAAAACAAACATAGTGTAGTAATAGAATTTCAACTAGAATAGGGTACGTTAATCGTTTGCTTGGGACCAATAGGCTACTAAAGTGGTGAGCCAATTTAAAATCGTTAGTTTCGTATTGATTGTTGATAGCACCGCGTATTGAGAAAATTTTGAACTATTGTACAACAAGAAATAAAAACATAGGCTTTGATCTCATCAATAACTTTGTCGACGACAGTAACTTTCTATCTGGTCATGATCTCAAGATATATCACATGCGAGAATTTCACATGTATTCTAGCGCTACGTAGTGAGAAAATTCTGAACTACTCTCCATCAGCAAAAAGGTTATGATCTCTAGAACAACTTTGCACAATACAGTAACTTTCTATCTGGTCAGGATCCCGAGATATTCCATGTTGTAACCAATTAAGTCAAATACCACGTTGTACGGACACCGTTTACGCGGTTTCCATTCACATTTTCTCAATTATCTACATATTTTGGGGGTTAACTGTGATAAAATTTTAGCTTTTTTAGTTAAAAACAAGTTTTTTAATGTCGTTTTCGTTTTTGCGGTGTAGCTACACCGGTGCTACACCGCCGAACACCGAAAAAGTTCAGGGTGTATCTATCGGTTGTGCCTTTGTTTACAAACAAATGATGATGAGCTGTCAATGACTCGCGCTTATTGCTGCTTACACTACACCGGTGTAGTGTAGCAAAAACGAAAACGATATAAGAAATACCCGTTGGTTTCTTATCGATTGGTAGCTCGGCTGCAAGATGGCAATGGATAACTCACACAGTTGTACCATAGAAGTAACTCTAAGACCACCCGAAAAAAAATAACAACAAAAATACATTAAAAAACAATGTAACAATAAGACGAAAATTATTGTCTTAACAATGATTTATATTGTTACGTCTACAATAAATTTACCTTGATTTTTGTTGTACAAAACAATAAATTTCATGGTAAATGGAAAATTTACAATAGAAAAGGGGGGTTGTTAAGTATCTTAACAATGAAATTTTCGTGATTTTCCCATATATTTTTTTTCAATAACATTATATATTTTTGTTATTTTACTGTTGGTTGGCGAATTTATTGATTAAAAAAAATAACAGTGTACTTTAGAGTGTATGTGTTGGCTTGACAGATCTACTTTATCGACTTTAAAAATAAATCGAAAAAATAAAACATTGCCCCGGGAAGGGAAGGGGGTGGTATGTCTGTTACGGGTGGTCCTTTTTTTACTGGTTATGGATCGAGATTCGATCCGGAACTTGTGAGAAATGCAGGTTAACTCCTCTGCGCTCGATATCCCTAGGTCACGTCTCCTTGGTGGTTGAGCGTCGTTGATAAGTTAATGCATTCGACTGGAGAGAATCGCCCATGAAATATGCTTCCACCTGAGAGTTCCTTCCTGACATCTTCAAGTGGTGGAATTTTTTATTATTATTGTATGATTATTGACTGCACGGAAAAGGTCTCCATTAAGCTTTAGAGAGGGTCTAGGATAAGATATGAGCGGACGCGGACTGCCTGGTTTTGAGCCAAACGAACTGTCAAAGCCAGAGCCATACGAGCAGCGCCTATCTTAATTACATTGGCAGCGTTGCTGACCCTCTCATAGTCTGCATGCTTCAATCAGATTTATTTTTATTGTTCGTGAAGTAACCCACAATGAAAATACACCAATATTTAATGTAACAACAATTTTTATTGTAATAGAGTTGTTCATTATTGTTCATGATCGAATCATGTTAACAATAAAACAAATGAAAATACGATAAAAATCATTGTAACAATATTTTATTATGTACATTCATTGTACAGCTAGGTAGCAGTTTTGCCGTTTTCGGAAGAGTACAACATTATAACAATCATTTTTATTGTCGACAATAAATATTAATGTTAAAGCATTGTTTCCACTGAAAATTTCACTGTAATTTTTTTTTCGGGCACTGGGTCCCGAAGAAAATCATTATTATTTTTGGCTCACTCAGTACCAGAACAACGGTCCCAAGCAGTCCCAAGCTATTTCACTCACCCCTGCATGTTCTGCATGAATCCACACACCCCTGATGTTATCTGTCAAACTTTCATAGCGAATCAAAACAAACATAGTGTAGTAATAGAATTTCAACTAGAATAGGGTACGTTAATCGTTTATTTGGGACCAATAGGCTACTAAAGTGGTGAGCCAATTTAAAATCGTTAGTTTCGTATTGATTGTTGGTTGTACCAACAATCAATACGAAACTAACGATTTTAAATTGGCTCACCACTTTAGTAGCCTATTGGTCCCAAGCAAACGATTAACGTACCCTATTCTAGTTGAAATTCTATTACTACACTATGTTTGTTTTGATTCGCTATGAAAGTTTGACAGATAACATCAGGGGTGTGTGGATTCATGCAGAACATGCAGGGGTGAGTGAAATAGCTTGGGACTGCTTGGGACCGTTGTTCTGGTACTGAGTGAGCCAAAAATAATAATGATTTTCTTCGGGACCCAGTGGTCTTAGAGTTACCTCTATGGTTGTACTACCGTTGTACTGCTTTAAGCTAGTACCACAAATTGTACGTTTAGAGGTACTAGATTAAAAAAGTACAACGGTATTAATTTGTATGTCTGTCTGTGGTATAACGGAGGGTTAAGAACCATTTACTTTACCGAGGTCAGATGTGAAATTAAATCTGAAAAACGGAAGGAATATGACTTGTTTTTTCAACAGACTGTACGGTGAATAGTTTTCCGTTCTGTAACTTGCAGGCAATAGCAATCAATTAGCAAGCTGATTGGTGGATTTTTTTATCCCGCATCCAAAATAATGACACGCTTGTGCGGGTGGTGAAGAGGTGCCAGAGTCAAGCCGATGACGAAATGCCGACGCGCTCACCGACTCAAAGACCGACCGGAGTACCTAAAAATCCAGATTGATTTTAGGTTCAACTGATTGACATATCGTTTATTTCCGTGTAGCTTACAGGTATATCAATAATCTGAAGTTTCACTCAAAAGTATACCTACTCTGCTCATTGTTACCTACCTAATTGATACCTATCAGACACTATAAAACATTGAATTTAATGATGATCATCACAGTTTGTTTTGAACTATAATCTGGAATGGTCCAAGTGCAATTTGACCTAAAAGTCGTTATAAGCTATAGAAAATTCTACGAGATTTTTTATTACTAGTTCATATTAGCAGTTATCATTCATGATGTTTTTTCCGTGCTCAGTTTGTGATGATGTTTATGTTGAAAAGTTGATGCTTATCAGGCATTTAAGAACTCATATTGGTTTAAAAGTGTTTAAGTGTCCTTGTTCGGCACAATTTGATAAGCTTGATCGATTGACGCGGCATTTTAGAGCATGTAGAACAGTGAATAAAAATAGTGAAAGTGAAGTGAGCGAAGAACAAGACGGAGGCAAGAGTGCCGGTGAAAATCAGGATAATGCTGAACATTTCGGAGAACCTGTGGCTGACGAAAGTACGGATTCTGATACAGAGGAGAGCAGTGTAAGAAGTAACCACTTAGATGATAGTTTTTTAAATCTTTTGCTAAAATTACTGTCTGACAGTGTCTTAAGCCGAAAAAAGGCAGTAAATTTCATTCAGGAACTGAATTGTTTTGCCAAAAATTTATTACAAAACGTAGAATCGAAGATAAAACCATTTGTACAACCAGAAAAATTAGGAAACTTTAGCGATGCTTTCAAAAGCTACGAAAGTCAATTTTCATTAAACTCTGAGCATAAAATTCAAGCATATTTGCGTAGTAATGGGTTATTTCAAGATCCCGAAGAAGACATCATAGAAAATCCATTAGTACCAATCACTCAGCATGGCGAGCGTATACTAGGGCACAAAAAATGTAAAGTTATAATGCCATGCCTTAAATTTACTTTGAAACAGTATTTTGAAAGAGATAATCTTCTTAAATTGATATTAAACTATATGGATGAATTGAGACACGATAATTCTGGAATTATACGTAATTATATTCAAGCCCAAGCATGGAAAGAAAAGATATCAAAATTAGACCCTGCCAAAATTTACATACCTATGTTTTTATACAACGATGACTTTGAACCTGATAACGCGTTAGGGGCCCATAAAGGTAAAAATTCTCAATGTGCTTTTTATTTTTCATGTCCAGTTCTGCCTTGCCGCATAAGATCTAAATTGACTAGTTTAATTCCAGTTATGTTCATAAATTCTAAATTAAAAAAAGTAAGAGCTAGTAGGATTTTCAATCTTTTCATTCAAAGGCTAATTCATATTCAAAACACAGGTATTGAGATTAAAATGGGGAAAGATACAAATGTCCGTTATGTCAAAGTTTTTCCAATAATCTCCATGTTTACTGGTGATAATTTGTCGCTGAATTTTATTGGTGGATTCACAATGAGCTTCAATTCTAGTCATTATTGCAGGGCATGTTTTTCTTCCCGAGAAGATATGCGAAGCATGACCGTAGAAAATGAACTAACACTGCGAGATCAAAATAATTATTTAGCTGACTTAGAAAAGAATGACGTGAATGAAACTGGAATGAAATTTAGGTGCCCTTTTATAGACATTCCATCTTTCAATGTTATTGATTCTTTGAATTTTGATCCTATGCATGATTTTGGAGAAGGAATATGTCCTTACGTTGTTGCGCTAGTATTGTCAAGGCTTCTTCAGGATATGGCATCAGAAAGCTTAACGTTAAATGTAATAAATTTCCGCAAGAATCTTTTCGATTATGGAATGTACAAGATTAGCAACATACCAGAGGATATCACACAACAGCAACTTAATACTAAATGCTTAAAAATGTCGTCTTGCGAAATATTTTCCTTTGTTGACTTCTTACCTTTAATGATTGGTGATTTAATTCCAGAAGATAATGTAGTTTGGGAGTATTTTTTACAGCTCAGGCGCATTATACATATTTGCTTCAAACCATCATTTACATTTCATGAAGTTGAAAATTTGAAACATATTATAAAGCTTCATCATGAAAAATTCCATGAATTATTCCAAGAGCCTTTTAAACCAAAAATGCATTTTTTAGTCCACTATCCTTCAGCCATCCTGAAAAATGGACCTTTGGAATATACCGATGGTAGAAGAGGAGAAAGTAAGAATCGAGATGTAAAACAATATGCCAGATCCACTTTCAATAGAAAAAATTTAAGTCAATCCATAGCTACCAAAGAAATATACAAGAACTCCAAAAACTCTAAAATTGTGTACCGAGATCACGAATTTTCATTAATGAGATCAAAGCAAGTTTATCTTAGTCAATTACAGGTTTCTAGCATACCACCTATTTTTTCTGGAAATACAATTTGTCAGTATTCAACTGTAGGAACGTACGATGATATCAAATTCACTACTAGAACTTGTTTTAAAAATGAAGACAATTTTGTAAAAACGGAACACATAATTGTCATTGAAGACAACATGTACGCAATCGTGAAAAATCTTACTATAAAGCAACACAATGCAAATATGCAGTGTTATTTTGTTAATGTTGAAGAAGACAATCCGTCTATTATGATAAACTTAAAAAATATGAATAACTTTCCACAGACATTACATAAGCTTAACAATGGTGAATTGGCCCTAATTGACCCTAAATTTTTATGGTAATTAATATTGTTGTTGTGTACTTTGTTTTTTTTTAATATATTTTGTATCGAAAGGGTTGAAAAACAAAAAAAAAATCTTAAAATGTGTCTGACAATTATTACTTCAAATATGAATACATGAGTTAAATAATTGGAAAAATAAACTGACAAGAAAAAAAATAATATTTGTTTTGGTTTTTTTTTTTTGAACAGCGATACTCACTCACTTTTCTCAATGATGGTTGGACCGATTCAAGTACAACTTCTTTCAATTTGTTTATGTCTTTTTCTGATAAACCTCAGATATCTGTCTTCGCAGATGTGGCCAAAAAAGTGAAATTTTTAATTAAAATATTAATTTTCGTTTATTTCTCGGCGATGGCTGAACCGATTCAACTGCTGATTTAATTTTGTTTGCACCTATTTCCAATAGAACCTTGTTGAATTTCATACCGATCAGACGTTTGTCGGTGAAACTTGTAAAATATTAAAATATAATTATGTTAAAAAAATATGGTTTAAAGATTTTTTTATTCGAGATTTGGGTGACAATAACATATTTTCACACTTGTTTAATATGAATCGCAATTCATGAAGCTTCCATTCGATTATAAAAATAATTATTTCCTGGTCAAACTTGCGGAATTTTCTTCGAGTAACGTTAGGGTGGCCATCTTGCCCCACTTTCTCCTATTTATTTAATAGTCACGTAATTCTATCGCATTTTTTTTAATCCTCTCATATCATCTGCATGTTTTGCTTTCCATACAAGAACTAAAAAGTACAAAAAAGTGAACAAAGGATATAAACATTGTCAGAGTGAAATCTTGGAAAGGCTTGCTTATTCAAAGTCGTTTGAAATCTGTCAACAGTGTAATAGCATTTACATCTTCGCGTTCTCCCTGGTAAGTAATATTATAAAAAAAGTGTTGGATGAAATGCATCACATCTTCACATTCTTTGGCGTATTCAATGTGGAATACTGTGTGCAGTTTAAAATGCAGGTCAACTGCCGCAATCATTGATCTACATTTCAAAATAAGATTATCTAATATTACGAAAAATGCTCTTGGGCGCGACATAATTCCAACCACAATTATAAAAGGCTGAACCGTCATTTTCATCTTCTCGGCTATTCGGCGTCGCTGCTCCACTGTTTCTTCAATCAAGGCTTCAGTCTGAAATTAAGTTATTTAAAGTGAAACACATTTAATCAAATAATTTTTCAATTACCTCTAACAGCGATATGAAGGCGGCTCGGCAGGCAGCAATCGAAACCTTTTGGCGTTTCTTTTGTTGAGTGGCAAACTGTTGGCGTAGAATCAACGGCAAAGCATACATGGCCAAGAATACAGATTGATCTTAAAATAAAGTTAAAATATGTTATTTTAAAAATGTACATTTCACAACAAATTTCCATGTTGAAACTTTATACCATTTATTCGAACATTTTCAACAAATGTTGCAACAATAGTTTCTGCCAATAGTTTATCTTCGTCGACAAAATTTTTGTAGCCTTCGAAAATGCTTCTGAATTTTTGAATGAATGTCGGAATTTTCAGGGTCATGCAATCGTGTGACTCCTTATGAACGATTCGAAAGTCAAAGTTGATCTAGAGGAAACAAACGGATTAAAATAACATAAGTTAATTGGGGGAAATGCAGGTAATGTCGGCCTTAGTGTCCCTAATTTGGGCCCATACATAAATTCAGCAATTGACTAAATTTTCAATAGCAACCAAAAATATCCATTAGTACCGTTCCAATGATGCGTTCATCTAGATACAATTGATAAATAGCAGATTTTTAGCGATGGGCCCAATCTTAGATCCATAGACCAACATTAGAGCCATTTTGTATAGCATTACCAATTCCTGCACGTTTTCAAAATGGGCTATCACGTCCCAATCATTAAACGAAATGGTCCCTTTTAAAGCTTCGTTTCTTCTGATTGCAAAACTTGCTTTCCAGCTTTCTGTGATAGCATTACTATCGGAATAACCTAGCGTCTTCAATTTTGATTTTGCACCTGGAAATAGACGAATTATGTAAATCTGTTATACTTAAAATTTCAATAAATTGAAAACATTTATATCGCATACAAGATATTCGAACCTAAGCATTGGATCCTTATACATTAATTTACATATCGAGGTAGTATGATGCATGCAAACCGACGCGGAAAACGAAAGAATCGATTCAAGAGAAGAATAATTTTGGTATAATAAACAACATAAAACTACTATACTGAACGTATTTCTTTTCTTGTAGCACAGTATGAAATTAATTGCACCACTGAACATAACAGATGGTTTTTATCAGTTTTTTATCGCCTCATTTTACAAATGTTATATACCGTACACAGCAAAAAAAAATGTAATATTGATCAACGTAATTCAAGCTGATGTATGAAATAATGATGTAATAGCAAAAAGCAGATACAATATTACATCAATGCATGTAATTTTGTTCGCAAAATCGATGTACATCGTACAATGTGATATTACACAACCGATGGATTGACCTGGTTGCAGCAGTTTCGATGTAATATTCAACAACTTTTTTTGCTGTGTAAGTGAGGGTGACATTGGGCTAAAAAACCCATTTATTTTTCTTAGTTGGAGATGCTTTGTAAAAAACGAAAATTTGGTTAAAATACCTTAAAATATGTAAATGTACACTAGATACTAGACTGTAGATATTAGGAGTACACTTATCATACTTAACTTTACAGCACTATTTAAATAAAACAACTGATTCTTCATATTATCCACACTCTACTCCAGGAGTCCAAGAAACATATTCTAGACATCAATTTATGTATATTCAAGATATTTGCATCAATCTACATTTTTAAATTGTGGCCCAATGTCATCCCATCCTACGGTACTGATTAAGTATGATGCATTTGATCACACACTCATTTTATAAACATAAAACAAGTAATTCGATAAATCCAAGCAAGATCATGAAATGAGATTCCAAAATTGAATGCTTATTGTTAAAGTTTAATTTAACCAAAGACATACATGGCCAGAATCTAAGAGACACAGCAGCGCTGAACTTGAGCAAAGGTGTTGGCAATGCATGAGTAGCCACGCAGATTCGCGAATCGTTTCGGATCGACGTTTTTAGAAATACTTGTAATTTTGTACGCGACTTACTTCTGAAAAGGGTTTATGTAAAAATGATACGCATCAATTAAAAAATAGATCGTGTCTTGGCCGAAGTTGTGGGTAAGTATTGTGCCTTTCAAGAAAAAAAATATGCACTGAGAAAAAACATTTTATGCAATAAAGAAAAATAAATTGAAAATCAAAAAAAAAAAAATACTCAAATTTATCATTTTTTTTTAATTATACTTTTTTTAGAATATATAGCGTATGACCTACTGACAATGTATTTTAGTTATACAAGTCATGAACAAAAAAGTAATGTCAATTTATTGACGAGCGTTTTAGTACAATAATTGTACGTTACTACGTTGTTTTTTTCTTTTAATTCTATTATTATCCCGCATAGAAAATAATCATAAGAAGTGCGTAACAACGTATTCGGGTTATCATCCCAACAGTATTTGGTATTGCATAACAATTCATGGTATCGTTCATATATGGCGCTCGTTTATTAGGGATATCATCACTTTCACTTTCACTATCACTTTAAAAAAAATCTATAACACATGCGTATTTCGTTTACTAATTGCAAACTTTTTCAGTGTCTAGTCACATACTAGACTGTGACTGTGACTCAAACTGTGACTGACTGTGAATTAAAATTTATGTTCGCTAACAGTATTGAAAATATATTAAACAACAAGCTTATCTTAACTTAAATGAAACTTTGTATTATAGCAGCACAGACAAACAGACATAACACTCGCAATACGTTCATCGAACAAGCATTTATCGGTCAATTTCAAAGTATCTTAGTTGGTAGTACCACCACCTGTGGCGCGCATAGTCAATTCCCTTGCGTTTGACGTTTTCACACTACCGCCATCTGTTCAGCGTACTACCCACCACAGTGTACTCAACAGATGGCGGATATGTTTTAGCGACGATGTTTTACAGTGAGAAATATTCAATGTGTTATGTCTGTTTGTCTGTGATAGCAGTGTTCTACAAACTATTTCTTTTTTCTTCACAGTCAGACTCAGACTGTTTACTGTTAGTGACTGATAGCATATATATTCCTATGCAGCTGTTTAAGTATTAATTTCTGTTCCTTAAACAAAAATTATCATCAAGCGGTTAGGCATGAAAGTATAATCAGTATACATACTTAGGTACCAAACATTAAGTGGTTTGACTTTCAACGATTGTTTTCGCGAAACTCATGTGTTTGATTTATGGACTGTAAACTTTAAGCTTTAGCTAGCTTTTATACTGCTAACTTTAAGGATATTTACTGGATTCTTCGTTAAAATATTATTAAGACTGGAAATACACGAATAATTGACTAATAGGGTGAAAATTTCCCATAAACGATAATTAAATTTTAACCTACGAATATCTCGAAAATAACAACACTAGACAGTTTAAGCATTATCAGCTTTTATGTTGTAAATTTAATGTTTTTTTTTTAAATATTTACATTATTTCAATGATAACTATTTAACTATTACAACTTTCAGTAGTATTTTGGAAAATGTGTAAAATAATTCATAACTTTTTTGTTTATGAACTGTCCAACTAAAACACATTGTCAGTAATTTAACCATGTTATCTTTACTGAAAAAAAAATAAAAAATATTTATTTTGAAGTAAACCATTGCAATAATATTTTTGTTTGTATTTTTTTCCGTGCTTAGCACCTAAAGACGCAAGTGAGGCAGCCTCCACACCTGGACCCTACCTATCAATCCATCAACTCATGAACCGGTGACCAAAGGCTTTACTTCCCTTCCGAAGGAAGGCTTTATTTATTTTTTGTTGATTCTCAATTTTTTTCTTTATAAAACAAATATTTTCCAGCGCATATGTTTTCTTGAAAGGCACAATACTTACCCACAACTTCGCCTAAATATATGTATTTTTGAATTAATGCGTATCATTTTACATAACCCTTTTTCAGTAGTTTGTTGCGTACAAAACTAATGAACCATTTTTTTTTCTTTTTTCCTCTGTTCGGGACCAAACACCACTGCGACCAGTAATTTGATCTATTGTAGTATATCACGTGTCCTTAGTTTAGTGTATATCGTATTACTCCATCACTATTGAGAAATGATGAAGTATTCGATTTTTTGTATTTATCGCAAGGATCCGACTCTAACTGAAAGGTCCCGCTATTTATACCCTTCGGATTGTTGGAACACCCTCTTTTGTCGGTCAAAATTGGATTCCTTAGCAACAAAATTAAGGAATGACACTGATAATGACAATGCATCAGAACCCTAATCTTAACCACTTCAAACTAGGGAACAACGAATAGAAAATTACGAATCACATAACCGAAGACTAACTAACTCATTTTTTTCCTTGTTTCATGATCATCCTCGGTGGACAAAACCGAGTCTTGTCACTATCAACAAGGCATAAAAAGTAACAATCACTAAGATATGTTCCTTGGATTACTGAAAAATCCTGTTCCCCTAGTTTGAAGTAGTCAGGACTAGGAATCGGTGATAGATCTTACATCCCGTAACGTACCACGAAAAGGTGATCTACCCACTTTACGAAGAATGAACCAAATACGTGAAAAGTTTCAAGTTTCGACTTGATCGTTAAAGGTTTTTTTTCTTCCTTTGGTTTGTTTTTTTCCGTCGATCTTGTTTTCCGTGCTGAGCACCAATGCTACCGACGTGCCAGGAAGGCAGCTCCCACACCTGGACCCTACCTATCGATTCATCAACTCATGAACCGGGGGCCAACGGCTTTACTTCCCATCCGAAGGAAGGCGTGATCAGAGATGTTATGCCTCAGAAAATCCCGGTGGCGCCGACTGGGATTGAAACCAGGCCTGCTGGGGTGAGAGGTAATCACGCTTAACACTACACCACCGGCGCCGTTGAATCGTTTAACATCGTTAAACATTAAAAAAAAAAAAAAAAATCGTCATTTGAAATGGAATCGCTCGCATAGAAATACGAGCTTAAATGCAATTTTTTTTATGATGTTGGAGTCCGTGTTATCAAATTCCTTCGAAGCATTTACCATTCACTTGTTCGATCTAGTTACCTTCATTTCATTATGACTGTATCGTAAAGCTTAACAGCCTATAACTAAAAACTAATAAACATGCAAAAAACATACCTTCAGATGCTGCTTTGTCAGATGATGTCATGGTCTGCCATGTGGAAACATCTTTGGGAGTTTCTGACTGACCAACATCCGGATCAAAACTGGAGCCAGATGTTCGCTTGAATCGTTTGTCGATTTGTTGCACATATCTATACCGGTTGTACAACAAACCTCCTGCACTTCGCTTCTGTAACGCTGGTATGTACCACGTTCGAGGGTCCTCATCTGGTAGCTCGTTTACTATTGTTTGAACCATCTCCATAAAGTGGTTATGGGTTATATGTCCCTTAGTAAGTTGATAAAAGTGCTCGATCATAGCCTTTTTAATCATATTCCGTGATTCTGGAGGATATATCTTTTTTTCATTTTCCACTTTATACATGTGGAGAAACAGGCGACCCGCCTCATATTTGGAACATATTTCCAGCAGCGTCTTGAAACGATAATAAAAACAAGGTTATACGATAATATTAATAAGAAGAAGGAGCTTACTTCTCGACAAACAATTGGTGGTTCCAAATCGACTTGAACAGCTCGTGATACGTTGTCGGTAGCTGCTTTCAGAAAGTCGATTCTATCTCTTAATTTTGGCAATAGTTGTTGGAGCTCCTCAGGATGATCTCTCAGAAATTGGAAATCGGACAATTTTAATTCTTCACGAACGAATATTTCGGTTAGCCTTTCTAACCCGTGATTCTTCAGAAATAATACTGTATTGTTATCCGCCATGCTGTTGGTTTTTGAACTTTAAATCAAAAGCTAAACCGACCACCGGTCCGAAGTTCAAAACTCTACTCGATACGAAGTGTTGGCTACGAAATATTTTATTTATAAAATTTTAGAATGACGCATACGATTTTCTCAAATTTCAATTCAGAAGATAAAAAATGAGCGCTTCTTATTCGCTTTTAGCTGATCCATATTCCGAAGCATGGAAAGAGCAGCGGAGAAAGCACGTGTCTGATAATCACAACGTTCGTTGCTCGAGTCGGGAACCTAGGGGCACGAAATAACCTTTAACTCCAACGTAGAGGGCACCACGCGAGTTCGAGGGGAAACGTCAGTTTCCATCGGTAATTGTATTATTTAACGATTTTCCACACATCTGAACTGATTAACACCTAACGTATTCCCACAAAATCCGGAAGATCATAACCACTAAGGCACTATTTGAATTTTGCATTTTTCTCTTCAACAATATTCCTGAACACTAGCAGAATCCTTGCAAAAATGATACAGAATTAAATTTTTCAACTATAGATCAAGTTTTCGAGCATCTCAGATGAATCAATTTATCAGGAAAAGTGAAAAAGTGTTCCGTTTCCAATGTCTCAAAGCAAACATTTCTTCTCACAACACTCTTTTTGTTGTTCTTTTTTTTTTTTAATTCTTTATTTAAGAGATTTTTAGCCTTAGGCTAGTTCATCTCTATTTTTGATGTTCTTATATTCACTACCAGAGGTTGAATCGATCGATTAGTTTCTATTAAAAAAGCGTATTGTAAGCAAATCTTACATCTCCTGGTTAGGTGTAAACTTTTCAAAAGACTGATATGGCTGTCCGACGTGTCCATATGAGTTCTCACCATAAAAATTTGAAGATGATCTCGCAAGATTCGGCAACTTTAATAACAAAAAAGTCCAAAAAACTTAAAAATAGAATTTTATTTAAAAAAAATCCTAACGAGCTGCAGCATTAAATTTTAGGGATTATTATCTATCCAATAGTAACTATCCCTAATAAAAATTACCATAACCGAATGACAACCCAAATAATTGAACTATTTCACAAATGGTTTGGATGATTCCAGGAACACGTCGTTAAGCAAAATAACCATAACAATTTTATTAGGGATTCAATACAAGGAACTAATTTTCTTAGAAAAAAAATTGTATTGATCATTATGTTTAAGGTTTGTTACTTTTTGGTAGATTTAAAAAAAAAAGAAGTTCTAAATTATGTCAATGTTAAAACACTTTCCAAAATTTATAAACATGCTTCAACCCCGGGGGCAACAATCAAGAATGTTGTCGTAGCTCACATCAATGTGATGAATATAAGAGGTAGGCTGACAGCACCAGACTACTCCTTCTAGCATTCAGCACTGCGATGCAAGTGTGAAAGAGCAAGCTGTTTTGTTCTGCCATACCTCCGTCAGTTTGCACAAAATTGTCAGAGTGCCCAAAAATATCAAAATCATGTGAGCTATGGTGCATCTATATGTGGTTGACAGAAATAGAGTGCCTCTGGTTTAACCGGTTTAACCTTTGCCAATAGACTTATCTGAAGTTTGTGAAATACACAAGTATTAGTGTAGAACGTTGGGTAAATTAAAAGTATTAGTGCAAGAAAACCTTTGAATTTACCCCGAGTTCTGCACTAATACTTGTCCAATTCACAAACGTCAGAGAAGTCTATTAACTTCTCGCCGCAAGATCTCACTAATACAACCTTGCTAGTGAAGCCGTGTAAAATCGATTTGTTTGTTATTTTCAACCACGAAATCAGCTGTCAAAGTGTTCGACTTGACAGCGGTTGTTTTTTTTTTTATTTTCAACCTGAAAAATACATGTATTAGTGAAACTGCTCCCTAATACTAACGGTGGTAGAGAACTCCTAGACTATAGACTATATGTGCAGCATGTACACTCAAAGAGAAATTAAATTAAAAAAGCTTAAAAAGCATGCAGATTCCCGCTTCGCTTATTGAGTCCGAGCCATGATTATTTCGGCAGTAGTCATACATTATTAAATTCGAAATAATTTTTCCAGTATAAAATTTGATTCTTTTTTAATATTATTTTCAAAAATCAACAAGATTAAAATTCAATAAAAAACAATTAAAATAGAATCAAAAATGATTAAAATTTATTCAAAAAGGATAATTTGCAATCTAATCAAGCATGAATAAACCATGATTATTATTTAGAAAGAATGTATTAATTTTTAATCATTCGATATGATTAAACTGAGTTTAATGTCATATTGGTTAAATTTTTAGCAAAATGGGAATATTTTAATTTATCAGTGTAAAGTAAGCATATCAAGCTCAAGATTGCATTAGGTCCTAAGTCACATTGACAGATTCTCTTCGTCGACTTTCTCTTTGCATCCACACGGCCATGTAAAGATATTTCCAGGTATTTTCAGTAGACAGAGCGATAGAAGAAGCTTGTATCTAGCATCTAATACGACAAACACAACAAGAAACGGTTCTGTGCTCAAATTATCAACGAAAGAGAAAGTCAATGAAGAGAATCGATCACTGTTACTTAACACCTAATGCAATGTTCAGCTTGATATACAAAAAATATACGTAGGAAGCCTACATTTTTTATATATTTCTAATTTTGTTCTAGTTACTCCTCTGTACGTTGGAGCTTTTATGGTTTGCATTTATTTTTATTTATTCTTTTGTTATAACAATACACTGAAGCCTTTTTTTACACGGTTTTTTTTATTTTTGGTGCAAATACAGAAATTTTTAAAATATGTCTATATGGACCATATCATGCTTTAATTACAAATGGCATCAAAATCCGATTTTTTAAAAACATTTAAGCAGGCGAAAAATCAAAATCTCGTAGGTTTTTTTTTACACGGTTTTTTTTTTACACGGGCCGTATCCCCCGTGTAAAAAATGACCTGAGTGTACCTAAAATGCATTCCATACTCAAAAATTCAACGAAATTGGTCAATTGTTTTCCATCGATCTTGCTACCGACACCATGGAGGCAGCTCCCATACCTGGACCCTACCTATCGACGCATCACTCATGACCCGGGGACCAACGGCTTTTCCCTTCCGAAGGAAGGCGTGATCAGAGATGTTATGCCTCAGAATATCCCGGCGGTGCCGACTGGGATTGAGCCCAGGCCAGCTGGGGTGAGAGGTAATCACGCTTACCACTACACCACCGGCACCGCTGTTAATTCTAGCTTTGAGTAAAATGTTATGAAACTTGTTGAAACATTGTGTAATTTTAATGAACCTTGATAAAAAATAACTTTACCAATTAGAGCTTTGCATTGATGTTAATTTATTGGACCCTGAATCTATTTTAATGGGTGTAAGAGTAGCATAATGTTTTCCATGTTCAGATGAAGTTACGATAAACAGATTATTTACTTAAGTATAATAAACGGTTAATATTTTTTAACCATGTGTTCTTCAATACTTTGTACTTTGTAGAAAAGATTTAAAAACGTATTTGTGATTCATTCATGGCGTATGTAGTTTTGTCCGAAAATCGCTAGGAAATCATGGGAAAAAAGCTGTTTCTTTAACTGCTATTTACTTATCATTTTTTATATTGCCGCTTGCACCCCTTTCGTTCTTATCCTCTCAATCTATGTAGGTAGTAAACAGCGCTATTTCGATTGACTGGCAAATTTTTGTCTTATACAAACAACACACAAAAATATATTATGTTTTCATTCCCTTCATTCTCACCCCTCAATTAGATTCACAAAAAATGGTTCTTTGAAATTAGGAAAGAGACAACTTTTTTTTAAATATGTAGTATCTTTATCATGTTACTAATCTGATAAATAAAATTTTCGATTTAAGGTTAAACTTTATTAAAATCCAAGTAGAAAGTGGTGTTTGAGTACTACATAGCACTAAAACTCCAGAAGATACGCAATTGCAACTCGATCTGAAGATTCTGGTGTTAAAAACCTAGTTAAAAATTAAATTTGGAATTCACTTTGGGAGTATTGAATTGCTTCATACAAATTTGGAATTACTTTGGAAAAACTGGATCAACTTGAAAAGTTCTTATAAACTTCCACAAGTAATAAATATAATTTCGGTAAAATATAGAATCCGAGATAGAATCACTTCGGAAAGTTTTAGAATCGCCTTGGAAAGTGCTAAGTCAATTCGTGGAGGCGAACCAGCCCAAGGCTGAAAGCCTCCTTAATAAAGTTAAATAATAATAATAATAAGTCAATTTATAAAAGTTCGAAATAACTTCAGGAAGTACTGAATACCTTCAGAAAAATATACAAGCAGCCATGCATTAATTAGTCATGTATTAGTCATTATGATATTTATTTGTTATCGATAAGCTTTCCCGAGCAGGAACGAATATCTCGATACCTTAAATTGGTATGTATGAGTCTGATATAAGAGGTAAAATGCCAAAAAATAATACCAAAAATATGTTCCCACAATACCATTCCAATACAAATTATAATAATGCAATACCAAAACAATACACAGATATTCTTTTGGTATCAAAATATCAATTTTTGGTATTTACAAAGTATTTTTTTATGTAATTTTTTGGTATTTCTCTTTGGTAATTTACCTCTTATATCATGTTGGTCAAAACCAAATGTTGGTATCTGATCAGAATTAGGTATTCATTAGTTATTTTCTCCTGCTCGGGAACAGGTGAACATGTAAGCTGGTACGTAATAACCAGAAAGGAGAAGTAGACGATCAGACTACGGAAATCGAACGAGTTTATTCTGAAACCCAGATAGGTCTGTATTTCAGACAATTTATAACATTTTCATGAAAACTGATTACAATGTGTCGAACGGCATAAATTCACGTTGCAGTGAAGGGAATCCAACTTAATCTACTTTCAGTACTAAAAAAAAGAATGTCTAACTTTGATATCAAACAAGAAAATATGTTTAGTGCCGCTTTGACGAAAGCATTGAACTCGTCAAAAAAGAATGAAGTAGTGCTATCATTATTATTCCATGACACAAAATGTCCAAAACTAACTATAAAAGGCACGTTCTACACATAAATATAAATACGAAATAAGTCACGGAGTCATTCAGACGCCGCATTTCATAAATTAACGTTCTTTTGTTTGTGGTAGCATCAATAAGATCATAAATGTTACATATCAAGACCAACAATTGAAATGGCCTTAACTCCATTTTGTAAACAAACCTTGTAAGGCCATTTTCTCGCGAACCGAAACCTTCATTCGCAAACCTTAACCACAATCGGGTAGAGGAGAATTGTCCCTGCCTGTGAATTATGTTGGTTTGCTTTTGCAGACTTCGTTTCGCGAGAAAATGGCCTTACAAGGTTTGTTTACAAAATGGAATTAATGCCATTTCAATTGTTGGTGTTGATATAGTGCATTGTTAACCAACTTTTTTAACTCTAAATCTTCTTCTCCGATCGCAAAACGTGCTTCACTTACTTTATAAGCCAGTGCCGTTAGAGCACTTGAGTAGAAAAATAAACTGTTACATATTTTTATCGCAAAACAATACCTGGGTCAGAGCAGTACGGCAATACGTGACACAATTCCAACGTTTTCTCGGCAACCAGCTCAAAACCTAAGAGGAAGAGGTGACAATTGGCTTCTTCCTCTTTTATTGCTATCTCTATCTATCTCTATCTTATGCACATGAAATCGGTCAAACAGGAGCTGGTTTACGTTTGACAGAAAAGTGGTTCATTTTCACCCCCGTATTGTCACCTCTTCTCTTAGCTCAAAACGTAACTTGGCGTAAATCCTCCTGACATTCAAATTTGGCTTCCCGCGATGAATCCGTAAAAAATTGTCACACTCACGCATTGTACAACGCGACACTTCGACAAGCTGTGAGGAACGATCAATGCAGAGAGAATCGAAGTTTATAAGAAGACAAGACCAACAATTGAAATGGCCTTAACTCCATTTTGTAAACAATTTTTTTAAGGCCATTCATCTTGCATTCATTGTAATGAATTTTTGTTTTGCGTGTAGATAATGATCTTAGAAGAAGGTAGGTAGACAGTTCCGTTAGAGTACGGCAGTATGAAAATTGAATAGAAGTTGAAAATGAGCGAAGGGCCATTAATGCGACAGTACAAAGTCAAACGCACACCTTTTGCCTAACCCGTACGATGTACGCGGAGATTTGAAGTATGTCTTCAAATCTACAGGCAAATAGTTGGGTAAAGAAGAATTGCATTGTAACACACCATCGACAGGAAATCCTTTCGGCAACGTGGGGCTTTAGGTAGTGATGAAACGTCGCTAGAACTATTCCACAGCCGCAGACAGTAATGAGCAAAGGCGGGCCTGATGAAGCACTCCTCGTATTTCCTGATCAAATTCGAGCTAAATTGAGTACTTTATCTAACTGCTCCTATACTATCACCTTATTTTGGGTCCTATCTCATTGCTCAATTCGGGGTAATGAGAAAGCGGACTCGCTAGCTAAGGTAGGCATAGCGAAAGGCGATATTTTTGATCGACAAATCGCCTTTGCGGAATTTTTTTCAATTACCCGTCAGCTCGTCCTCACCAACTGGCAACAAAAATGGAATGAGAGTGATCTGAAAAGATGGTTACATTATATTCTCCCACAGGTATCGAACAAGTCATGGTTCAAAGGATTGTCCAATCACTACTCGTTAGACTCGCATTTCTTCAGAATCGAGCTCGGAGGCAGCAATTTGTGCGCTTGTGGTAGTGGCTATCACGATATCGACCACGTGCTTTGGTCATGTACCCTCCATTGTGTTGCTAGATCCGAGTTATCCGCATCCCTCAGGGCTTGAGGAAAACAAGCATTTTGGCGAGCCGAGATCCCGATTATTTTAATTTAATTTATGTGTTTTTAAAACGGATCGATCTGAGAATTTCTTAGTTAGTGTCATCTTTTGTTCTCTCAAGTTGTCAGGTCTCCATCGGTGTACCCCCATGTTTGTCTATTTCTCCAGTATGTCGCTTAATTCTAGATCAAGAGCACATTGCTCGAAAAAACCTTGTGTTCTCAATCCCTACCCTGCCACCCGTTTGTTACATTTGTTACCCCTAACCTCGAGTTAGCCGCGAGTAATCGGCCCTCGCTTTACTAACGTTAGTTTTAAGTAATTTTGTGACCCAAAAAATGAATATCAGCTCCACAAAGCTACGTCAAATGAGCCTAGAAAAATAAACGCATTGAAAAAAAAACAACCTCTATAAGGATTGTTTGGAGATTTCAACGGAGAATTCCAAGATACTCTAATGCTAATTATGCCGTTTTGTAAAGAAAATCCAGAAAGAATTTCAATTCATATGCGAAATAATACTCAATACCGTTTCAAATTTCAAGAGAATTTCACGGCAGTATGTTCAGGGAACACTGGGATGAAATTTCGAAGAAATCGAGAGAAAATTTAACGATCCCTTGCGAGAGATTCCAAGTATACAGAGAGAATCATTGAGATTTTGTTGAGAATTGTTTTTTCATATAAGTAAGTACTACAGTGGACTCAAGATTATTATAAAAGAATTTTGAAATGAGATCTATGAAAATTATGGAACAGTTTTATAGCAATTATACAAAGTAGTAGTGCACCCTCATACTGTGCGCGTCTTCTTGCCTTCGTGATACTTAATTTTACCAGATCCTTGGGATTTCTCCAGAAGTCAATTCGCCACTATGATAAATCTAATGAGATTCCCAAATCAACTCCTAAGCTCCTTGAACCAGAAACAATACCAAAACTACTCGAGTTGAGAGTGAGCATAAGCTCCTGTAGCACATCACATCAAGCGTAGAAAGAAGAAGCTTGTTGAATTAACGCTTCCTCATTGTTTCAAAACACCCGAGAAAGCAACTTCAAACCAATAATGTTTTTGAACATATTTATGCTTCCTTATTCCATCACCTGTCTAGAGTGAAAGCATCCGAAAAGGGGGGAACTGAATTTTTCATAGCACATTTTCCGTTTGGTTTTTCGCATCTTGACTTTTGCCCCCCATTCCTCGGTAACCATGTCCAGTCCATCCTTTTTCCATTCCATTTTACGTTCAAAAAAGATTAGGCGAAAGGAATGTGTTAGTTGTTTTCTTTTCCGTGGTCCAAAAAAGGATGGAAAACTAAATTGAATTCCAACATGTGAACAGGTGCTTTCATTATTAAAATTGCTCTCCACTTAGCATTAAAGAAATGCTCTGGCGATCGGATTTGTCCCGCAGCTGTCGGCCACAAAAGAAATTCGACAGTGAGCATGCATAAGGGCCTATACGCGATGATCGATTCTCTTCATCGATTTTCTCTTTGCATTGCTACAGCTAAACGAAACAATTTTCTAGAATTTGTTCAATGCAGAGTAGTAACAGGTTGTATTGGCTATCAAAAGCAACAGCAAACGCACCGAGAAACGTTAAATCTAGCGAGTTATTAACAAAAGAGAAAATCGACGAAGAGAATCGATCATCGCGTATAGGCCCTTATGCATGCTCACTGTCGAATTGTTGTTACAATTTCTTGCCTTTTTGCCGCGCTGCTGCATTCACTTTGGACGGGTACGATGGGGTTTGATAGTGGCTTAGACGAACTACCAGCAGCTATCGCCAACAATGTCCCGGGCAGAAAGCTGCAATGGTTCGGTGACCAGCGGCGTGAGTTTAACTTTGGTAAAATGGAGCTGTCTAAGGGCCCAGCTGGTTCCATCCGGCGGCACGTTCTAGATACCAGCAGCACTCGTTTTTCTGGCATTCAGATAATCGAAGATAAATAAGCATCAACTCGTGTTCGAGAGGAAGAAGATTATCTCATCTTTTCAATACTTTTTTTCCTAAATGGATTTCCGCTCGTTTCCGCTTCCCTTTCTGATGCCTATTTGGCTCGGACCAGGACTTCAAAGACGAACCTACCTATATAGAACAACAAGCTTGCCGGAGAACTTTTTCGTACTTTACGCTTTTTCTACCCTCAACGACTACCGTATGGGTGTTGATTTTCAATTTGCTAGCCAATTTAATTATCGCTTGCTTTAATTCCGGAGTGATTTGAGATTCGGGCGTAATTGCTTTTGTAAACAAACACGTCAATCGCCGATTTCTCGTCAATAAAAGCTCGTAAACTAACTATACCAAATGATAGAGGAATCATTCCTCTACCTCATAGTGTTGTTAGTTTTCGAAATTGAGATTTTATTCGCGAGAAATCGACGATTGACGTGTTTGTTTACGAATGCAATAACGCCCAAATCTCAAATCACTCCAGAATTATGATAAGTGGCTCGTTTTCTGTTCAATTCTTCGAATCAGCCCCATGGCGGCGGTGGAGTTTCTTCTTTTATTTCCCAGAACAAGAAATGGGATAAATTACTCTCACTCGTTTCGCCACATTCGAACAAGACAGACACATCACTCTGGGCTGGTCGGCGAATGTAACTCTTGATTCTCCGCTTCCGCAACGGGGACACATTTCGGATAGAGGCTAAACTGACGGAAAAAAAACTTGGCAGATGGAAGTTCTTTCTCGATCTTGAGATATACGGAGCCAGGGTAGACTTTTCTCAAGATGCCCATAAAATACTACCGACCAGCCATCGCCGAGTCAGAACAAACTTCCTCGTTCCCAAATGTTCGATTCACTTTTCGTTAAAGTTGCCGTGCTT
Organism: Ochlerotatus camptorhynchus; assembly: GCF_037179485.1. Taxonomy (NCBI): domain Eukaryota; kingdom Metazoa; phylum Arthropoda; class Insecta; order Diptera; family Culicidae; genus Ochlerotatus; species Ochlerotatus camptorhynchus. The sequence continues at coordinate 1,754,011 of NW_027040781.1, forward strand.
ACTTACCCGTAAAGTTAACTTTTTTTTCATCACCGTGGACCGTAAGACCGTTTCTTTACAACCTTTGGACAGGAAAAAAGCACCTTTACTTTTTTTCCAAGGTAATACACTTTGCTATACTATATTTGCAACTAAAGACCACAAACACTACTTTTCTGTGCGCGCTCGTTAGGACGGAAAAAGTTTCAACTGCTATGGCAAGTTTGGCTCGGAAGAAACGAGAAACCAAACCATCGAACAGTTTCACAGTAATACGATAGAAACTTGCAAATGCTTGTAACTAATACGTGGAGTTGGCGTACGGTTCTCACACATACCAACATATGCATTTCGTGTAGAGTTTGTATTTATGTAAATATACGAAAGTTACCACTGTACGTTGATAACTTGAACATATGTATTCGTGCATAAATGTGGTTGGAGAGAATTGAGATTAATGTGTACATCGTTTTCAACTACACGGCAAGATAGAGCTGGAATTAGGGCGTAACAGCTTTTGTAAACAATGACTTCTTTCGATGATGTCTTGAAATACAAGGCTCACCCACGCAAATCAACATCACCATTAGGTAGGCTAAGATTTCCCCTACTCAACGGTAATGTTGGTTTGCGTGGGCGTGCCTTGAATTCCTAGAAATCATCGAGATAATTCATTGTTTACAAAAGCTGTTATGCCCTAATTCCAGCTCTATCTTGCCGTGTAGTTTAAAAACGATGTACACATTAATCTCAAGAATAAAAATCAAGGCAAATGCTTCATGTATAGGTGAAAGCAAAACAGATCGTGAAATAAAAAAAGATTAAAAATCATTACATCGTCTGCAAGCTCAGCTTCTAACCTTCACAGTGTAATTCATATACAGAGAATGTGAGGAGATTGATCTTGCATTCATTGTAATGAATTTTTGTTTTGCGTGAAGAAACTCCGAAGTTATTTCAGTTCGAGACTTTACTTCTATTGATATGAGTGAGGGGCGGGGTATATTATTAGCCCCCCCCCTCCCCTCTCCAACAACACATATGAGATAGAGCGGAAAGCCGAGCTACAACCAATCGTCCCAAAATTTTGCACAGTTGTTTGGAACTCCAAACGGAACCAAAAAAGGGTTGTTCTCGATTGGTGAGGTAAAGTTTGCGTTTTTCCATATAACGATGACCCACTCTAGTGAGCAGTTTAACCACAAACGAAGTGACAGACGGAGCGGCTCGAAAACTTTGGTGACTAACCTGCTATTGCATTTTTTCAGTGTACCACATGGCAACACCACTACTACTGGATTGTACCACATGGCAACACTACTACTAGATTGAACTAGCATTTTCACCAAATGTACTAGAATGTTTTGGTTCTATCTCTTTCACTCTACTCAAAACCGAAATGCCTAAAAAAAATTACAAAATGATACGCACTCTTTGCACACTGTCAAAGAATCATTGTACTTGCATTGTACACAAAATCAACTTTGTTCAAATCAAAACAAAAAAACTAACCCATCTGGTGGATAATGGCACAAGCTTCCAAGAAAATTCTATTACAGTGAACCACATTATTTAAATGGATTTCTTCGCCAGTTAGTCGTCTGTCACTTCGTTTGTGGCTTAACTAACACATTCGTTTTAGTAGTTGAAAATAAAAATAAAAACATACCGCTGTCAAGTCGAACACTTTGACAACTGATTTCGTGGTTGAAAATAATTGGCAAATCAAAGTTCGTACGCGTGGAGAATAGAAAAACTATTAAAGTGATGATGGTTTCAAAATTTTACACGGTGAGGTATACGAGTTCAATCTTAAAATGCTTTCTGGTTAATGCTACGTTAGTAGAAAACTTAAGGACTACTCAATAGATATATAATATAGAACAAATAATTTCTTTTCAGATTTGTAGGTGTATATATAGATTTCAGCTTTTCTACCACTGTAGCAGCAACCAGATTTAAATAAAATGCTCTATTTGCAAAATAAAAGCATTTTAAGATTGCACTCGTATACCTCTCCGTGGAAAATTTTGAAACCATCATCACTTTCATAGTTCTTCTATTCTCCACGAGTGCCAACTTTGATTTGCCAATAAACAAATCGATTCTACACGGCCACACTAGCTACCCGCATAAACAATAACCATAAGAAGCGCCTAACCACCAATTTCAGATATCATCCCAACTTTATGTAGTACGGTCGTACCATCTATGATATCGTTAGTGTATGGTACCTGTTTATTAGGGTAGGCGTATTAGTGAGATCTTGCGTCGAGAAGTCAATAGAGTTCTTCAGATGCACAAGAGTATGCGTGGAACCGCAGGAATTCTTTTTAGTAGTTGTGTTATCACGGGGTACCTTCTTGGTTCTTCTTAATGTTTTCTTCTTTTATATCGACGTTTGGCTTTAGTCATTGGCGTAACGAAGGAAATATCTTAGGGAGGCTAAATTTATTTTTCGAACTTCTCAATAGAGATTTTCCCGTCCGGTTGTATTGGTGCGCGATATATGAGAGCGTGTTAGATTTGATAGATCTAATTTTATACATTTTTTAGGTTGGCCAGAGGAAAATAATGAACATTTTTACACGGCGATGCACCCGCTTGTGTGTGTGTGTGTTGATCTTCACTAATCTCTGTAGAGATAAGTGACGTTTAACCCACGCACACTAGCGGGTCATTGCTGTGTAAAGTTGTTTATTATTTTCCTAGGGGCAAGACAGCGTTCAATCATGAGTAATGTTTGAGCTAATCCTGAGTAACTCAGAGTTACTCTCGTTGCTCAATAATGAATATCGTTGTCAACATGTCAATTTGTATCGCAATGTATGTCGCATTTGTATGTCAATTAGAGAAAACTGTTGATCGAATTATTTGTCTAGTCTGGTAGTCTGGTATCTGGTGTTGGTATCTAGGTAGTCTGGTGATACCTTGTTGCAATTTGCTATTGTTCTATTGTATTAACCAAAGTAAGCCATATTTAAGGAACAACCATGCTTCAACCATGGATTATTTCTACACATCACAGCCTGTCTCTTCAGTGGTAGTGTAACATAATTTCTAATACCATTTTTAAATTGAAATGCGAATATACTTCCAATAACGTATTGTAAAATACATATACATTCTTTCAAAGAACCAATTAGTTGTGAAACCAAATAAAAAATATCATTTATTTCCTCATGAAGTATAAAGTTTTCGACAATGTCGACATAATGAACACATTCGAAAGACGAAGTGATGTGTATATATGAGTCAGCTTATTGTCACAATTCGTTTCAAGGTCAAAATTCGTTCGCTGAGGTTGCACTGAAACTGTTTCGATAGGTGGTTATTTCATAGGGATGTGCAGGTGGTTCAATCGACTTCAGAGCCTTTACTACATGTACAGAGGAACAACAAAGTTGAACAGGTTTCTCTCCTTATTTACATATTTGTGTTGCTGTTCACGCAAATGAAAATAACATATTATTTCTTGATAAACTGGGAATAAGAATACGGGATTTGATCAGGATAAAACTTAACGACGGTATGCGTTATAACACTATCCTTCTGGTTACTAACGAATGTTCAAAGAAAAGGATGTCGATGTTTCAACATAGACAAACGTTTTGATCTTGCATCAGCATCTAAACATGAAAAAGTATTGTTTTACCTAGAGGCTATTATAAAGAAAAATACCTTACATGCAATTTAAAAAATCTGTTTAGAATGGCTGACGTTAGTGTGCTTGTAACAGTTTAAAAAAAGTTTTTGAGGCTACTTCGTTATTTTTTGAGTAAATACGAGTAACTCACAGTAACTCAATGTAAATATATTAGCTCATATTACTCTGAGCTAGTACAGCTGACTTGCCCCTAGTTATTTTCCTTTGGCTAACCTAAAAAATGAATGAAATTAAATTAGATCTGTCAAAATGAGTGACAGCGATTTGTTATGTATTTTCCTCGGATTTTCACTTACGCGCTCTCACATATTGTACTAATACAACCTGACGTGAAAATCTCTATTGACTTCACTAATACATCCCAGCTAGTGTAGCCGTGTATTATTTTCAACCAAGAAATCAGCTGTCAAAGTGACTTGACATCGGATTGTTTTTTTTAACCAGTAAAACGCATAAATTAGTGAAACTGCTCACTAATACCAACAATCAATACGAAACTAATGATTTTAAATTGGCTCACTACTTGACTAGTCTATTGGTCCCAAGCAAACGATTAACGTACCCCATTCTAGTCGAAATTCTAGTACTACGCAATGTTTGTTTTGATTCGCTATGAAAGTTTGACAGAAAAAAATGAGGGGCTATTGGTTTTTCTTATGTTTCGAGGGGTGAATCGATTAGCTTGGGACCAAAGAGAGTACCAGAGCTGAGCCAAAAAGTTGAGCACGTTATTTAAGGACCTTCTAGTCTTAGAGTTACCTCTATGCTAATACCATAGAGGTAACTATAAGACTAGAAGGTCCCGAAGAAACGATCTCAATTTTTTGGCTCAGCTGTTCGATCCCAAGCTAATCGATGCACCCCTCGAAACAAAGGAAAATCCACGAACCCCTCATTTTATCTGTCAAACTTTCATAGCTAATCAAAACAAACATAGTGTAGTACTAGAAAACTGACTGGAATGGGGTACGTTAATCGATTTGCGTGGGACCAATAGGCTAGTCAAGTAGTGTTCCAATTTAAAATCGTTAGTGTCCACCGGTTGCTAATACTAACGGTGGCAGAGAAGTCTATACGACTATCGACACTAAGCGGTCGATTCAGCCTCTGGTGGTGAATTGGAGAACGTCAAAAAGAGTCAATTTTTTGCCGTGGGACATAGGAAGCGGAACACTTTTTCACTTTTCCTTATAAATTTATCCATCTGAGATGCTCCAAAACAGATGATCTACAGTTGAAAAATTAAATTCTGTACCGTTTTTGAAAGGATCCAGCTGGTGTTTAGGAGTAATTTGTTGGGATATATAAAATTTTAGAATCGTGTCTTAGTGGTTATTATGTTCCGGTATTCTTGTGTGTGAATAGTTGGGGTACAAATTAGTTCAGATTTGTGGAAAATCGTAAAATAAGTTACAGTCAGGAATCCTTATTGCCGGGGTAACGGGGGCGTGAATAAGGAACCGCGAATAAGGATACCCACAGCTTATGGGATTTTCACTAATGGGGGCTGTAGAGGATTATCTCATTTGTTTCAATACATAAAGCTATACTGTCTTCAACAAAGTTGCTGTACTGGGTTAGACCAACAAGCCTATGCCATTGGATTCAGGTTAAATTGGGAACTACGCCGCTAGAGGCGCTTCACTTTTATGTTACTTATGACGGGCGCTATAATATATGGATCATATTTCCAACATAGAATATTTCGTGATCCTGACCATATAGAAAGTTACTGTCTTGAGCAAAGTTGTTCAGGTGATCAAGTCCTTTCGGATGGTGGCCATATTAGTTCAGAACTCTCTCACTACGCAGCGCTAGTGTGCAAGTGCAATTCCTATATAAACTGTATCTCGAGAGCCTGGCTATATAAAAAGTTGCTGTTTTGAGCAAAGTTGGGCAGGTGATCAAGTCCTTTTGGATGGTGGCCATATTAGTTCAGAACTCTCTCACTACGCAGCGCTAGTGTGTATGTTGCAATTCCTATATAAACTGTATCTCGAGAGCCTGGCCATATAGAAAGTTGCTGTTTTCAGCAAAGTTGTGCAGGTGATCAAGTCCTTTTGGATGGTGGCCATATTAGTTCAGAACTCTCTCACTACGCAGCGCTAGTGTGCATGTTGCAATTCCTATATAAACTGTATCTCGAGAGCCTGGCCATATAGAAAGTTGCTGTTTTCAGCAAAGTTGTGCAGGTGATCAAGTCCTTTTGGATGGTGGCCATATTAGTTCAGAACTCTCTCACTACGCAGCGCTAGTGTGCATGTACAATTCCTATATAAACTGTATCTCGAGAGCCTGGCCATATAGAAAGTTGCTGTTTTCAGCAAAGTTGTGCAGGTGATCAAGTCCTTTTGGATGGTGGCCATATTAGTTCAGAACTCTCTCACTACGCAGCGCTAGTGTGCATGTGCAATTCCTATATAAACTGTATCTCGAGAGCCTGGCCATATAGAAAGTTGCTGTTTTGAGCAAAGTTGTGCAGGTGATCAAGTCCTTTTGGATGGTGGCCATATTAGTTCAGAACGCTCTCACTACGCAGCGCTAGTGTGCATGTGCAATTCCTATCTAAACTGTATCTCGAGAGCCTGGCCATATAGAAAGTTGCTGTTTTCAGCAAAGTTGGGCAGGTGATCAAGTCCTTTTGGATGGTGGCCATATTAGTTCAGAACTCTCTCACTACGCAGCGCTAGTGTACATGTTGCAATTCCTATATAAACTGTATCTCGAGAGCCTGGCCATATAGAAAGTTGCTGTTTTCAGCAAAGTTGTGCAGGTGATCAAGTCCTTTTGGATGATGGCCATATAAGTTCAGAACTCTCTCACTACGCAGCGCTAGTGTGCATGTGCAATTCCTATATAAACTGTATCTCGAGAGCCTGGCCATATAGAAAGTTGCTGTTTTCAGCAAAGTTGTGCAGGTGATCAAGTCCTTTTGGATGGTGGCCATATTAGTTCAGAACACGCTCACTACGCAGCGCTAGTGTGCATGTGCAATTCCTATATAAACTGTATCTCGAGAGCCTGGCCAAATAGAAAGTTGCTGTTTTCAGCAAAGTTGTGCAGGTGAGCAAGTCCTTTCGGATGATGTTCATATTAGTTCAGAACTCTCGCACTACGTGGCCCTAGTGTGCAAGTGAATTTCCTGTATAAGCTGTATCTCGAGAACCTGGCCATATAAAAGGTTACTGTCTTGAGAAAAGTTGTTCAGGTCACTAAGTCCTTTTGGATGATGGTCATATTATTTCAGAACCCTCACACTACGCGGCGCTAGTGTGCACATGAACTTCCTTAATATGTTATGACTCCAAAGCTTGTCCATATAAGATGTTGCTGTGCAATGTGGGATCAGGAACCGGAAAAAGAATGACGTGTAGAGGTCGGAAATCGATTTCCGATGCCATTTTGGAATCCAAGATGGCGGCCATCGGTTCAAGAAAAACTGTCAAATACCCTATAATACGGGTATTTCCAGAGAGGGAACGACGTGTAGAGGCCGGAAATCGATGCAAGATGCCATTTTGGAATCCAAGATGGCGACCATAGGTTCATACTGGTGACAACGCTCTGATGAGACAACGAAACCGCTCCCCTGATCCTATCCTTCGACAATGTACCTCTCTTACCTAGAGTAAGCCGCGAATATTCGGCCCAACTCCTACTAGACATAGAATTAAGTGAATGTTGTTACAAACAAAGAACAATGAACTATCGGCTCCGTAAAGCTAACGTGATTGAGCCTTCCAAATAAACGAACTAGTCAAAAAAACATGTTTTCCATATATAAGGCTTACCAAGAATATTGCGTATAATTTATTTTGTAGTACGCTAGTATCACTGAGCAAGATCGCAACATAACGTGGAAAATTCCTCAAAACAATAAAACGCTTTTAATTGTTTTGTTTTATTTTTTTCTATCGTAAACTACAGATTTATTCCTGGACCCCTGTACAGTGAATATGGTTGATATTTTCATCCACCACCTGGTGCGGCAGAAATCGAGTTAAAACTAAATCAACTCTTCAAGGTCGAAAGTTTCTGCACATTGGACAGCAATGTTGAACGGAGTGCAAAAATGCAAGATTTGCTAAGGGAAGTCGAGACCCATCTCACGGTGTGGAAGAACGAGAGTGACTAGAATGCATAAAACATGACAGCGCTGGTTGGTTCTTTGTTATCGAAAGAGAAAATAAAATGTGGAATAAATCTGTAGCTTACGATAGAAAAAACAAAACAAATGAAAGCATTTTATTGTTTTGAGGAATTTTCCACGTTACGTTGCGATCTTGCTCAATGATACGCTATACACAATAAATTATACGCAATATGCTTAGTAAGCCTTATTTATGGAAAACATGTTGCCGCCATATTGGATTCCAAAATAGCGGCTGGAATGTATATCTGACCTTTACACGTCGTCCCTTTTCGGAAATTCCTACATTCCTACATCCAGTTTTTCTTAAAACCGATGGCCGCCATCTTGGTTTTTAAAATGGCGTCTGGCATCGGTTTCCGGCCTCTACACGTCCGGAAATACCCATATTGTAAGGTATTTGACAGTTTTTATTGAACCAATGGCCGTCATCTTGAATTTCAAAATAGCATCTGGCATCGATTTTCGGTCTCTACACGTCGTTTTCTTTCCGGAAATACTCATATTGTAGAGTATTTGACAATTTTTCTTGACCCGATGGCCGCCATCTTGGATTACAAAATGGCATCTGAAATCGATTTCCGGTCTTTACATGTCATCTTCTATCCGAAAATATTTGACAGTTTTTCTTAAGCCGATGGCAACCATCTTGGATTCCAAAATGGCGTCTGACATCGATTTCCGGCCTCTACACGTCGTTCCCTATCCGGAAATACCCCTATTGTAGGGTATTTGACAGTTTTTCTTGACCCTATGGTCACCATCTTGGATTCCAAAATGGCGTCTGGCATCGATTTCTGGCCTCTACACGTCGTTCCCTTTCCGGAAATACCCGTATTATAGGGTATTTGACAGTTTTTCTTGACCCGATGGCCGCCATCTTGGATTCCAAAATGACGTCTGGCAACGATTTCCGGCCTCTACACGTCATCCCCTTTCCAAAAGTATCCATATTGTACGGTATTTGACAGTTTTTCTTGAACCGATGGCCGCCATCTTGGATTCCAAAATGGCATCTGACATCGATTTCCGGTCTCTACACGTCATCTCCTATCCGAAAATACCCATGTTGTTGGATATTTGACAGTTTTTCTTGAAACGATGGCAACCATCTTGGATTCCAAAATGGCGTCTGACATCGATTTTCGGTCTCTACACGTCGTTCCTTATCCGGAAATACCCTATGGTAGGGTATTTGACAGTTTTTCTTGACCAGATGGTCGCCATCTTGGATTCCAAAATGACGTCTGGCATCGATTTCTGGCCTCTACACGTCGTTCCCTCTCTGGAAATACCCGTATTATAGGGTATTTTACAGTTTTTCTTGACCCTATGCCCGCCATCTTGGATTCCAAAATGACGTCTGGCATCGATTTCCGGCCTCTACACGTCATCCCTTTTCCGGTTTCTGTTCTCACATTGCACAGCAACATCTTATATGTACAAGCTTTGGAGACATAACATATTAAGGAAGTTCATGTGTACACTAGCGCCACGTAGTGTGAGAGTTCTGAAATAATATGACGATCATCCGAAAGGACTTAGTCATCTGAACAACTTTGCAGAAAACAGTAACCTTCTATATGGCCAGGTTCTCGAGATACAGCTTATACAGGAAATTCACTTGCACACTAGCGCCACGTAGTGAGCGTGTTCTGAACTAATATGAACATCATCCGAAAGGACTTGCTCACCTGCACAACTTTGCTGAAAACAGCAACTTTCTATATGGCCAGGCTCTCGAGATACAGTTTATATAGGAATTGCACATGCACACTAGCGCTGCGTAGTGAGCGTGTTCTGAACTAATATGGCCACCATCCAAAAGGACTTGATCACCTGGATTCCTGACTGTAATTACCGACAACTAAGACAATTGGCAATAAAAAATGCTTTAATTTGCGATGTGAAAAATCTTTATTTTGATGTAAACAAACGGTTTGTTTGACGTTTCTTCTGGAACTCGCGTGGCGAATTTACAGTGAGAATGTTTGGTCCATGCTTTGGAAATTGAAAAGTCAGGCTACAATGTTTTGCAAATTATATGTTTATGTATACCATCATGTTGTGCATAGGTTGAAGATTTTTTTGGTATAAAAATATGGTATACTTTCTTGGGAAATTCCTGAGAAAACATAGTTGCAATCAGAGATGTCAGATGTCGACAAATGAGGTCGACTCCAAGTTGAAATTAGTTCATCCATATTCAGTGTTGGAAAAATATCAAAAAACCAAATCCAACCAATGCCCAAAATCACGCTTGATTTTCGTAGACAAAAATCAACATATAAACATCTGCGGTTGATTTGCAAGCTATGATATCGCAGTTCGGAATATCAAGCTAACAAAACTCACCAAACTGTGGTGGGATTGAGTTTAATGATTTTTGCTTTACACCCGAATGCAACCGAAACTTCCAAAAAGCAGTCCCTTCGTGTCTGCCATCGGTGAAGATTAAAAGGAGATAGCAAACTACGCTTTCTCTTTCTAAGAAAACGATGTGCAACGGAATCATTTTTGTGTCGAGTCAACTCTCAGCTTGATTTTTGCATGCTGTGAATAGACTCGCAATATCAAAGGAGCTTGTAAAACCAATATCAAGTGATGTTGAGAGTGTATGAGAGTGGAAAAATATTATTTGATTGATGATTTTGCCAACACTGCTCATATTCTTGAAAACGTACACCGAAAAAAGTTTTCATATAGCTTCCATTGGGAACGCACATGATATTTTTCCAATAACAAAATTAATGATTTTTATCTGAAATTCACATAACATTCATATGATCACATGAATTCTATGTGATAAATCACATACATTTCATAGGACACATAAGGTTCATGTGATTTTGTAGTGCGATTCCCAATTATGAGATCACATGAAAGTTATGTGAAATTCTAATGGAAATTTTCTATTGGATATGTGATTTATTCTTTGAGTGTATACTTCTAGAATGAGTAGATGTTTTGTCGATTTTTGTCATTTTCGAAAAGATTTATGAGGCTCGGAAAATTTTACTCAGTCTGCAAGTTAACTACGTTTTCTAGAGTTTGAGTAATTTAAACTTAAATTTGAGTCGATCTTATATGCCATGTAGTGTGGAAATCCGTTAGTTACTTAGTACTGGTCCTTTTGCACGCCAGCAGCTGGGGAACGAGCACATCTTAGTGAGAGATTCAACTTTCCTCCACCTGAATATGGTGTTTATGAGATTTCATCATTTTAGTGGAGCATGTATTTTTTTTTCTATAACTTTTTTTTATGCATTGAAATGGCGTTTTGAAGACTTGACGACTCAGACAAAGTTGTTTATCTTGATAAAATAAACAACTCTTCTGAAGAAGTCAAAACTCCACAGCGTACTTTTTTCGAGTTATATGCATTTAAACAATATATTTAAAATTAAAACATTTATTTTCACATTTGTTCTGTAATTCCAAATAACTTGAAAACAGTAGGCTGTGGAGTTTTGACTTCTTCGGAAGAGTTGTTTATTTTATCAAGATAAACAAGTTTGTCCGAGTCGTCAAGTCTTCAAAACGCCATTTCAATGCATTGAAAAAAGTTATAGAAAAAAAATGCATGCTCCACTAAAATGACGACATCTCAAAAACACTAAAATAAACCTTTCTCAAATTTTGATATTTTGTTTATCGAGTATTGCTTAATTTTTGCTCAATATTTCAGGTTGTGATTTTTGCGCTTTGTAAGATATTAAAGTTCAAAAATAGTTGTTTTTTTTCGGTATTTCAACAATATCTTTAAAATTTTAAGCTTGAACCAGTATGTTTCTTCACAAAAGTTATTTATTTAATGCATTTGCATAAGAAAAAAATATAACATTATATGGTTGTTAGCAAAAAACCGAAACAGAAAGAAAAAAACATATTTTCGACAATTTTTCTTTAACTTCATATAACTCGGAACCAGTAGGCTGTGGAAATTTTACGTCTTTAAAAGAGTTGTTTATTTTGTCAAGGCAAACAACTTTTCCCAAGACATCAAGTCTCCAAAACGTCAAAGACAGAAGTTAGATTGTGGCGCCATCTTTGCGGAAGAGTTTTGAACTATTTATTTATGTCAATAGATGGTCCTTATTATGATGAGAAACTTTACCGAAGACATCGCGGAAATGCTTCGTTTCAGAGTTATTAATTTTGCTCCGCTAGATTGCATTTCTGGCCCAGTGTGCAATGGCCTCTTTCAAATGGGTCCCTCGAGAAGTGGACAGATTTAGACATGCGCCGAAATGCATCGTACGATACCTCAAATCATATGGAACTCAACGTAATGATTAGTGCAAGTATTTACATTGATTTTTCTTAACTTATAGCTTACCCGATCTTTTGAAAAAGTTCGTTGTGGGGTCTCCTCTCGGGTTGCCTATAATTTTTCGATTTTTTTCAACACTACTACGACTCTTATTCAGGTAAAAAACGGCGAAAATGGCTGCTTCGTTCAACACTAAAACTGCAGGAAAATAATAAACAACTTTACACGGCGATGCACTCGCTACACTGAAAATGTATTTTCGTTATTTATCTGAACACCGCTTCGTAAAAATGAATAGCGTACATACAACACATCTTTCATAAATGGTACGAAACATTCGTTTTTCCTGTCATCTGGCGCAATGTCAATATTACGCCTTATTCGTATAATATACAAATACATCTTTGTACAAACAAACCAACAACTGCGCTTATTGTCTCCTAAAGTGCTGATTGTGTGTTGGAGATGGGACATTTTTTTTAGAAATATTATCGGTTTGACCAATGCATGCAATCAAATTACTCGTCGCATGAGTGCTTCTTATTTGCCTTTAGCTATACCTCTTCTCATAGCACAGATAGAGCGATGGTTAAAGCACAGATCTAACGATCGTAAGGTTCATGAGACGAGTCCGGTCTGAAGCCTAATTTTGTTTTTTTGTCATTTATTCCTTCCAATGATGAAGTTATTTTTAGCCATCTTCACTAACACATTCCACATTTTTCGGTTTCCACAACCAACACTTGTGGACCGCTGGTTGAGTGTAGCGATAGCGAGTGTGGCAGTTCTAACGAAACTAGCTTCATACAATGTACAAATCCATTTCGTTGCAGAAAACAATGAATAAATTCGTAGAACAAACGAACGATTTCGTTGTATAAACGAAATTTTATTTTCAGTGTAGTGTGTGTACGTTAAACGCCACTAATATCTATAAAAGTGACAGCTCGTTCGTGTGGTGGATTTGAAAACGAGCGAATTTCTAATGCGTGTTGCAAAATGCATCGCACGTGAAATTTGATTAAAGATTTAAAACAGTGTAACCAAATTTTAAAATTTTCACTTGATTACAAAAGTCTGTAAATATCTGTGAAAAAGCTGAAAAGTCTGTAAATTTAAATCTGGCATCTCTGGGTGCAATTTTGCCTATCCTTGCGCGCACATATACACTGACGGGAGAAATAGCCAGCAGTATCAAACACCCCACGTGCATATTCTCTATGGGAGGAAATGCCAGTTTCCCGGAAAAAGCACATCATTTGAAGTTGAATGCTTTTTTCCACCCAAATTTTGTTTAGAAAAAAAAAAAACAAAATCCTTGGCAGCGATCGCACGAAATTTTGTTCCCGATATTCACTTTCCTTCACCGGATTTTTGGGACGTTTCCTGGAAAACCACAAACAATCCGCTCAAAATGTCCGAACGATGGCCTTAAACTGCATTGTGCCTAAAATTTAATCGTGACTCTTTCATTGTTCGAAAATTCATAAAAGAAAAGAGAGGTGCTTTATGCCACCATATGTAAATCTTTTTTTTTTTAAGAAACTACTAATATTGATGGATTGTAATACATACATTCGTTTCTTCATACCGGGATAGTAAAAAATTGGTACGATTTGACAGCGCGCAATTGGTTCGATGTAGCGTCCACAACCTATATACACTTGCACAGCCACTTCTAGGGAGATAATTTCGGACACTATTGTGATTATAAGGATTGAATTTGTATCGCCATATTTTTTGAGTCGCAGCAAACATGGGGAAGCAGTTTTGTTATTGATTTTTTCCCGGTAGCATATAATTGACTTCTGAAAAATGCGAGGGGGGCGACACATCTAAATCTCAAGTTTAGATGGTCAACAAATCTCACACTAGCGAATCAATCTTCGAACAATCTTCTTTCATTTGTCGCATCTACTTGCATCGCTCATCAATTTTTTGCAGGAAATCTTCAGAATCGTCATCAATCTTCTTTCTATCTACTCAGCGTGCGCGCAGCTAGCCACAGCAAAACACAATCTTTTTTGCATCGTAGATAGAGTCGTCCCCCTCGGAAAAATGCGAAGTGGTATCAGAGTCCAGGCTTATGGATTGTATCGCCATAAGCAGATACCGACGATATTTTTACAATAAAACATGCTTCTCATGATGCTTCAGAAGTTTTTCGAAAATTACTTTGATGAGAAATTTGAATTTAAAAAATGCTAAAAACAAACTAAACTATTCAGGTACACCCTAATTCAATTAATGTGCGAACTTGAGAACTGATTTATGTGCTATCTACGATTGTGGTTTTGTTTGCCATACTTTTAGGGCCTAAAACAAGCACATCCATATTTATGGGAATGACATAAAAATTGCCCAAACGCCCATACTACTTTCTTCGATATGGCCTGAAAAACTCATCCGATCTTACTCAGCCTGTATTCACTAACCGCTGAAGACAGACAATCGATGACACACAAAGTGACACTGACGATTTACGGTAGCCCTATTGGCGCTACATGTCATCCACGGTGGTAATTACGTGCGTTTTTGCCGCCTTGCCGGACGACGAGCATATCACCACCGATTTCATGCCGCAATAAAAAAAAAAACTATAAACGATCATTAAAACTGACTGCCGTTCTCAGGTGGCAGTCTTCTTGTATTTTTTTTTGCAACACCTTCGTTTCGACGAGTGATTTATCGTTATGGTGCAATAATACGACACGCATGTCACAATCTTGCTAGCGTCAGTTGAATCTTCCTCCCAGGATGGGCAAGATCAACCCGCTCCGCTCTGCTGCTAGGTGGTAGTAAATGACACAATTGGACACAGTTTATAATTGACAAAAACATTTCGTTTCTTGCTTAATGTGCATAAATTTCAGACCAGAAAAAAAACCCGGAACATGAAACCTCATCATTCAGTCGTCAAACATGCCTCGAAACAGCTTGCACCACCTCAAAAGAAATGTGCTTCCCTATAGATAACTGACAATCGCTTTCCCTTTCTGTATCTCTTCCCCCGAAAAAAAAACTCACCTGCTTACGCGTGGCATCAACCAAACCACCCAGTCCGATACTATTGTTCGCCGAGTACAGCGTCGAGCAGTATCCGGATGGAAGCCGGGCGGCCGTATGCCTCACGAAGGCTTCCAACGTGTGGACGATGACCTTCTTCCTGATGACCATATCGCTGTTCTTTATGCTACCACTGATCATCCTGGTGGTGCTGTATGCCATCATCGCCAAGAATCTCATCGCCAGTAACAATTCGCGGATGAAGATCCGCCTCAGCAAACCGGAACTCAGCTACAAGGCGCGGAAGCAGGTGGTGCTGATGCTGGGTGCAGTGGTGCTAGCATTCTTCACCTGTCTGCTTCCGTTCCGAATGCTCACCCTGTGGATCATTATGGTTTCCGAGGAAACATTCCAAAAATTAGGCGTAGAAAAGTATTACAATTTGCTGTACTTTAGTCGTATCATGCTCTACCTCAACTCGGCTGTCAACCCGATACTGTACAACCTGATGTCGTCCAAGTTCCGAAAGGGCTTCCTGCGGCTGTGCCGATGCACTCGCCTGTGGGGACACCCCCTGCGACGAAGGGGTGGGAAAGTACGCGGCAGGTCAGCCACATTTACAACCACTACGACCTCTTCGTATCTGACGAGCTCATCGATTCGGAAAAGCAGTGAAAAGTACACATTATCGCTGGACGATTTGCGCTTTCAGCAGCTCCCAGCATCTAATGGGCTCCTAAGGGCGGCGAATGGCGACGGTTCAGCAAAGCCGCCGGTCTCCGGTGGCGGCAGGGATGCCTCATCCAATGTCGTCGTTGTCGTCAGCGACGACGAGGAACCCTTCCAGTTAAGTAGATTCTATCGGATGAATCTGCTGCGACAGTATTCTACTCCGCTGCTGGCATGCTATGGGGATGGTAGTGGGGACCGGGGGAGGACACTGTTGCCTTCGACGGGGACGACCGGGATCAATAACAACAAATCTGTTGAAAGTGCGGTCAAGCGGCAGTACAACGTGACCTTTGGGGAAACCGAAAGAGATAACAACGGCTTGGTTGCCGCTGCGAACGGGGGAGTTGTCCTGGAGCCGGCTCGCAGTAATCCATTTAATCTTTGGAAATTGAAATTTATCTGGCAGCAGCCTCAGCCAGAACACAGACAGCACTCACATGTTGCACATGGCGGCGGGAGGGTGGTGCCGAATGCTTCCAGACCGATGAAGCAAATGTCACTCGATGAAAGCTGGTTGGCGACGCGGGGGGAGAATCGGTGCATGGTGAGAGGTGGCGTTGGGTCCGACGATGTCTAGAATGGCTTGGATTTGGAGGCGTGTGTTGTGGGGTTTTTATATGGGATTATCTCTCATTAGGATTGAGGTGCGGTTAGACTCACATAAAATTGTAACAGGGTATTTTAATGTTTGGTTGGGCATTTCTGCGTGTAAATTTTCCTATTTGAACTTGAATAAAGCTTGTAGGTACTAACCCATTCTGAATGTCATTGAAACTTCAAGTCATCAATGATTACGTCCAATTCAATTCAACAAATGATCTACGATATCACTTTCGAACTCATTTTTGGGCACTAGGTGAAGTATTTTGACATGAAAAAATTATTGAGAGGCATAGGAAAATTTCACCTACACAATTATTTATTATTTGCAGGACCGTTCTCAGCAGGTGACGAAAGTGACGATTGCTACCAAAAACAATCATTAGTGAAAATTTCATTAATAAAAGCTTTTTCTAGTCTGATTACACCCTGCAGTCCATTAATTACTTATTAGGTCCATCAATTACAATCGCATTTTCATAATTTAAGTCCGTAATCTACATTACATTTTGAAGGGCTTCCTGAAAATCTAAAAACTTCTTTTCACTTAAACTTCTGTTTCACTTAAATTTCCTGAAATTAATGAAATTGCAACGATCTACCCTGAAGCTTCTGCCAGGTCTTAGCACTTCTGCACGGAATTACATCGATAGGTTGATGTAATTTCGAACACGAAAACTATTTGTGGATTCTATCAAACTTGTCCTTAAGAAGTATAGAACACTTTCAGGAGAAGTCTAAAGAACTGCGAAGAGAAGTCCAGAGGGCTTCCGTGAGAAATTCAGAGGACTATCCGGATGAGTCTAGAGGACTTCCAGGAGAAATTCAGAAGACTTTATGGAGAAATCCAAAACGCAGCCGAGAGAACGAAATGAGTAATCAAGAAGATCAAGGCCAATTTTAAGGACAAGGGAAGAATTCAGTGGTCCTTCAAAATTAATTCAGAAGACTTTCAGCAGAAGTCCAGACATCGTTTAGGAGAAAGCTTTCAATGGAAGTCTACAAACTTCTAGGAGAAGTCTTGAGAACTTCCTGAAAAAATCCCAAAGACTTCCAGGACAAGCTTTTCGAAGAATTCTTCGAGGTATCCAGAAGACTTAGGAGTTATGAGGACCTCTAGAGTGTGGAAGCCATTATGGAGAATTCCAGAGAACTTTCAGTAGAGTTCCAGAAAATTTGTAAGAGATTCTCAGAAGGATTCAGGAAGACTTTTGATAAAAATCCCTAGGACTTTCAGAAGCAGACGATTTTAAGGACACGTCCTATAGACTTCCAGGGGGAACTTTAAAGATTTCTTGCAAGTGCCCAGAATGCATAGAGAGCAGCGAGCTTACTCCATTGCAGTCGAGTACCTATCATGTGCATTCTGTAGTGATCGAAAGAGAGGTATATGCAAGAGTTTTGCTTTGATAATCAGAGGAAGCTTCGGTTCCTATGAACTCCCAGCATTTTTTGGAGATTTTAAGGAGAAATCCTGGAATCCGTGAGAAATGCATGGATGAGTCTAGAGAACTTCCAGGAAAAGTCTAGAGAACTTCCAGCAAGAATACAAAAGACTTATAGGAAAAATCCAACAGCCAGTTGAGAGAACTCAATGAGTAATCAAGAAGATTAAAGACAAGTTTGATAGAAGAATCCAGAGTGAAAGAAAACTTCCAGCAGAAGTCCAGAAAACATTTAGGAGAAAACAAGAGGATTTTGAGGAGAAGTCTAAAAAACTTTCAGAAGAAAACCCAAATACATCCAGGATAAGCGTAGAAGATTTCTTTGAGACGTCCAGAAGACTTAGGTATTATGAGGACCACTAGAGCCTGGAAGATTTTATGAAGAATTTCGGAGAACTTCCAGCAGTGCTCCAGAAGATTTGTAAGACAAATCCAGAAGGATTCAGGTAGATTTTTAATAAAAATCCCTATGACTTTCAGGAGCCGAGAATTTTAAGGAGGTGTCCTATAGACTTCTAGGAGGAACTTTAAATATTTCTTGCAAGTGCTCATAGCTTGAGCTTGAGCTTGAGCTTGATTGACCGCCCACGGTTGCTACTCTGTTACTGCCAGATCAGCTGTAATTACACAGAGAACCAATAGACGATGCTTGGGACTAGCAATCATCCTCAATGTGTAAAAACTGGTGATCTTAAATTAGGCAATACCAGCGCCGGCCGCGCCCGAACACAGGTCAAGAAAGGAATGGGAAGGATTGTGTTGACATGACACTCGCTTTGATGGAAGCCGAGAACACCTCTGCACTTCCACGAGGAATCACTGGGATGTTGGATAAGAGGGTTGGGTTTGCAGCAGGGTTCGTTTTGGTAAACGATAAGCTGAATTGATGTCCTAACGATCATATAACGCGAAGGAGCTTGGGACTAAACCCACGGTCTTCTGCTCAGTAAGCAAAAACGTTTGCCACTAGGCAGACGAGCACCTTTTTAATCACCGAGTTGCTGTTATTACCATGTAGTCATATTAACAAATAAAACGATTGACAAATCTTGAATGTGGATGGGCCTGAGATTAGACTCATGATGTTCTGCTCAGTAAGCAAAAACGGTTGCTCTAAGGCCACCGAGCCCTTCATATCACATAATACCGTTGCTCAAATTTTTGTATCCATTCAAACCCGGAACCAACGACAACAACGAGTTTCGCAAAATACACGATACACAAGCGATTTTACCATAAATCTCTTTGATATGTAAGGACCTGGGACCGCGTTTTTCTGCTCAGTAAGCAGGTCACTGTAACCGACGATCTTTCAAATCCGAAAACTAAAAACTACGAAAAAGTACTTAGGCCTTCATTAAGTTCCACTTTCACGCGACGTTCAATGACAGGGTCCTATCCAGGATTACATCTGAAAAATCCAAATCTGGCCAACGCCCACCCTAAACCTAAACCTGTTCTAATCCACCTGAAATGACTAACGAATGGAAGACTTTGACTACCCAGCCATGCAATAGTCTCATTCCGTGCCTTATGGCAACTTGATGATTCTATTGCGCTCATCTTTTGGCACCACCCAGGGGAGACTTGGTCCTGTACCCAATGCTTAACTTATCTCCATTCCACTCAGCTACTCGCAATTTCTTGTGATATAGTGGGCGGAATATTATTATATGAGACAACTCAATGCAGACGTCTTTCCAAATTTGGCAGATCGACAGGTAATCGGTGAGTTACCACGATAGTTGCTATTCAACAACTCGACAACGTCCCATCGTCAACGCCTGCTATGAGAATTTCCCATTGCAGACGCCAACGAAATGACGTCATCGAGCTATCGATCAACTACCCTGGTTATCGCCTGGTACCTTATAGCACGATGCTAGGAGGCGAACCGGAAGAATCGATGAGCTACCTCCCCCTATAGACTTCTAGGAGGAACTTTAAAGATTTCTTGCAAGTGCTCATAGGAGACTTTATCGGGAAGTCCTGGAGTCCATGAGTAATGCAGTGGAATATCCGGATGAGTCTAGAGGACTTCCGGGAGAAGCTTAGAGGATATCAAGGAAGAATTCAGAAGACTTCTAGGAGAAATCCAAAAGGCAGCCGAGACAACTCAATGAATGATCAAAAATATTAAGGACAATTTTATGAACAAGGTTGATAGAATAATCCAGAGGAGATTCAACATGAATTCTAAAGATTTTCAGTAGATGTCCCGAAAACATTTACGAAAAAGCAAAAGGATTTTGAGGGAAGTCTTGAAACATCCAGGATAAGTCAAATGCTTTTGAACTGATGTGTCACATCATATAAATCGAATATTCCAGTGGTAAAATGTGATCACAGCAAGCGACCATTATTAGATGTTGTTTGCTACTGAATAATTTCAATAATATCAAATAAATTATTGGGCTGTTTTCAGCAAACGTGTTGGGCAAAAAATTAAAAAAATAAACCCATCACACTATTTGACAAATTGTCAAATAAATGGAATGATAAATACAATCCAAATATTTGCCATAGAAATTTTTACCAAAGCAGAAGCTAATAACAAGCTTAATATCTAGATAGAGCTGGAATTAGGAGGTAACAGCTTTTGTAAACAACAACTTCTCTCGAGGATTTCTCGAAAGTCATGGCTCTCCCTGGCAAATCGACATCACCATCGAGTAGGGGAAAACTTCCCCTACTCGATGGATATGTTGGTTTGTGTAGGCGTGCCTTGAATTCTTATAAATCAACGAGAGAAGTCATTGTTCACAAAGGCTGCTACGCCCTAATTCCAGCTCTCTCTAGATATGTCATTTACCGGAATTCTGTTGATGAACAAAGTCGGAGGCAAATTAATACACGAAATGAATGTAAATGATTTTCCATGCCTGCCTGCAACATTTGAGTGCTTCTCGGGTGATACACATCAAGTTTCAGTGACATATGACAGCATAGATTTCACGATAGAATTTAAAATGCAAATTTTGGTGAATTGAGAAATCTGGTTTGATCTCCAAATGTTTCGAAAACCCACAAAGACTGCCCTACACACTTTGAAATAACTAAGTTTACACGTGATGGGATTAGTCTTTGAAGTTATGGTTGGAACGTTAATAAACACGTCTAAATTCAGTGCTCGAGAACAGAAGAAATATATGCAATAGGGTGGAATAATATTTAAATTCCAGTTTCAGTATGATTTCCGGAGGCCTTTAAGATCCTAGAATAACTGTGTAAATTTTTAGGTCGGTCGGTGTAACTAGCGCCAGCGGTTTTAATTTTTACACAAGATTTTCTATGGGAAAATTTACTTTTTCAAATATAAATCTGTCGAGGTCATCCATTGTCCTCTAAAAATAAATCAATCCAATTTTTACAAGGAAACTTTTCTTCGAAGACCGCAAAACGATCTGACGCACGTGTAAAAAGTTATTTAGCCACTACTGATTACTAATCAAACGAACTGCTCATTTTTTTTCTAGCAGCACTGCCTGCTGCTGCCTGCTGCTGTCTGCGCGAGACAGTCACGTTGTGTGGGTTTACTCAGCATGGAGGAAAGCCGATATGCTGAAAGAATCTTCGATTTGGATGAAACATTGCTCAGAGTCATTTGGAAACAAGCGTAATTTTTCACAAGGGCGAATTTTTTTTGCAACACAATTTATTCAAACAATCCTACTTGGAAAAACTTCAACTGTAGAGCAAAATCGTCTAGGAAGAAAATGTAGGCTGAACCTTTAGCTTAGGGGATCCAAGACTCCGTTAATTTCTATCCACTGGATTGGTCTATCCGCATAATTGTCCACTTCATGTCTATCCGGATAATCCGGAAGGTTATTCAGTGGCCTACAGTCTTCATTTTCCGGTCACAAGTCCGAATTCATTCTATGAGTCTTCTAGAAGTGCTTTCGAAAAAAACCGCAAAGCTCTAAGACCATTTCATAAATTGGATTGTTTAGAGGTATTGAGGTTATTCGTTATCTGCATTAAAAATGGATCCGAAATCCAAAATTTCATCAATTTTGGTACACTGGAACTATTTTAAATAAGTACGATTACATTAGCAAAAGTCACCATCTTAGCACCCCTTTGAAGGACTTTGTATGTGAGCGTGCTGTCAACGAATAGATTCAATGTCAATGATCAAAAATTTGAATCATAATTTAGAAATCGAAATTAATCGTTGTGCTCAGAAAATAAAGCACTATCAGATGATGTATAAAAAACGGTATAAGGCCTGTACTCGAAAAAAAAATGCACCAGACAAAAGTGTTCGCCAAAAATTTATTTTAAGTCGGATTTTCTTGAAACTTTCAGGGAATGAACTAATACATATGGATTATGTTTCGGCATAATTACTTTATTCAATTTCCTTTCCATCGCTGAAAGCCCGCACCTTTCCCTTAAGACCCCTCATTACATTTTGTGCAATGGTGGAGCTGACCTTTTTGGTCACTTTCATCCTTTCTTTCTTCAACTCCAGCTCGTTTTTAAGCACCTTGGACGATTTTCGAACTTTGGCCTTCATTATGGCCCAAAATCTTTCCACCGGACGAATCTCTGGTGAATTTGGGGGGTTGGTGGTTTTTGGTATTGTCTCTGTACCCATCCAACGTCGATCGCGCGTAATGGCATGATGCCAGGTCCGGCCAAAATAATGTCTCGCCTCCGTGGGACCGCAGGAAGGGCAACAGACGCTTCTGGAGGCACTCGGTGCGGTAAATTTCGCTGTTGGTGGTACCCATTGTGATTTTCGGTTTACTCAGTTTACCGCATTGGCATATGGCCTGCCAGAGCAAGTATTTTTCGGCGAATTTGTCCACTTTATTCTTCCTTATGTCTTCCGGAACATCAAACCGTGATTTGGCAACGTAGAACTCCAGCCCCGGTATCTGCTTTGCGTCTGCTTTGATGTAGGTTTCGTCACCCATAACCACACACATCGGTTTCGTTAACCACTCTCGATACAGCTTTGGCCGCCGTGTTTTGTTGAACACGCCGGTTCGGTGCCTTCCGGACCTTGAATACACGAAGCCCAGCTTGTTTCATGGTTTGCTGAACAAACCAGGCGGAACACTTTACCTTCAGAGCCGCGTCGCGAATCGAAAGGTTCGGATTACGCTTGAAATAATCCAACACCTTCCGGGCCTTCACAGGGTCAGCTGTCTTCGATTTTCTTCCACTTCCAGCCCGCCGCTCGGTCGTCTGGGACTCTTTAAACGATTTTACCACCCGAGACACAGTTGTTTGGGAGTTGTCTTCCGATCCATCTCATGGTCGCAGTCGGATTTTCCATGACGGCGCGCAAAATTCTCCGGAGATTTTCTTCTTGTTTCGATGACATCTCAATAGCCACTAAACCGATTGCTAAGAAATTTTGCACATGTAAACAATTCACTCGAAACTAGTTATACCCAGATTTGTATCAATTTTTACCCACGGATAAAAAAGTTACACACGGATAAAAATGGTGCATTTTTTTCGAGTACAAGCCTTATTTTATGAAGTTAAACAGCCCAATCGCCACTTTTACGGTTGTTCCGGGTTGGTTATCCTTTTTTTTCAGTACTTACACGTACCCTGGTTAAAAAAATCAATCTCCGAATGTTGCAGCAGCATTTGAAAAAACTGGAATATCTAATAGAAATGCGAGTGTGATTTTGAAACATGTCACATGTCTTCAAGTCTGGCATGAATGACTGGGTGGAAGAGCAACAACAGGATGAGCCTTCAGATCCAGTGCAGGTTCCGGAAGAGGAGAATCAATTTCGATCCTAATGGCCATTCAAGCAAAACATATAAAAGCATCGCAAAGCGGCAGAAACCGGAGCAGTAATAATTCTACGTTATCTGGAGATTCGGAGCCAGGCCCTCCAGAACCATTCCCAATATCAGCGTCAATGAAATCACTTCCGGTAAACCACCCGATTCCAAAATCGCAGAAGCCTGTGTCGGTTCTGAAATGTCCACAACAGCTACTTTCATTGCCTGAATCCACAACATTTCCCGATTTCAGTTCCGAATCGTAGATTTCTACGGATACTCCCGATTCCACAACAATTATGTCCAGATCCGAATCCTGATCTTTGACGTCGGGAATCACCACGATCAGTTCCAGTTACAACTTTGAGGGATCCACGATCATTTCCTGTTCCAAGACACCCGCAACCAGAACCGGTTCGTAATCCAGATCCTCCGACGCCAGCGTTGACTCCAGTACATGATCCTCCGCAGAATTCTCGCCTAGGAGATTCAGTCGTCCTCACGGTCGCGACGAGGAAGATTTCGATCAGTGTCCGCTTACTCGAAAGCAACTAGCTACAAGAAAAGCTAACTCGAAGGATCTACCCATGTTTTCCGGGAATCCTGAAGAATGTCCTATCTTCCTCTCTACCTTCGACAAAACTACAGCAATGTGTGGGTTCACCGACAAGGAAAATATAGTTCGTGAGGCGGTGAAATGTCGGCTAATGCATCCTTCCAATGTCCATGGAGGTGATTATGAACTCGATGATTACAAAAATCAACTCCCTACCAGCGCTGAGAGTGGATAAACTGGAAACACTCGTAGACTTCACCGTCAACGTAGAAAACTTCTGTGCGACAGTGGACGCGCTGGAGGAGTACCTCTACAATGTGCCTTTCTCCATCAACTCGTCAACTTGCTGCCGCCATCTATCAAGCTGAATTGGGCACAATATAGGCGATCGCTTCCGACGGTCAACCTTCCGTCGTTTAGCAACTGGCTGTATTCTCTAGCGGAAGCCGCCAGTGCAGTGATCATTCCCAATATAGCCTCCGATCCCAAACCTGTTTGAAGCGAAGTTCGTGGAAACAAGAAAGCAAATTCCTTTGTCAATGCACACTCTGAGGAACCTACCTCGGACCATCGAACCGCAGCAACATCCAACGTGAAAGCGGCTCACGATAGCTGCCCCGTATGCAAGGGGACCTGCAAGTGGATCGCCAAATGCAAGAGCTTCATAGCGTTCGCTCGTGATTCGCGCTGGGCCACGAGACCTCGGCCTCTATCAGAGATGCCTGCGCCGGCACAATGGAGGATGTCAAGTCAAACTATGTGGTAACAACGGGTGTGAGTTAAAGCACCATGAACTGCTCCACAACGACCAGAAGAACACGTCGTCGTACACGAATACCTCATCCAGCAACACGAACAAATCCTCGTCAACCCAGCGCAATGACCCTGCTCAACCAGGAACAAGTACGTCCGACCACGGGTGCCATACTCATCAGGTTACGTCCAGTCGGGTTCTTTTCCGCTACTTGCACGTACTACTTCAAGAAAAGCACGGTTCGATCCAGACATGTGCCTTCCTGGATGATGGATCGGCGCTTACCCTTCTTGACAAAGATCTAGACAATGAGCTGTAGCTTGAAGTGGAGAAAAATCCTCTGTGTTTGCACTAGACTAGTGGAGCGCAGCAACGAGAAAACAGTTCAAGCGCTGTCAGTCTAGACGTTGCGGCAGCACATCATCCTTCTAGGAAGTATACCCTGAACGGCGTGCATACAGTAGACGAACGTTTGCTTCCATCGCAAACGATCAACGTAGTGGAACTTTGCAAAATGTTTCCCCATTTGAAGGGTTTGCCGATCGCGTCGTATCAAGATGTTCGACCGACAATTCTGATCGGTATCAAGGATCAACACCTCAGTCTAGTCCTGAAAATCCGAGAAGGTACACAAAACCAGTCGATCGCCGTTAAGACCCGACTAGGCTGGACAGTCTGCGGGGGAGGAAATCAAAACGATGCTGCTAATCTGGTGCGCTCCGTCTTTCATGTGTGCCCATGTGAACTGCAAATGGACGAGGATCTACACAAAGCGATGAAAGAATATTTTGCAATCGATAGCTTGGGAGACAGCGGTGCCGTGTTGCGGCAAAATTGGCGACTATCTCAAGTCCAAACCAACCTGTTTTGGAAGCGCTGGGTAAGCGCAAGTAGTCGAGATAACTCGCCGTACCAAGTGGTTCGTCCATCCGAAGCCGATCGAGGTCGACGATATAGTGGTCATAGCTGACCCGAAGATGCCACGGAACTGCTGGCCGAAAGGCAGAATCATATGAACCCAACCTGGGCGAGACGGCCAACCTATATCAGCGACGGTGAGGACATCAACCGGAATTTATGAACGTCCGGTGGCCAAGCTAGCTGTGCTAAGCGGTGAAAACTGACCGGGTGGTCAACGTACCTGGGGGGAGTGTTGGCGAGTCCACGCCAACGCGCCGCTACTGTAGGTCGACTGCAGCTCGGTTTCGACCATCGTGCAACCAACCCAATGCGCACCGGTCTGAACATCTTCATGTCAGTAGTGGTGAGTGGGTAGAAAACTAAAGATAAACAGAGTAAACAAACAAGGTAGACGAAAAGTAGATACCATTGGACATCACTCATAGCATCGTGTTGCATTTAGTTTTCAATAATAGTTTCCAAGTTCTAACAATTAAAATATAAGTATTGCCAGTGGATTATTGATACTATTGAATTTATTAGGTAAAACATACATGGGATGAAATTGAATTATACTTAAACTAACTTTATTTACTTAGTGATTAATGCCTACAAAGTGAATTCCTCGTGATTCCTAACCTAAAACTAAGCCTACAAATTGCAAAGAGAGTAAGTTAAACTCTCTTAATTTATGTAAAATACGACTAACTTAATTTATTATAGTACGGGCAAATGTCGAGATTGCACGAACAGATTTGCCAGACAGTCGACAGTAGACGATTTGGACCAGAGCTACGGTGTTATCTGACTTATAACGAATATACGTTGCATACGAGTACCCCGAATTCAACGTATAGTTCGTTCAATTTTACATTGCAAATGCTACACACTTAGAAAAAAAAACCATGTAAATTTAGGTGCTCTAAGACTGACATATACGAGCGTCAATTTTGACATAGAATGGTGTCATAATAGACGTGAAATTCAGCTCAATCAAACGTACTTTTCGTCGAGTAACAAAATTTTCAGTCTCGGAGCACTTAATTTTACATGACATGTTTGATTACGTCTCATCGTTTGTGTCAAAGATGGATTCCGTCAAGTGTAAAATTAGGTTTTTTTAAGAGTGTATGTAAAATAAGACGAGTCATATGTTGTATTCGGGGTACTCGCATACAACGTATGTTCGTTATAAGTCAGGGAACATAGTAGAATTGTCTATACTGACGGACACGAAACACATAAAAAGGGACTAAACGTAAGTTCATGCATGATTGAAGATATGATGAGCAAACACCGAACACTTGAATATAAAACATTTATAACATAAGGTACAAACACGGACCGTTCTGTCTGAAACAGATTTAAACATCACATGGTAAAACCAATTAAATTCACAGGAAAATAATAATCAATCTGATAGTAACACCTCAGAACCGGAATTTCAAGAATCGTTGGCAATTTCCAACAGTCTCTTGGAAGCGAGTGGATCTGGAATTTTGGGCAGATCTCCACAACTTTCATGACCAACATTACGCTTTGATTGTCATGAAAGCCTTCCAAAATCATCTATGGTTCTTATCGGAACGGAACGTGGCCCTTGCTGTTTTCGATCAAAAGTTGAAATCGACGAAAAAGTAAAGATGGTAGCTGCATATCTTTTTCGGTAAGCCTAATGTTCAGCCTACATTTTTTTCCCTAGACGGTTTTGCTCAACACTCGAAGTTTTTCCAAGCAGGATTGTTCGAATAGATTGTGTGCAAAAACAAATTTGCCCTTGTGAAAAATTACGCTTGTTTCCAAATTACTGTGCAAAGTTTCATCCAAATCGAAGATTCTTTCAGCATGATATCGGCTTTCCTCCATGCTAAGTGAACCCTCATACACAACCCAAGTAACATTATCGCGGTTTTATAGCATTCTACAAGTCTAAATAATGGTCTACAGAACCCTAATAAAACCAAAATTGCTACTTGGGAACGTGACTGTCTCGCGCAGACAGCAGCAGTCGGCAGCTGGCAGTGCTGCTAGAAAAAAGAAATAATGAGCAGTTCGTTTGGTAAGCAATCAGTAATGGCTAAATAACTTTTTCCACAAGCATCAGATTGTTTTGCGGCCTTTGAAGAAAAGTTTTCTCGTAAAATTTACTACGGAACAGTTTGATTGATTTATTTTTAGAGGACAATGGTTGACCTCGACAGATTTTTATTTAAATAAGTAAATTTTTGCAAAGGAAATCCTACGTAAAATTAAAACCGCTGGCGCTAAAATACAGTTACACCGTTTCCTTGTAAAATTTCCTAGAAAAGTTTCCTTGTAAAATTTCCTAGGGGGTAGTTGGCTTGATTTACTTTTAGAAAACCTTGACAGATTTTTATTTAAAAAAGTAAATTTTCCCATAGAAATCTTATGTAAAATTAAAACCGATGGCGCTAAAATATAGTTACACCGACCGACCTGAAATTTTACACAGTTATCCTAGGACCTAAAAGGCCCCTGGAAATCATACTGCAACGAGATTTGTTTTTCATGTATCCGTGTCCCAGCCTAATATATACGATTTATCGAGCTGAATTTTTAAAATGTAGAATTTAAAACTGGCGCTCGTATAAGTCTGTCTCAGAACACTAAAATTTCCTAGAGTGTTTCGTAGTATGTAACATTGTCATTAAACTACGTATGCAGCGCTATCTGCTTGCCATGATACTGGAGAAGCACTCAATTTTCGCCAGCTATTTTGTCTTCATGATTCAAAGTTCAATTCCTCAAAAAAAATGTACGACATTTTACACTGTGTTCAGTTTATTCTTCTTGATGGCCATTGCTCATTTTGATAATAAATTAAATTCAACGGTCCTCGAAGTCCCCACCTCAACGTCAACTTGAGACAGAAATCGTTTAAGCATTCAATTGAACTAACCTTGATTGGCATTAAATTACCACAAAATCGCCAATCCCAGTCAGCACCTCCCCATCCGTCTGCCAGCAAATTATCGATCGGTACATTATTCCCATTGTGATAGATTTCTCTGGGCACCCCCGACCCCGACCAACACAAACGGGAAAGCTGTTGACATCCCGGTAACGCAAAACGGTGTCCAAAAGTGCTGCCCTCCTGATCTAACGCCACGCCACAATTGAACGTTTATCGTTGAGGACCAAACGCTACTGCTGCTGCTGCCGCCAATGTCAAAGTTAAACTGCTGATCCTGGACGACCCCACCGTGACCGGTGGCCCCGCTAGTTAGTATTCGTACCCCTCTCCTGCAATCATTGCGTCATTCCATTGTGCACGAAGACATCATCACCAACCAACCAACCTCGATGCTCTCCGAGGAGGAAGAGTAGGTGACAGGCGGAGCGCCAAACCAAAGGCACTTAGCATCCAGCTGAGAGGAAATAATTGAATTTCTCTGTTGTACTACCGACCATTGTAGCGGTGGTGTAAATGTTGGCTTTTATCGTTCCGCTGCCGGAGATCCGGACGGACTTGAATCAGTCAATCTCCACAGCTGGCAGCAGCATTCAGCCATTCGACGATGACTTCTTATCCGTTTTCCAGCGCACGGATTCCGTTCGCTGTCGATTTACTAAATTAATCCGATTCTTTTGCCCCATGCACTGTCCTTTCAGTTTGATGATATTTAAACCTTTTGTTAGTCGCTATTTGTGTGAACGGTGGCATCGAGAAGGAGAAGGATCTTGAGAAAATGTGAGCCGTTTTGTTTCATTGATCCTTTAAGTAAGACCCGAGACTATTTGCTATCCTCTCGGATGGTGTCTGTGTGCAGGGCCGGAAGCATTGTGCGCCGTGAGTTTTATTTGATGCTGTGGGGCAATGAAAACGAAATGTCCTTTAATTTTATCTTCTTAGATGTTCATTACTGGTGGTTTCTATTTCATGATGGAAAATTATCTAGCTGTACGTTTAATTCGAAGTAAATCATACCGGAAGTATTATTAGTTAAAACTACATCAAAATGAGCTTACTGACAAGTGTTTACTAACTGATGAGGTGTTCAAATCCAACCACTATTTAAGTGTAGTTAAACGTCTAACAAAATCAAATAGATCGATCAGTTTTAAGAATTATATTGTAAGCAGAACCCGAAACTTTAAATTCAACGGTACTTAGTTCACTTTGTGAAAATCATAGATTCCTATTAATAGCATTAACATAATGTGTATTAGCCATCAGTGTATGCTAGTCCTAGTTTATGGCAATAAATTCGTTGAAATCCAAACAAATATTTGATGTTTTATTTACTGAATTCTTTAACTCTCAAACACCCAACGTCAACAAACTAGCCCATTTCAATTCAAAATATTTACAGAATAAAAAGGTTTTTTTTTTATAATCCTTTAAAGCTTATGAGGAGGTTGCGTTTTGTTTTCAGATGCATAGATAATCTGTTCAGAAATAACGGAGTTATGATAGTTTTAGCATTTTTCTGGTTTAGACGTTGGGGGTTTGAGAGTTTATAATCATTTGACTTTTGTTCAACTAGTTAATTTTGACTCTAACTAAGGATAGTTGAGGTCGATAGACATTACATCTGCTAGCGATACGCTAACGCAAATTATCAGCTATTTATTTGTTATCTAATTCGTTTATTACTAGGCTCAGTCGTGTGTGACACGTTACGGACCCAAAAATCAGTAATTTTTGAATTTACATTTTAAACAGCAGTAGTTCTAGGTTAGTATTGGGTACCAATTACTCGTGGCGGGCTCAAGGTTAATGGGTAACAATTTCGATTGGAAGGAGCTACGTAGGAAACTGGTTTCTTAAGCCTCCTTCAGGTGCTACTCTCGGACGGTTGACCAAATCCTGGCTGGGCAGGGGCAAGTAGCACAGAAACAGGAGGATAATAAGACTGGGACACAACGGCTGGAAATTGTATGGAAAGGAGGGGATGGTCACATCAAACTCTAACATCAGACAAACAAAGGAATTCGTAGATCACCTACATGTAGGGAAGATCTCGGGTTCCCAATACATCTCTTACTTCACGGAAGGGTTGTCTACCTCGGGCCACTAGGGTATCCCGGGCAATACCAAACTGCGTGATCGATGTCATCATAACCGGTTCTGCACCTACATATATTACTGTCAACGAGGTTTTATCAACTAAATTATCTATTGTCTAAATGTAAGGTTTTCCGCAACTTCAGTCTTGCGCTTTCAGCGGTCCCGTAGGAATTTTTCGGTAATATCCTATCATACAAAATCTTGACAGGATTTCATCAAAAGACTCAAATGATTGGTTTGACGAGATCACCACGACAAAATCAAGAATCCATTTAGTCACGACTATCTACTCAAGTCCTATGTCACTCATACTGTGCACTGTGACAAACTACGTCAGCGCAAACTCTCGGCTCTGAGCTTAACACAACTTTATACCCCTAAGCAAACCTATTCGTTTATGTCCGAGTGTATGGGTTCTGTCCAGTGCTGAGATTTGTCATTGTCATTGACAGACTTTCGCGCGATATTGACAAAATTGTTTTTCACATAGTCACTTACAGACTCGATCTTAAAAAAGCCTGCATCAAAATCTAATTAATTTTTTCGTCAATGGCAAAGATTCACCTGGTAACAAAAAGTGTAATTTCGTGCATTCTGTGTCACATTATTGTTATTCAAGCAGCTCAGGAAGTAGATGCTTGTTCACTTTTACGGCTCCATGTAATTGTGTTGCTCAAGTCATTTTATTTCGTTACAAATTTAGTTAATACAAAAAACCTACACATGTTCGTCATTGACAGCATTGTCATTGACAATTGACGTCCAGCGGTAGATCAGGACCAAGATGGGAAATGACAGGTGGGCAGGAACTCACGGTCTCCCAGTGTTGGTGAGTTCTTTGCCGTTAATGTTCACGAAAAGTTCACTATTTTGCCATACAGAAATTCAAAACAAAAATTTTTATCTGCGGATTTGGACTGTTTTTGACCTGTTTCGTACGACCGGAAGGTGTATGCTGGTCACAAATGCCGTGCCAAACTGATTTCCTACTCAATTAATCAATCTTTGATGTGAATTTCGCTAATAAACACGAGGAGCATTTCTTATAGCAAACTTGCCATAACAAAATGGGCATGGTTCATTTAAGTAAACAAACTAACACTTTTTCCGACTGTGGCACCTCTTTTACTCGCCTGGGATCAGGACCCTACGTTGACATTTCAGACAGAGACGAGTCCATCCATTTTAATACGGACACCATATTTCAGAAAATGTGAGAAATACTGTTGAATTCTGCGTATCTCAAGGTCTGCTTTCAGGAATTGACCGTTTTCCTGGTGATTTCGAATATCCACAGGACCATTTTCTGGCCACTCAGTACCAGAATCTTTATGGAGATTGCATATTTCCTCTATGCTCATGATTGTATGCAATTTAGAAAAAAAATCGTAAATCTCTGGATCTACTTTCATTAATTGACCATTTTCCTGGTATTCCGGATACGCAGAGGACCATTTTTTGGTTGACTGGCAAATTAATCGATATAGTGATGGCATATTTTCGATATACTTATGATTGTATGCAGATCTCTAGGTCTACTTTCAGGAATTGACCATTTTCCCGGTGAATCCGAGTTTCCGCAGAGCCACCTCTCATGTGTTTTTCCGTCCCAACTGGCCAACCACAGATCCATTCAGATCCCTGTCTATTTCATTCGTAAGAATATAGTCATACCTTTCAAATAGTGGCTCAATCTTAAATTTGGTAACCAAATGGCCGAGAACCAGTCCTTTCAACATGATCGACACGCATTTTGTTCGGGACATTTCCGGATATTTCCATTCTGGATGGCGAACCACACACGCTTAGAAATACCTAATCTTACACGTGACGGAATCCATCTTTAGCCAGCACCGGTGGTGTAGTGGTAAGCGTGACTGCTTTCTAACACCCCAATGGGTCTGGGTTCAATCCCAGCCGAGGTCGGTGGGATTTTTCTGGGGCATAAAACTTTCTGGTCACGTCTTCTTTCTGGAAGTAAAGCCGTTGGTCCCGGCCCATGTGTGTTGAATGGGTGCGATATCCTACGCAGGTGTGACAGCTGCCTTCCTGCACATTCGATTGCCGTCAATGGATGGCAATCGATGTCCGTCGGTGATTGGCACTAGATTGCGGAACAGAGACCGACGTTAAATAAAGGAAAGAAGGAATCCATCTTTGACATAAAGGATGAGACCTAAACAAACATGTCATGTAAAATTTGGAGCTCCGAGACTGAACAGTTCGAAAGTACGTTTGATTCAATGGAATGGATTACCGAGGTGAAGCAATCTATTAAGTTGTGTTAGTGAAACCACTGTACGATACAAGCAATTAGTGACGTCACTAATTGCGTTTACGTTGATTTTTTGGTTTACTAATACAACCATATTTTACGATCTGCTTCGCCTCTCTCTGTACTCATTGCGTTTGATTCAGAGACGATGTCTGATCAGAGACGCGCGAAGACTGTGCACGATGCACGATGAAATCAACGGCAAATCACTTCATTTTAGCTTGAATTGCACATCGTTGTTGATGTGCTGTGCTTTGAAATCTAAATGTCAACCATATTGATATTAACAATCTATCACTTTAATTTTTCCTTGGATTTAATTTTTGCTGAAAATGAGTTTACATAAATATATAGCCTTGTTTATACTGCAAGCCTTGTTATTTGTTATTCATGATATGAACATATCATATTGCTACCCAGATCATATATTTCCAATTGATTTTGAACAACATCGCAAGGCTTTTAGTAAAAGCAAGACGAGACATTGAGCAATAAATTTGATAAGTTTGAAAATGTTTTGTAATCGAACTTATCTGAATAACACACTATTATTGAATACAGCAATAATTTCGTATTACTCATGCTCCAGAACGCAAATTATTTCGGGTGGAGATGGAGAATTATCGCTTCTCTCGCTTGACTTCATTTTTTGTTGACTTGTCCTCTTCGGGAGTAATGTTTGTCATATGATTTTTTGACATTTGCTTCCAAAAGCAAAACTAATCAAATTCAATGGATGAACAGTCGAGCCAATTCAAATGGTAATAATTTTGATTTAAAGGTGTTATAGAGTACATATTTTTCAACGACAAATCACTTTGTATCAAAACGCAAAAAACTTGAAAATCAATGATAAATCACTTCGATTCGTAGTGTCGCATAACAGTCTGAGTCAAGTACAACAGCATTTAGATTAGATGTGATAACTTTTTACCGTGTAGCCTGCAATCTAGGATAAGTTTTTATAGCGATCCTTGAGTGATGCAACTATACTCAACACGTTCGAAGCCGCCAACCAAGCCATCTAGCGGGTCAGCCAAAAACAATTCATGTTGTCCTTAAACGTGCAATAAAGGATATTTGTTATCCTCAAACTTCCAAAAACTATTTCATGGTAAAATGCTTGATATTTGGGACACATATAGTTCTTTGATATCCGCAGAAACTCACAAAAAAGGCCAGGAAATGAGATTTAAGAATCGGACATAATTGATCCGGTTGTGATTGCATAGTAGCGTCGAATATGCCGGAACCTATGCCAGAACGTGTCTCAGAAGAATTTAATGAGACTAGATCTTATTGCCAATTCAGAGAAAAATTAGCATTTGGCGTCAGATTTGACAACCGAAATCGACAACCATAACTGACAGTCAATGTCAATGAAACTTTGAAGCACTCAACCAGAACTATTCACAGAAGGCCATGTCCTAATGACAACGCGAAAAGCATAACAAACCAATAACAAAACAGAGGAAAGTTCGCCGTCAAAATGGAAGAAAAATTAAGTTTGTGCGGATTTATTGCATTACAGTTGCGC
Organism: Ochlerotatus camptorhynchus; assembly: GCF_037179485.1. Taxonomy (NCBI): domain Eukaryota; kingdom Metazoa; phylum Arthropoda; class Insecta; order Diptera; family Culicidae; genus Ochlerotatus; species Ochlerotatus camptorhynchus. The sequence goes on from NW_027040781.1 coordinate 1,788,674, forward strand.
CATCCCCGATTGGCCACATAAAGATTGAAAATAAAGAGTAAAACATTTCAAATAAAAAGTACTGCAGTCTATAATCGAGCTGACAATCCAGCCGCCAGCCGTTCAACCCACCAATCATGCCTTGAAATACACCCGAAGCTCATCCTGCATTCCAATTAGGTGATTATTTACGGATAAATTTGTATAGCGATCCAACTATATTCATCATGCTTACGTCAACTAACCGTTACTTCAAAACTTTCACAAATTCAGTCATGGTAAAATGCTTGATATTCGGGACAAACAGATGTCTTAGATATCCACAGAACCTCACAGAAATTGTGGCAGGACATGAGGTTTAAAAATCATGCATTATTGATTCGGTTGCAACAAGTTATGTCAAATATGCCAGAACCTGTACCAGAACGTATCTCAGAAGAATTTATTTTGACTAGCTCCTAATTTTATAGAAATTCGGAGTCTACAATTCATTTAATAATATGTTTTTGTGTCAGTGTTTGGAATGAATAACAGCTGCGGTTGTTTCTTCTTCTTGTCTCCGAAAATTCAATGAATGCTATGATTTCTATGGGCCTTATTACGGGTGTCACTACACGGTGATAAGGAAGTGATACTCATAATAAGAGCCGTGATTGCCATACAAATCAAATGGGAATCACTTCGCCGCGACGACAAGTGACAAGTTTTCACCGCGAAGTGACATCCGTAATAAGCTCCTATATGTGAACTGGCAATATTACGCCAAGAGTGAAATGTCAAACCGAGTAAAAGATAGTATGCTCTGTTTAACCTATATCGCTGTAGGTAGTACGCTCTGTTTCATAATGAGATCGCTGTCTAAGGTCCAGCTAAATAAGATTAAAGATTATAACTAGTTTACATTGACATTCAGATGCATGAAATGGTGGAAGACGGGATGAAACAAGGCTGTTTTAAATTGGGAAATACCATTAGCAGGTTAATTTGCACTTGAGGCGGCTTGCAATGATGCAATCGAGCTATATGTAACAAAGAAGAATTATAACGATGTTGCTAAATTCTTCTTCCGGCAAATCACAAAACTCCTACGGTGACAAGTTGTCGAAACCGAAATCAGCCGTAAAATACTTATAGTCAATGCTGAACATCAACGAGAAATCATTCAGATCCTCCGGTTCCATTACCGTTAAATTTCTATCCGCCAATTCCACAGAAACTTCTTTCACAGCGGCTTTCGTTTCCTTTTTTTTTTTAGACGGCCCTCCTGCGGAAGTAAAGTTGAACTTTTCCTGGTCTTCTCATCCAGCGGTGAAGATATAGAGATTGCTGACGTTTGTCGTACGTAGTGTGCGTCACGTATACGTATACGCAAAATGTTTTCATCGGGAAAAAAAACTTCATAGCGGAAAATTTTCCCGATGAAAACAAATCACTTACACAATCATACTTTAGCAATCTCTATTCTGCAGTTATTTTTTTCCTTTGTTTTGTTTTCATACCGAAACACACAGAAAATAATTTACTCGACTTCAAATCAGGCTTGCTTCCACTCACTTGCTATAAAAACAAGATTTTCTGAATTTTGAAATCATTATATGTTATAATGATATTTTGTACTTGTTAGATACAAGAAGAGGTTGAAATGCAAGTTTTTGACATATGAAACCTGTAAAATTCACTTTCAGATAGTCACAATCAGCGATTTTATGACTCGCGAGCGCTCACTCTGAGTAAACGCTCGCGAATCATAAGATCGCTGATTGTAACACTCTGGTAGCGAAATTGACAGGTTTTTGAGTCAAACACTTGCCTTTCAACCTCTTCTTGTATCTAACAAGTACAAAATATCATTATAACATCTAATGATTTCAAAATTTAGGAAATCATTTTTTATAGCAAGTGAGTGGAAGCAACCCTGCTTCAAATGACAGATCATGGCATCAACTTGGCATCAGGGTTGCTTCCACTCACTTGCTATAAAAAAATATTTTTCGGAATTATGCAATCATTAGATGTTATAATGGTATGTTCTACTTCTAAGTAACAGGAAGAGGGTGTAAAGTATGTGTTTGACTCATAAAACCTGTCAATTTCGCTTTCAGAGCCTCACAATCAGCGATCTTATGATTCGTGAGCGTTCACTCTGAGTGAGCGCTCACGAGTCGTAAAATCGCTGATTGTGACGCACTGAAAGCAATATTGACAGATTTTATGTGTCAAACATATACTTCATGACCTCTTCTTGTAACTAACAAGTACTTATTAGCATTATACTATTTCACGATTTCATAATTCCGAAAAACATCTTTTTATAGCAAGTGAGTGGAAGTAACCCTGCTTGGCATTACAGTAAGCTTACAAGCAACCAAAGTTCTCTGACTTCTAAGCCTTAAGTACTTACATAATATGTGATTATAGGGTCAGTAAATCTGCTTGATGGTACTTGATTAATATTGTAGTGCTTGGTGGCATTTGTCATGCTGTCAAATTGCTTGTACATCATGCTAGATTGAGGTTGATATACAGTTTATTATTAATGCTTATGGTTACTTGGGAGTTGGAGTCAGTCTATTGGTACTACTCCTAAACTGAATTAAATTTTCGTTAATTTCTCATTTTCCACAGGAAACCATGACCCCTCATCGATGAGTTCCTACACTCTTGGCGATTACGAGTGAACTTAACTCAAATTTGGGTCGTTCTCATTCGCCGTTTGACAATTGGAACGCATTCTTAGAGCTACTGATGCCTACGTATGTATATTCCTTCGTTGATCGATACGCGGTACGTTGGAAGTAAGGAGCCATGCAGTTAAAATGAGGAAAATCTAGAAAAAGTTCACCCCGTCACCTAGACTGAGTAAAATTTTGGTAGATTTTCCATAAATTCAAGCAGTTTTCCCGGAAAAGCGAAGAACATTTTACTAACTCACTGAGCAATCCCACTTTCCGAAATTTTTAAATTTAATTGGACTTAGTTCGTCTCTTTGGCCGTGCAAATAGGAGAGGTAAAAAGTGCTGGCAGTGTGAAAGAAACAGAATGCTTAAATAATCTGTATTTCTCAGAAAGCCAGCAGTGTCTCGATGATGGAAAATTCAACACTTTTTACATTTCCCCTTTGTGCTATGTTGACCTTCCGTTCTGTGCATTAAGCTTAATTAACCTACTTAAGGCTTTTATGCCTAAATTGAAGATTTGTTGGAAATTCGCTGTGTGAGGTTGTGACAATAAAAGAGGATATTTTGCTTTTAGGTTTGTACATTGCTTCCAGATGGAATGTAGATGCTATAGACGTGAAACTTCATTCGATGTTTGCTTGAAAGTCGTCTATATGAAATCAACTAAGTTGGCCCTCGATTATGAATTTTAGATTTTTTCTACTGAATCCCATTTTTGTACTACAGGCATACCTCGATATAAAGTAACTGTCTCTTTTGACTTCCATCGTCAATATCTCGCTAATATCATATAATTGAATCATTCAAATTAATATTACCAATACCTGTGGAATTATCTCATCTGTCCGATTGTGATATTACTTTGCTTGTTTATAAGTCAAAAGTGACAGTTACGTTATATCAAGGTATACCTGTACCTCAAAAGTTGGTAGATAGCGCTCAAGGGTACATTTCATATTTCATATTCATATATTACAAAGCAAAATTCAAAAGATATCGCTTTTGGCAGGTGAACCGGTACTCACCTAGTCAACGACCGAAAAGGTGCTACTTGTACAATCACCGAACCTACAACAATACCTCGGCTCGATTAACCCTCCCAGCAAACGAGAAAACTAAAAAAGGCATCTCTAAATACGCACACACAAACGTCTCGCAAGGGATGACTTAATTCTCGACAGCCGATCCCTTTACCCTCGGATTCACCGTAACGTGATTTGATGCCAGAATAATTGGAAGATAACGAACCGCCAACCCGCCAACGACAACTGTGACGAGCTAAGCCTATACGTGTACATTCTTGTGTCGCATGCGAAGCTGCCTACCTACCGCTCACACGCCAAGTAGGATTAATCCCCCGTTTCTGCGATATAATCTTGCCGTGGTAGGTACCTAGGCTTAGGCCTATCTATTTCAAAAAGGGTCAGGTGACGGACGGATGGGGATTGCTCATTTGCCTGACACAAGATATTCTCGAGTGCGTAGAAGAAATTTTAATCCACTCTCATATCCACACTTTTTGGCTTCCGCTCTGCTTCTCGCATCAACAGCTGATTGCGTTGGCGTGTGTTCATTAGGGTCGTTCAAATTTGGGAAATGTTCCAAAATCCTAGCTGGTAGATATAACTATACGAAGGGATGTGTCCATCAGCCAAATTGGCAGAAATGAGGGAAGTTTGTATGAACATTAGTACTGTAATATAGGGGAAAATGTATCACTATTTAACGTAAATATCTAATTGAATTTCTACAATGAACTAAATTGAAAAACTAATGGTATTTAAATCAGGAAGTATGAGGGCTCCATCGTCCTGCATGATTTCTCATAATATTGGATGTTTGGTTAATTCTTAGGAAATTTTTCTAAATCTTAAATTTGAAAATATCGATATGGGGTGAACATTTAAGTAAGGTTGACATATTCTCTTCATCGACTTTCTCTTTGTATTCCCACGGCCATGTAAAGACATTCCCAGGTATTTTCAGCACACAGATCGATAAAAGAAGCTTTTATCTAGCATCTAATACGACAAACACAACAAGAAACGGTTATGTGGTCAAGTTATTAACGAAAGAGATAGTCGACGAAGAGAATCGATCAATGTTACTTAGGACCTAATGCAATGTTCAGCTTGGAATGTGTGAAAAGTATTTTCAGCAGAAACGCCAAAAAACAAAGGTCTTAAATGCATATTTGCGCCTAAATGTAGGCAATTTCGTTAAGCAATACCGAAACACATCGTAGCACACTGATCGGCACGTTAGGGCACTCGATGATAAGTATGAGATAGTTGACATTTTGTTGAGTTGACATTTTGACAAGCGTTGCTAACGTAGAAAACGTTTGTTTAGTTCAAATTAAAGGGGAAGTTTTTTTAGATTATTTTTTTTTTTGCAGCAATCATAATGAAAGGTTACACAATCGGAAGGATTCATGTTTTGGGTCAGAATAGGCCTGCTTACGTATAAACCCCAGATGGCAATAGGATACGGACTGAAAGCAAATTGAATAAACTAGGATAATTCAGAATCCAGTTTCAATTGCAGCATTGATGTACGGTGTCAACAACAACCCGGTCCCACCACTCTGCAGACGCAAATGCAACTGTAACCGCAGCAGAGTCTCTCGCAGAACCACTCCATTCTATGGACTGAACGATCTCGGAGATTCGATTGACTGTGGCTGGTGCCATCAGTAGATCTTGTATTAGCAACATTAAAAAGGATGCTGCTAACAGAATTCTGAAGGTACATCGGAGGTAACGGAGCCCTCGACGAAGCCTATCTGAATCGCGGTAGTTATGTTTGTGTTGTTAAAAAACAATCTCAGTGATTTCCTGGGTCTCCTGTTTATTTATTAAGGTGTTCAAAAGTTCAAAACCATGGACGCAGTCGATTGACTCTCCCAGCAAAACATGTTTAGCAAACTTAGATGAATTCAGTACCCAAAAGTTAAAGCTAACACTAGGAAGCAACTGAAGATCTATTGCTGCTTCTTCTATCGCCAGTGGGAGTTTTAGGTCAAATCCTTCTTGATTTCTAGGTTGTAGCATTGTCCGAGTACCATGATATGATAATGCAGAGGTACATTTTCCCGTTGCCGGGTGGGTCATAAGTACAGGTTTCGGCGAACGTCTACTAGAGTGAGACACAATAAAGAAATGTCTTGTCCTGGATGGACAGCTTTTGCCATCACTCACCCTTCTCTTTCTTGTGGAGGAGTTGAACTTACCAAGGGGGGGGGGGGGGAGGTGGCTGTCAAATACGAACAATCGTCGCCTACCTCGCATAACTGGTTCCAAACGTAAACAAGCCATAAGAAACCTACAGCGTTTGTTTACGTTTGGAACCAGTTTCATACAAGATGATCAGTAGGCTGATTTGACAGCACATCCCCCCCAGGAACTTATTGGTTGGCAACGGTCAGCGTACACTGGCTAACAGTTCCAGCAGTTACCGACGATCTCGCGCTTACCAATCTTATCACTCGTTTGGCATCGTTAAAGCAAGAGGAATGAATGTTGTACAAAGAGCAATTCACATTCGTGTTATTTGATGCACGTTTAACAGCGTTTTAACAGGACACGCACAGTGATTGCCCTCGTATATACTATGCAATATACACAGATATAGCTCGTTTAACCATCCATGAGAACTTGGCAATGCAAACAAACAATGTCAAAAGTCATAGCTACCAGGTTGCCAAACTCATGGGATACTGAGATCGATAGCTTGGTTGCCACTTCGGCACACTCAGCCCAACGCTTGCCTCAGCTTTCGGCACAGATAAAGTTCTCGGTACAGATTGGGGTGTGCAGAGTTGAATATCCCTTGGAAAAAATCCTATATTTCTTAATATTTGAAACAATCTACCGTAATTTATTAAATAATTCGGATTCATTGACACTTAATTTAGTAATAAATGCGAGGGGTGCGGCACATCTAAATCCCAATTTTAGAAGGTCGAAAAATCTCGCGCTAGCGAATCAATCTACAAAAAATCTTTTTTCATCTCTTGCATCTAAGTTCATCTATTCACATCGCTCTCCACCTTTTTGTAGGAAATCTTCAAAATCCTCATCAATCTTCTCTCTATCTATTAAGCGCGCACGCATCACACAACAGCAAAGCAACAAAAATCCTGCATCTTAGATAGAGTCGCCCCCCTCGAAAAAATGCTACTTGAATGGTAATGACATCAATCGTTGCAGTCCTACCCAAGTAACATTGTAAGTTTTATTGAGGTTTTAAAGCACTCTACAAGTCTAAATCATGGTCTACAGTACCCTCATAAAACCCAAATTGATACTTGGGTAAGATCGTTTGTTTGGATGTTGATATTGTATGTTACTTAACGTCAATAACATATTTTATTTGTTATGAAAAACACATTAAAGCAATCATTTGAGTCTCATGATGATATAATTTTAAGATTTCTCTTGATATCTGTCAACGAAAATGTTACACGTAACAATGAGAAGCGCAACGTATAATGACCAATTTCACCCCGGTGATCAATTTGCTCCCGGATTATGGTATTAGGTATGAGGAATACAAAACTCGCTACAAAATTCATTAGTACATTTTAAAAATGTGAACGACCCTAATGTTTATTATTTGGATTTACATTGAATATTTGCAGCTGTTTCAGGGTGTAATTCTAAGCTAACACAAGCATTTTACAAATTGAGAATGTCACTTTCCTGCAATATTGAATACAGTAATCCCATCATTGATGCGGTTGGTTGTACCGTTCTCCCACTGGTATTTCTCTGCTTTTCTTAAATCAATTGAGCTGATTCTTTTGCATACAAATAGTTTAGGATTATCTTCGATAAAACATACCAAAAATCAGCGTAATTGGTTGAAGGACAGCCGAGAAAAAAAATCGAGGGATTGCTGTACACTGGAAAGTACAACGCTCAACTATCTTCCCAAAAATACAATTAGGTAACATTGGACCCACTAATTTGAATGAGCATATCAACAGCAATCAATTACAATCGGAAACACATGACGCTTGCAGCCTTTGTCACCACCGATCGTCGCTGTTTACATCCACTGCCGTGTCCTCTACCCGTAAATTTCCGCACTAATCTACACGCCGTCGTATCGTCAACAGAACGCAGAACCTGTAACAGCCATTCATTGTGGGAAAGTTGTAAATCACTCGGAAGTGTCGTGTGCGCCTCCCTCTTTTCCCAATCTGTCTCTGTCTGTTTGTTTGGCTACATATAGATCGTGCTACAACGAGCTTGGCATAGTTTAGTCCCAAGCCCATGTCATGCCTATACAATACAGATAGCCTCTCATCCCATCCACCGCACACAGCAGCACATGATGTGATGTGAGATCTTGGTGCGAAATGTGACACTGACTGCTGAAATAGAAGGAACAACCCATCAACACTTCACCCGTCGTCAGCACTGCCGTCGCAACCGTATAACCGCTCTAGGACTGTTGTTGGTGGGAATAGTTCTAAATGAGCAGGATCAATTTCAATTAATGCGTTCAACTTGGCTCCATCTGGCAAAGATTAATATTTCTTATCTTGAACTTTCGTGATACCATCCATGCCATCTTCTTTGTAAATACACAAACACACACAAATTGCAAATTAATCATCGCATACTGTAGAAAGTTTACTCGCATATCACAAAGCCATTCCACTAATTTTACAACACTCGCCCCCGGACACACAAAACGCCGCAATGTAGATAAATCGCTTGTGCAACATTTTCCTCCATTCAACATGACGCGCAACACTCGTTTTCCCCGGGAGCAGTGCAGCAAGGTGGTAAGTATCGTAGCAACGTCTCACGATGCGATGTGAGAGCAACAACACCGATGGTGGTAAGCTCCAACCGGTATTATCCTCCGATTAAATCCGGCTGCTTTGATGTCGACATCAGTGTCAACCAACAGCAGCCTGAGCAAACATTTCGCAGATTATCCAAACAGGGACGACGGTGTTAAAAGTTAATCCGAGTTGGAGCTTACCGCCACGAGAGACGGACAGGGAAGCAGCAAAAGTTTCGGTACTTCACACGGGAATTTGTAATTCTATTTCTCCTTTAAAAGCTAATTCGCGTAGATATGCACCGCTCTTTAACCTTTCTACTTGCAGCACCCGTGTAGATACTGTGTTCATCTTATCACCTTCTTCTTCCAGCACGTAGTTTGCATTGATTTAAAAAAATACTAGAGATTAGACTATTCAATCGCTGTTTGCAAAACTAGACAATCGGATTGGACTTCGTCCAACTGGAGAAGGTTAGTATCGCTGTAGTTTGTAAATAACCAAGCGTTTACAATTTAGTTTAATTGCTAATCCATTGTGTAGATGCTGGATGATTGATCCAGCTGTGATTAATCCTAATCCAAAAATAATAATAGCAATAACATCATTCCGATATTGTATTTAAAAAAAAGTTAAATGTTTTTTTGTTTTGATAAAAAAAAAACACTCCTATAGATGCAGATCTTAAGTTAACTCAGAGACGAAGGAAAATGATAACCTTAAGTTATCGGAATGCCGTAATTGAATATCACATTTCAAATTGTTGGATGTGCAGTAGGTGGATTAAAGTGCTTTGTGTTAAGTAGCAAAAGGAATGCAATGATGAGAGCTTTTTTGATTTTTGGACACTGCATCAAAGTTGCGGAAATCAGTGTTGCCAGATATAGTGATTTATCGGTAACAACACACTTAGAAATATCTAATTTTACACGTGAGGAATCCATCTTTGACATAAAGGATGAGATGTAAACCGATATACAGATAAGGAATAGCTCAGAATACCGATTTTTGATATTTTATACCGATTTGTACCATTTTTTTTTCTAAATGATCAATATTATTATAGCCCTTCCGCACTCGAATTTAAGAGAAAATTATCGTGAGTAACTGAATTTGTTGAGCCTTTAAAATTCTCAAAAAAATATTCATCTTTAAAAATGTCTTATGCTTGATCACTAGCGTGCACAGGAATCTTGTTAAGGAGGGGCAATTTTTTTTCTATGGTGCTTTAATCTGGGGATGGGGAGTACTCCAAAGTGCGTGGGGGATAGTGCTGTCCACCCACCACTGTTTCCCTGCTGTTCAATTTAGTTAATTTTATTTATTTTTTCCTCCGGTGGTGGTTCATCTTCTTCAATGCCTTTCAGACAGCCAATGGAAATTGGCCATCGACGATGTCGGTGATGATCGGTTCGTCAAATGGTTGCGATAGTAGGGCTTTAACCGAAATGATACATTTGCTGCAATGTTGTTGTTCAGTCTGTGGTGTTGAGTACTTGGCACTGATGAAGTCTGCAAGTATAATAGTAGATAAAATACGCATATCTGTCAAAATATAAGCAATCATAACGGAATTAAAAAGAAATAAACCAACACACTCAAAGCTCTTCATAAAAGTATATTGCTGTTTTTGTTCTTGCACTTGGCTTGTACTTCAGCAGTGCTGCCAGCCATTGTTCTGGCACCGTCAAAACAGACTGCCATCACCTGCTCCCAAGAAATCTGCATCGCTGTCAGGACCTCAGCAATAGTATTGAAGATGGTCGTTGCGTCTGTTTTCAACACCCGTCCCACACCAACGAATGTTTCCGTCGGCCGATCATTATCAATATATCTGATGACAATCGCCAACTGCTCGCAAGGTTTTCGCAATGTTCCGCAACATTACATTCAGTTACCTTGCTCTTTTGAAATTCTTCTCAGAAGTCATCTGGAATTATTTTTTGAACTTTTCTTGACTTTAACTCAGAACACCTTGGAACTGAAATTCCCTTAGAGTTTCAGAAGAATTTCCTGAGTATTATCCAGAAATTATTCCCGGAATAAGCTAGAAATTATCAGTACTCTTTGAAGTTTTCCTCAAAATCCCTTTAAAATTTCACTCAAAATTTAATTTTCTCGGTATTTTATTCGGAACAATCTGCAGGATTCACTAGAAATCATTCGCAGAATTTTCTTGGAACACTCCACAGAAATCTTTTCAGAAATCAATATCCTTCTTCTCGGATTTTGTTGGAAAACTCCTAAGAGCTCTTTTGAAATTCTTATTAGAACTGACATTCCTTTAGAGTTTCAGAAATTTTTCCTGGAATGAGCTAGAGATTATCCTCTGAATTAACTTGAAATTTTGCTTAAAATCCCTTTGGAATTTCACTCAAAATTTGATTTTCTCGGTATTCTTTTCGAAATTATCTTGGAACTATCTGCAAGCTGCATTAGAAATTATCCACAGAATTTTCTTCGAATTCTCCCCAGAAATATTTTGGAACTGTCCTAAGAATTCAACATCCTTGAGGTTCTTCTCGGAATATATTGGAACTTTTTTTTTTCTCATAACACATTGGAATTGAAATTCCCCTAAAGTTTCAGAAGAATTTCCTCCGTATTCACCAGAGATTCTTTTCAAGAATGAGCTTGAAATTATTCTAGGGATTCCCTTGAAATTTTCCTCAACATCCCTTTGGAATTTCATTCAAAATTTGATTCTCTCGGTATTCTTTTCGAAATTATCTTGGAGCTATCTGCAGGATTCACTAGAAATTATTCGCAGAATTTTTATGGAATCATCCCCAGAAATCTTTTCTTTTGGAACTGTCCTCAGAATTCAATACTCTTGAGGTTCTTCTCGAAAGTCAAGTTTAAGTTGTCCGTCTATTCACCAAAACGTTGTAGTTTTTCTACCAGAAATGTTCCATAAAGCTTGCCCCTCCATTCACCAGAACTGTGCAATTGTTACTCCAGGAATTTTCAATTCAGCTTGCCCTTCCATGCAGCAGATTGTTGCAAATCTTACACTAGAAATTTTCAATACAAACATGCCCCCAGAAAATTTTACAACAGAAAATTTCAATTGACCAGAACGATGCCAATTTTCCAACTTTAATGTTCAATAAAAATTGCTTCTCCAATCTTCTGATTGGTGCAGATTTCCTTTTTTCCATTTTCCACCAGACATTTTCAATATAGCTTGCTTCTCCTATCATCAGAAGGTTGCAGGTTTTCCATCAAATCAAGCTTGCCCCTATTTTCAAATTTTTCATCATAAATTTTCAGTAAAGCAGCTTCCCATTCAATCATCAGATGGTGCAAATTTACACCAGAAATTATTATTAAAGTTTGTTTCTCTATTCAGCAGTAGGATGCAAATTTAAGACCAAAAATTTTCAAAAAACTTGCCCATAGGTGCAGATTTTCCACAGCTCCTCCTGATCCAAGTACAAGTTCGTGGTCGTTGGTGAACCTGAGATATCGAAGTATCCGTTTCGTTTCCATCCAATCCGCTTGTGATGGGCAGCTCACCGGGTGGAGTGTTTACTGCCACGTACAACAAACCACCAACCAAACTTGAGTACTGGTGATTGTTCTGCAGTCGCTCGTTCTCCTCCTTTTGTTGCAGGTGGCCAGGGTCCAAAGGAATCTTCGATGACTTTGCGTCAGTCAACCCAAAACGCTCCAACAACTTCTGGATGTAAGCCCGCTGTTTGAGAGAAAACTCCTTCTCGTTGCGTCGTACTTGGATGCCCAGGAAATGGCGGATGTCTCCCAACGATGTTACCGTAAAGCTACGGTTAAGGGCTGCGATGAACTCGTTGTACTCCTCTTCGGTGTGGCAAGCAATGACCATATCGTCCACGTAGATGACTAAATACGCGAATTGCTTGCCTTGACGTCGCACGTACGAACATGGATCATTTTCTGACTGTGTGAAACCAAAATGCTTTATTACGCCGTCCAGTTTCTTGTCCCAAACATGTCTCGCTTGTTTGAGGCCGTACAAGCTTTTCTGCAACAGACATACCGCATCCACAGCACCAGCTTCGTAGCCTGGCGGTTGCCGCATGAAAATCGTTTCGTCCAGATCGCCGTGGAGATAGGCGGTCTTCACGTCCACATGTTTCACCAGCATGTTCCACTCACTGGCAATCGTCAGCAGTGTGCTAAATGTTACCTGCCGCACCACCGAGGTGAACACTTCGTCGAAGTCCGTTCCATACTTCTGAGAAAATCCTTGCGCAACCAGACGCGCCTTGTACAGCATTTAGAGATAAACTAGCCTAAGGCTAAAAATCTCTGAAATAAAGTTAAAAAAAAACCTTGTACAGCACAATGTTGCCATCCTCATCGAGTTTGCGCTGGAATATTCATTTACTGCCGACTGCTTTGCGTTCTGCGGGCAGTTTCGCTAGCTTCCAGGTACCATGTTCCTTCAACGATTTGATCTCTTCATCCATCGCCGTACGCCACTGTTCCGCCTCTGGCCCGTTCATTGCCTCAGCGAATGTCCTTGATTCCGCCACAAGCCTGCGTGCCATTCTAGTGGTTTCTGGATAACGAACCGGTATCTGTCCCCTCGTATTTCTGGTCGAACGCCAGAGTGGCGTTTCCACAGCTGCAGTATCGCTTTCGTATTCGTTGCCCTCATCGATGCCGTTGCGATAAGTCATAGGACGAGGTATCTCACTCACACTCCTCCTGAACCGGCTCGTCATCATCGGATTCTTCTTCCTCTTCTGGAGTTTCCTGCGATACTTCAGACTCGTATTCCATAATACTCGGTGACGTTGAACCCTCGTTTTCGATATCATCCTCCAATTAAATGAATCGAACATCACGGCTGATTACGACCTTCTTCGTTGCTTTATCGATGAACCGGAACGACTTGTGACACTCGGAACAACCGACGAATGTTAACTTCTACGCCTTTTCGACAATCGACCGGTTTTTCCTCTCCACGACTCCGTTTTGCTCCGATGCATATCCCGCCGTATACTGGGGCGCTATTCCATTCTCCCTGTAGAATCAAACGCTTCGATTTATTTTCGCCTCCCTGGTCCGAGCGAATAACCGTTGGATTTATTCCGAATCGATTGTGCACCATACACACTAATCCAGTCAGTAAGGTTTTACTGGGTTTTTGAATTGCGGAACTGTTCACGTAATCCTCTATTATTTCCGCAGCTTCCGACTTTCTCTTGAGGAAATACACCATGGTGTATCGACTGAAATCGTCAATCATCGTAAGGAAATATCGTGCACCGCCAGGCGATAGCGTGTTCATTGGACCGCAGATATCCGTGTGCACTATATCCAGAATCCTTGCTGATTGTCGATCGAGTTTTCTTGGAAACGGTATTCGAATTAGCTTGCCTTCGACACAGCACTCACATGTCTTGAACACTTCACACTTGTGAATGGTCACGCCCGTCGCCAAATTCTCACACAGCCCACCAATTTTCTTCGCTACGGCTACTGCGACTCCGTTACGTTGGATCACGCAACCACGGCAACCAGAGAAAACAACCTCTGGTCCATTGACAACCAGTCTTCCAACAGAAATCAGGTTCGATTCCAAATTTGGAACGTAGTACACGTCGGACAGGATAACTTCTTGCTGTTCTCCTTCCTCGTTTTGGCAAAACATGCGGCCAGATCCGATGCTTTTCACCAACGTCTCGTTTCCATCGGCCAGCGTGATGGAAATCCCCGAGCTTGGCTTCAGCGAATCAAAGCAAAGCCCAACCTGGTATGCGACACAGTTTTTAGATCCGCATTTTAAAAAATGATGATGTACTAAAACAACTTTCATGCTATTTGACAGATATCAAAACGTCATTACCATTTTCACCCAATTCTTTGGTGCAAGCAATGTAAATATTTACCTTATTTGACAATACCCAGGTAATCATGACGTGTGATTATTGAAAACAATTTGAATGAAGAAAAGAGACCTACTGCTGTCATGATTACCTTTGTTTTGTCAAATAAGGTAGGTAAATATTTACATTGCTTGTACCAAAGAATCGCCATCTGTGAGACAATCGTCACTTTGATTCACCAATATGATCCACAACAATTTTTTCACAACCTTTTTCGCTAGCAAAATTTCAGTTCACTATGAACTAGGCTTAAAATTACAATTATTTTCATTACCAAACTTTACGACATCTCTGATTTTTTTTCCAACCCTAGAAATCAGCCTGATCGTAAAAGCAGGACAATACGTGACTTCTAACAAAATGTCTTCGTCTGATAGTTCCTCAGATCTGCATCTATAAAAGCTGTTATTCGAACATAAAGTTGTAAAGCCGTTTTGTAAATAATGTTTGCATCATCCGTTCAAAAGAACATGAATTGATAAATTGTAATAATGAATCATTGCCATTCCCCCAACAGCCACACTAATGCCTTCCTTATCTTACCTTTTCCAGTCCGATCCTGGTGATCGCAAAGTACGAGTTCGTGGACTACGTCAACAACAAGAAGATGCCGATGTGCCTCACTTCGGTGGAAGGCTTCTGGAACGCCTCTTTCTTCGTCGCCAGCATCGTGGTATTCTTCATCGTGCCGCTCCTGATCCTGGTGATGCTCTACTCCGTTATCGCCAAGAACCTAATGGACAATCCCGGCATTATAATGTCCAACGCCAGCGGAAACCGGAACAATGTGCTCAAATATCGAAAGCAGGCCATCTTCATGCTGGGCGCCGTCGTCGTGAGCTTTTTCTTCTGCTTGCTACCGTTCCGTGCCCTGACCCTCTGGATCATCATCGTACCGAGCGAGAGTATCGTTTCGATTGGGATGGAGCGGTTCTACATTCTGGTGTACTTCTGCAGGATTATGCTCTACATGAACTCGGCCATCAACCCAATATTGTACAATCTGATGTCGTCAAAGTTCCGCAATGGGTTCCTGCAGCTGCTGGGCTGTGGCAAGATAATCCGTTCGGATAGTATGTCTTCCGGTGCGAGAAAAGGTACGTTCCACACGGCATCGACAAATCTCAGCAGTTCGCACAACAGTTCCTGCCAGAGACGGCTGACCAGGGAGGGAAGCAGCGTGAGTGGAAGCATCCGGGCGGTGACGGAGTACAACAGTAGCAGAAAGCGGTTGCTCTATCAACGGCACAACAGTACGATTTCAATCAAATCTTCCCATGATGATCAGAGCGGTAGTGGCGGAGGGTCGGTACCCGGAGTCAGTTGCACACTGGAAACGACTCCGCTGAAAACGGACAAAATTGACGAACTTGAAGAAACGACAAATTCACTGCCAAATGGTTACGGTTTCCATAGATTTAAGCACGCCACCACTGGTGGCGATAGTAGTAATGTTAGCTCTAGGACTAATAGCTGTAACGGTAAGACTAGTCATCGGGTGAATGGAAGTGTTTCGGTAGAACCGAAAGTCGTTCCCCACACGGACAATAAATATGTAATTGTAAGAGCCGCGGTAGTAGTGATGCGAGAGGTCCAGGAACAGCCCGGAGAGGGAGAGGAAAGCGGAATGCCCAAATCTTCGTCGTCGGTAGAGCCGGATTCGACGGAAGAAAAAGTAACGCTGATTCAGAATACACGCGGAAGCGAACAAATAGTGTCTATCATCACTGCCAAAGAGCGAACCAATGGGAACTATGTGAATCAGGGACAAAGGGTCGATGGGAACGGGGGAGATGAGAGAGACAAGTCGGACCTGAATGATGAGGTAGCTTTTGATGATGAGATTACTAAGATAAGGCAGTTTTACGGCTCGATGGAATGTGATATCTAGGCAGAGCAGAGCGAAGCACGTTTTTTGATATTCGGGCTGTCTCTTGAAGGATGGGAGGAGCTAAGTAGTATTTATATGCGAGCCATAACAGAAAAAGAAACTCCATAGTATTGTGACTACATTCTATTTACTGTGTAAGCTGGACGAAAATCAGTTTCTGTAATAAAATTGTGTTTGACATGAGGAGAGTGGTTTGATTGATAGTTCCGAAACAGCTCCAGATGGGTTTAGCTACTTGCTTTGATCACGGGAAATTTGTTTGATTACATTTGTCTTTCTAAACGACTGTTGTAAGTACGGACGGTTTGCTTGGCTCCCTGGGCGAGAGCTGCCTGAATGCTTTGTTGCATGCAATCGGCCCGAGTTGTTGTAACATCCATGTTTATCATGTTTATCCCAAAGGGTCTTTGCTCACAGTTTCACGCGGCCTTAGCTTTTCGAAACGAACGACCGCGTCTAATGAAAGGCCGCACTGTTATTCTCCATATTCTCCATAAGGATCCAGTAAACTGCGAGTGAAAAGCGCGGTGCGTCATTTGGCTAGAGCCAGTGCTGTAAGCGGTCACATTTTCTTTGATAATCGTCTGCCTTTGCTTCATACCAGAGACGATGTTATATAAATATAAGGCTCTGAACCATTTGGCGATTTTTTTTAACTTTTGGTTAAAATTTGACAGATGGAGGCGTGCGGAGAGAATAAAACTAAATCTGGTTGCACGGCAAGGTTTTTCTGCAAGGTTTGGCAACCCGTACTATTGTGTTTACTTCAAGAGACATTTAATTTGAGTGACTGTCGTCTGCTTCAGCATCATGGTAAAATGAATAATTTTTTAACCGTATCGGTAGTATCGCTATTCAATAAAAGTATTTGAAGAATCAATTTTTGACAACTCTAAGTGAAACCAAATATACCACATTGGAGGGTATATTCTACAGACCGTTGCACAAAATTATTCAATCTGCGATTGTTGCTTCCTATCATGTAGGGGAATTTACGTATTCTCGTCAATCTAAGCAGCGTCTGCACTTCTACTAGCATTTTCTCAGCGTCACGCACATATATGATGTGTCTGTTTGTTTACATTCATCTGCTGCTTGCTTCTCTATCCATTCCAATCGACAGAATTTTTCAAAACGTTTTGAAAGCGTTTTTACAACGCTCCAAACTTCTCAGGTGAGTGTGACTATTGTCGGCAGCCTCTTTTTCTTCGGCAACCTTCCCATTAGAACTGCGTGTTAACCAGCTGTTCTATTATCGGCAACTCTAAATCAACCCCATTTTGTAGTGCGTATGCTTTATTTGAAGAAAAATGTTGCATTACTGGATTGCTCGATCATTCAAATGTAATCAGATTGAAGCTGAAAGGCTAAACAATCGTTTGGACACATTCAGGGAAGTGCGTTGATGGGAAAACATAGTGAAATTAACGTTTAAATTTAGGTTGCCGAAACAGTCAATGGGTGCCGAAGCCAACATTTACCCTATTGAGGATCCAAGAGTAAACTCGTTAGTAATATGTTCAATGGAAGTTAAAGCATTAACACTATTTTTTAGATTTGTGACCGAACTTCAGTATTTGATTTGGGGTTACTTTGATAATGCTCGATGATTGTAGAAAAAAAAATGGGTGAAACTCAAACAATTTAGGTCTTAAAATATGAAACTATGAATGAGTATATAATCAGAAAACCTCATAAGCAATAAGAATACAACATTGAATTTGTTATGGCTCTATCAGAAATACATTTCATAAGTGATGGTATGAGTGCTTTTTCAAACAGGCGAAAAACACGAAACTAGTTTTTCAATATGTTACACATACTTTATAAAAATTATATACGATATCAACGGAAATACCCTAAGCTACAATATGGAACCAATTTTTCTAATTTGGGATAAGCGCAGCGAGTAAATTTAATCTTTATATCATACTATCAAAGTTACCCGCATTATCAAAGATACCCCGTTTTACGGTACTCTGAACTAGTGATGCACCGAATATTGCTATTCGGGCAGGTATTCAGCGTTTACAAAAAATGTTAACTGATATTCGAGCATTTCCCACCCAACAAGTGGCTGACAAAGTGTTTGAGCGGAATTTTGTGTCGGCAAAGTTTGATATTCGGCCTAAGCATCCGGCCGAATATTATGCTGGATGAATATTCGGTGTATCACCACTCTGAATGTTTCTTAGTTCCAACCAGGCATGGAAGATTATTTACATTTATTTCGTGCATTGATTTACATTCATTTGCCTCTATTTTTTCCATCAACAGATTTCCGTAAAATGATGTGTATGAAGCTTTTGTAGGTTTTAATATGAGCTACAACTTTTATCAATAACTCAAATCTGTTTCACATAAGCATGACGAACTAGAGCGGGAAGAACTTGTTATTGTTTTTCGATTTTTCCAATTCGTATCGATCTGGAAAGGAGCATTCTGGAAAATTCAAATTAATTTTATAAAAGAATAACAAGTGGATTATCAAGTGTTGGATGCATATGGTATTCCAACGCATGTCAGAGAAATAAACGCATTTCATTAAAGACACAGAGACGAGCGTATCCATTGTCTTTGATGAGAATGACTATCGGTTAACCCTTGCACTTGGCTCGTTAGCCTTTTCAATTTTCGCTTAACATTTGAAAAGGTCCTATATTTTTTTTTATAAACAAAACTTGTTAGGCCCTTTTCGCGCGAACCGAAGAAGAATTTCCCCTACCTGGTGGTGTTTTTGGTTTGCGTGGGCGTACTTCGGTTTCGCACGTAAAGTGCCTAATGAGTTTTGTTTACAAAAGTTCATAGGCTGTTTTCAAATCTTCCGCGAAAATTATGCCTAGTTTTAGTCATTTGTTTAGCTGTTCGACGAAGAGCCATCGGGAATTAATCAGTCTTAAATAAATTGCGTTGACTTCTACTCGGTCGTTACCAATGCGTAACTTTACGGTTGAAAATTAAACACCTTATATATATGATTGCCAAACTGGGACTGCGGAAAACTGCTGACAGGAAACTTCAAAAGCTGTCCATCAGCTGTAAATTGACTGCCTTCCGACCGAACCATAGCAACGATTTATTTCGGCGAAAGGGTTAATTGTTCCAAAAATTCCAAGCAAACGCACATAAACTTCATTGCATCATCCGGAAGACGGAAAACTTTTTGGGAATGATTGAGCTTCCTCCTGTTCCAATTTACGTATATATAGACACACTTAGATGAATTGCCCTTATCAAGGATGTCACGCAGCTTGTTATTCCAACGCTGGAGTAGAACATCGTTGCAATGATCAAACTACAAAAATATCAAAAGATTAAACAAATTTTGACTTTTAACTTTTTGCAGGCAACTTTGCCACCATTAATGCCGTCATAAAACTATACGGAATAGGATCAAGCAAAATAGCTGCAGATAAAAACAATCCAGTTTGCAAATTATCTTCAGACAAGCCGCATTAAAATGTTTAGCATATTTGTTAGAGATATCATGAAAGCAAAACAGCTTTTTCACGAATGGCTTATGGAAAATTAATATTAATGCTATCGCCATATTGTTATTATTCCATTTGCTTTTTTACAATCTTCGTTTTTCCTTTAAAATAACTTTATTCTCATCAATTCAATAATAAGCAGAAATAAAGATAACGATAATCTTCAAATTGTCTCAGCTAGGAACAATGATTAACATATAAAATAACTATATTTTGTTCCCTGAATTAAAAATGATTAGTCAAATCAACTTTTTCCGAAGGTGGCCTTATTTTTTTGATCTTTCGAAGCACATTTCACATTAGATTTAATCTGTCATCTAAAAATAGCCCTAATAAACAAGTACCATAAACGAACTGTATACCGGATGGGTAAACTATCCCACAAATGGTTTGGATGATACCCCGAGAACGTCGTTAAGCTCTCTTTTATGGTTATTTTTATTAGGGAGACCACAATATGAGTTTAGATAATTTTAGTTATTATTTCACTTTGACGGATTCATTTTTGAACAATGAATTTGGCAAGATCGGACGATATTTATGTATCCCTTTTGACGTAGGACTACGTCTGTGATTTCTTCATGGGGGTACACTTTGTGAAAACCAAAAATGGAACATGTAACAAAATTATGAAAGATTTTGTACGTTAATAACTCAGCTGCCCCTGGACCAATTTCAATAATTTTATCACCAATCGATCAGAAATATTTCTACGCATCCGTTTAATTTAAGACTTTATTATATTTCAAAATGTCACTATTAAAAATTGCACGAATGTGTAACAGTTGCTATGATTATCACCGTTTGCCTGCGAAAAGCGATTCCCCTAACACAGATTTCAATGTTGAATTCCATCCGGTCTCACCAAACAGTGTTTATTCAATCACCGCGTGGTGAGTGGTGGTACTTTCCAGAACACAACGATAGGCTCCCCACAAGCAGCTAGCTATCAAGGCTGGCCTCAATCGATGATCGGATTCAGTTCCAATCACCTTGTGCGGTGGTGTCTGGTCGTCGGCATTAGCAGCAGCAGCAGCAGTGCTTTCAGTGCGTGGCTGCAGCCCACATGAGCATCCATAGAAGGAGTAAGAAGCCACACCGCTATTGATCGGAATCTGTAGCTCTTCGTGAGTCGCTGTGGGCCATCTATGTCAAGTGCGTCATACTAAAGAGTATAAATAGAGATAACCCCGCTCAAATTCCTATTCCTACACGCAGGCAAAAGAACGAACGAATTCCATAAGAAACACTTATGAATTTTAGCCAAAAGAAATCAGTATGAATTTCATTGATTTGCCTTATGCAATATAATGTTGACAAAAAAATAATAAATCGGAACAGACTTGAACCGAACCATGGACGTTGAGAATACGGGGCCATATGTTGACCACTCGTCTTTCAACGCTTGAAAAATGGAGTGGTTAAATGCGTACAAGAGCTACCTCATGTTATCCGGAACTCATTCATAAGTCACGGTTATGCAATTCATATTTGTTGTTCATAAGGCGAGCCTTATGAAATTCTTAAGTCTATTTGCCTCAGTGTACACTGAGGTAAATAAAATTAAGAATTTCATAAGGCTCGACTTATGAACAACACATATGAATTTCATAAGCGTGACTTATGAATGATTTTCGGGTCACATGAGGTAGCTCTTATACAGCTTTAACAATTGCATTTTCCCAAGCGTGGAAATACGAGTGGTCAACACACGGGCCCCGTAATCTCTGTTCCGATTTATTATTTTTTTGCCAACATTATTTTTCATAAAGCAAATCAATGAAATTCATACTGATTTCTAGTGGCTAAATTTCAAGTGTTTCTTATAGAATTCTTACATTCTTTTGCCTGCGTGTACACAAAATACAAGCTCCTATTGTAGTTAACAAATAAGATTTATTATATAAGACCACGTTGTCCTACGTGACCATTGCGTACAACCCCATAGGGCTGTCCCTTGTAGTTTTTATCTTGATTGATGCTTTACTTTTAGTGCGCTTAGCAAGCGTCAAAGGTAAATGGCACAAGTATTGATGCCAAATGGCTTTTATTGTACTTTTAATAAGGATTTAAAATGGTTCTCAATGCATTCGTCATATAACCTTAAAATGTCTCGATAATACACTCTTTAGATCCTTCTTCAGGGTGAGCCAACTAGAAAGATTCTAGTCTTAATGAGTTTTTGGTGTATGTAATAAAGGTAAAGCTATCTTGACCAGGGTTTTATGAATGTTGTTTTATAGAAGCCATGTAGTACTTCATAAAACGTTAAATGTTACTTGGGTGTCTATTTACTTCTGGTTGAAAAAACATAAATTTTGAGCCGCCGGACGATACCAGTACATGAGGTTTAGAAAGTGCCCTTTTTGAGCCCTACCGGAACCGGTTCTAGGTATCTGGGTGTGGCCAGATTCACCTTACGGTCCATGATATGATGTCTTTTTACTTCTGGATGAAAAATCATAAATTTAGAGCCGTCGACGGTACTAGTACGTGAGGTTTTGGAAGTGGCCATTTGTACCCTACCGGAACCGGTTCCAGGTAACCTAAATGGCCAAATTGGAAAAATTCTGTAGTTTTAGGAACATTTTTCTTTCGTTTGAGGCTAATAGATATAGAATTGGTTAAAACATTGATTTTTGGGAGCGAGTTGCACAATGTGTCCCTTTTTTGTAGCGCCACTCCTAGAGGTCACTGAAAGCTTCTTTTGACAGTAATATGTTTGTTTCAAAAATTGAGCGAAAGTGAGAAAATTTCAGGTATCTACCATGTTTTGTTACAAAGTGACTGCTTTTTTTTAAGTCAAAAAAGATCCTAATGCACTAAGAAGGTTAAGAAAACCGTTCTTTTAAGTGTGTGTATATATCATGTTAGAGGCTATAGAGTATTTAAAATGTTTTGTAAGAAAGATCCCTGTGTGCACTCTCCCTTATAAAAAGCATGTTATCAATAGGGGATCAATATATCCCTCATATAGAGTTTTTGATCTAATTTCCGTCCTACTAAGCACAACCCATGCTTTACCTATCTTTTTTGAACTGGTTTGATAAAAAAAATGAAATATTTCTGTCAAAGATGACTTCTAAATTTATTCACCTTTCCATTTGATTGGATTTGATAAAAAGTCACAAATTGTTGAGATATTGTTTAAAATCTAACACTGCTTCTTGATTCTAAATTCATCCTACGAGATTCAATTCCGTCCTAACGCATTGAAACGCCATTAGATTTTCTTCGTCCTACGGATAAACGTAGAAAAAGGGGATTCGCTATGAGCGCTTCTTTTGTTTTGAGAACAATGAGTGTAAATATTCATACAATGCGCTCTTATGCGATTTATGTTGTAGCTAATGAACTAACACATCGGAACAAACCTATTATTGATTTGTGCACGGTGAAATCATTGATATTATTGATCTTTTCTGATCGATAGAAAGGAAATGGACGACAAAGTAGCGCTATACTCTATGTTTTTTTAAATGCGTTTTTAGACATCTTTCAGAAAATACGGACTTCTGAGACTTTGGGGGTTTTGAGAATTTATAATTTTACAGAACATATTTCCCTGTAAGCCCATAAAAAAAACCGATTCATGTTTTGATTTTTCGGCCAAGATACAGTTTCGGACATAAATGTAGAACATCGCAATTTTTTTCATGTTCACGAAATATTCTGAAATTTCAAGTATTCGGAAAAAAAAATGAGCGTAATTGGTTGAATCTATAAGAAGTTTGAGAATTTTTAGTAAAACCCTACTATTCAGCTCCTCATTGTTGATAAGTATACATAATGAGCCTTGCTTCCAACATTAGAATCAGATCTTAAGCAATTGACTGTTTCATGGCCCCTCCTTGCATCAATCATATCTTTCGATGGATAATTCGTCGAACGAGGTTGAAGATATGATCACTGTGCTACAATGGAACTGCCGTAGTCTAGGGCCTGTTCATAAACTACGTAGACAGTTTTTTGGGATTCTTGACCCCCCCCCTCCCCCTGCGTAGACAATTGTCCATACAAAATTATTAAAATTTGTATGGGCCGTGGATAAATGTCAACCCCCCCCCCCTAAACTGTCTACGTAGTTTATGGACAGCCCCTAGTGCCTAAACTAGACTCGTTCAAAGTTTTACTTCACAATTCTGATTATACTCAAATACTCTGTGAAACATGGCTTTCTTCCGATAAAGAACTCAACTTCCACGATTTTAACATTATACGCCTGGATAGAGACGATTCTTATGGAGGAGTACTTTTAGGGATCAAAAAGTGCTACCCTTTCTACAAAATTTCCCTTCCTGCTCTATCAGGCGTCGAAACCGTCGCTTGCCAAATAAACAAAGACGTTTGCATAGCTTCAGTATACGTTCCACCAATAACCTCCGTTAGCCGTAGTCAACTCTGGAATCTAGTTTCGATTCTTCCATCTCCAGTATTGATTCTGGGTGATATGAACTCCCATGGTACTGGGTGTGGCGATCCATATGATGACAATAGAGCGGTTATTTTTTACGATTTATGTGACGACTTCAATTTGACTATTTTGAACACTGGTGAAGCGACACGTATATCAAAACCTCCGGCTCGGGAAAGCCGACTCGACCTATCTTTGTGTTCAAGATCGCTATCATTGGATTGTCTGTGGAAGGTTATCAATGATCCCCATGGTAGCAATAATTTGCCAATCATCATTTCAATTAAGTGTGGCCCTCAATCTGCAGAACCATCTCGAGTTCCATTTGATCTTACAAGGAACATCGACTGGCAGAATTATGCAATGGCGGTGACAATCGGTGTCGAATCAATAAATATGCTTTCACCATTGGAAGAATATCGATTCCTCGCCGATTTGATGTACAAAAGCTCACTGGAAGCACAAAAAAGAAAAGTTCCAAGTGCACTCTTCAAAAAGAGACCTGCCACACCTGGATGGGACGAAGAATGCACAAAATTGTATGTAGAAAAATCTGATGCTTTCAAAGCTTTTCGTAGACACAAAACCTCCACATACTTCGAGGAATATTCAGGAAGCAGCGACGTACAAGCAAGCAGTGTCCAGTCCGGATCGATTTTCGTGGAAGGAAGCGATGGTTCGCATAAGCAGAATGGAACATGGGAGTTGGTGTAGAAAGTTGTAGGCAGTCGTTGGGTGTTCAAAGTGCAACGGAACGAATCAAATGAAGTCGTCCGCTACAAAGCAAGGATAGTCGCGCAGGGATTTACTCAGTGCTATGGCGTCGATTATGATGAAGTGCTCGCCCCTGTGACCAAACATGCTACACTCAGAGTCCTGTTGTCCCTGGCTGGAAAGAGAGGTATGGCGTTGAAGCACTTGGATCTCTATGGAGAAATCGAAGAAGAAATCTATATGCGTCAACCACCTGGCTACGAGGTTCACGGAAAGGAGGAGATTGTTTGCCGACTTCGTAGGAGCATATACGGACTGAAACAGTCAGCTCGATGTTGGAACCGGAAGCTAACCGGTGTTCTGACACAAATGGGTTTCAAAGCAAGTGTCGCGGATCCGTGTCTATTTATGGCAACCAGAAACGATAAGAAAATCTACCTTATCGTTTACGTGGATGATTTTCTGATCAGATGTGAGAGCGACGATGAAATAACTCGTGTTCAGAAGCAGCTGAGTCAGCATTCCGAAATAGTTAATCTCGGCGATGTGAAACATTTCCTAGGACAGGAAGTTCGAAGGGTGAATGGCGTGTTCAGTGTGAGTTTGACCAACTACTTTGAACAACTGGTTGCCAGAACAAGTCTTAGCGAAACAAAGACAGCAAGAACGCCCATGGATCAGGGCTATCTGAAGGATGAGGTTGACAGCAAACCATTCGAAGATGGTACGAAGTACAGAAGCGTGGTAGGTGCACTACTATATGATGCGGTGTGTGCACACCCGGAGCGACAAGTGTCAGGATTCTTGGTCGGAAATTCAGTGCTTCCACGGAGGCTGATTGGACCGCTGCAAAGCGCGTGGTACGCTATTTGAAAAGAACGATGGACTGGAAACTGCAGTTTGGAGCCAAAAAGGTGACTACTCGAGGACTTTGGTGAAAAACAGGTGAAAGCAACAGTAATAAACGAAGACAACCAGGGCTGTTTGAGTTTCGCACCTTCGCACAGTTGTTCAAACCTACCGAAAACGTGCGTTTTTTATTTTGGGTATGTAAACGTCATTTTGGAAGGGTAGTGTCTTCAGAGAAGTTGTTAGATACTTTGTAAGCTTTGTTTTGAAGTCAGTAAAATTAGGATCTATCCACCTAGAAGGGCAATAGAAAATTCAAATTTTGTAAACATGCTCAAAAGTGGTTGGCATCTTGAGCAAAGTTGTAGATAATGCAAATACTAGCAACTTTGCTGAAGGTGTCAATATCGTATACTCAATGTATGATGAGTTAACTGACGTTTTTATAAAAACTCCCTCAAAAATCATTTTTTGTTAGAAAAAATATTCACAATTTGATTTTAGCAGTATGATTTGTTCTAGATATCATCAAAACATGCATTTTATTAGAAGACATTAGGTTGTTATAATGAACCTATCAAAAGTTATTCAATATTTTAACATAAAAATAGGTCATTTTCTACGCAAAATATCTGGAGAACGGGGGAATACGGGCAAGCCAAACCATCTTCATTCAAAAAGTATGCCTTAGAACTACAAAATACAAGTAGTTTCATTAGGTTCTGATAGGTTCTACGTTTGGCATGTTAGAAACACATTTGCCATACTACCAACAACATCCAACCTCTACAACACGTCATCTCTCATTCAAACAACACTGTATAGCTTTTTCGGCTTCACATCATGATCCTAGCAAGCCATGATAAAAACGTTTAGCTGGCGCATCAACACAACAATGTGCTTATGAAATTGGCTTTACGTGAGGTGCTTAGAAGAAAGTGAATTGTGAAGTGCAGCTTGCAGCTCAGTTCGGTTGAGATTTGTCAAATTTAATTCAGTATAACAAGACCGCTGATGGAAAACGATTTATAGAAAATGGAGGCAACAACAATAGTAAAAGTTTAGTCTGTTTTTCCGTGAAGTGCCGTGCCGCGTGTTTATTTTCGATCCTTCCGATGCCAATACGTGTGTCCCCGTGAGAACTCTGTGCGCTTTGGTCCGCCCACACATTTCACTCAAATTTCTTAAAATTTTGCATGAATGACTCGAAAATACCTCATTGTGGGTAAGATGCGTTCTGAAATATTGCTACTCTTTTGGAAAAACTTCTGGAAAATTCATTTAAAAATGGTTTCATACATCACCAGTCTGTGCAGACTAATAATCGTTGACGTACATGATTTATATGTTTTGTTTAAAAATTATCGTATAGTTCAATATTGTAAAGGAATAAACAGTAAAAGCTGTTGCTGGCATGCTCAAGCATACTAAGTTGTTGTTTATAAATAAACATTAAGCTCCCATAAAAGGGTCACTCTTGCCCCGTAGCATTGTTAAACGGCAGATACATGGCATTTTGAAAATAAATCATAAACAGTTTTTGATAGGGTCTAATTTTAACTTCATTTATGATACATGAAGACAATGTTATAAACTTACAATTCGGTATAGTTCCCTAGATCCCTTTGGAGTCAGAAATTTCTTTCAAAATACACCACATCAACATCAAATTATTTTTAATAAAATGAAAAGTTTATTCCTTAAAAAATATATGCTCGTTTCTCTTACAAGATATCACTTTCAATTTTCATATTATAGCTGTTGCGCATTTTCTATGGTAAGTGGTAAAATTAAGTAGATGAATAATGTGCTTTAGGTACCTGAATGCTCTATTTCCAAAAGTCGATAGTCATTTTATAGCAAAATAAAAAAAAAAGTTGTATGCAAGTAGCCTACCGATAAAAAGTCGATAGATGAAAAAGTAGGAAGACAAAATAAACATTAACTAATAAAACAAACTTTGCACCATTGAAACGATCCTACCGCTGATATAGTTACATTGGTATTTCCCGGCATGCAATTGTACGGACGGACATCAACGACACACGGCAGTTTCGGATAGTTGCTATTCTCGTTTACTATCTGGGACAGATAGAGCCTACTCTCATTCGACAAAAAGCACAGAGCAAAGCTTACTCGCGGGGAAAAGAAATCAATAAATAGATGGAGTAGAATAAATAGTTCCTACTGCTCTCTGGGATTGCGCTATTAACATTCCGGGTCATTCGAAAACAAAACATGACATAATTTGATAATGACAGGGACTGGGCGTTGTTGGGATGCGAGCGCCCTACTACGTGATTGATGATCCAGCTGGATAAGTTTGCAGTTTCCATTCCGCACGTGTTCACAACCTTAACTGCCAAGTAACGGGCGGCATGAGTAAGTAGTTTTAATCTAATTTAAGTTCTTGTTGTTTCTTTCTTTCCTAAATCTGCTGGGTAGTTAGCGCTGCTGTCGAAAAACGAAAAATGGAGTTGTTGATTTTTGTAGGGGAGCGCAGATGTGTCCCCAATCGGTTAGGAAGCGTAGGTTTCCTTAAATCGACGCTGCACATGCTGGTAGGCGTTGTAGATTCTGTAGAAAAAAAAAGCAATTTAGCGTGATTTGGAGCGATGATACCGAGATGTTGGGAGGATTGGAACAATCAATTTTACTTTGTCTTTGCCGCCTTGAAGGACTTTTTCCTGTTCTTTGGCTTCTTGTCCATCGAGTCGAGCGAGTTGGAGGAACTAGAGGTAGGCATCTCGAGCGGTTCGATGTCGGTGCAGTTGTCTGAAAGAGGGAGAAAGTGAATGGAATGTGGTTTGTTAGGATGGGTTTTTTTTTCTACAAGAATGGAAAATTGGTTGACCAGTTTTTTAAAGTTTGACCCTCTTCATTAGATAGAGATATAATTAAATATACATTTTACCAAAACTTAACATTAGACATATGTGTCCAAATAATGGCTGCATTCAGTATAATAGAACCGACGAACCGACATGTCACTGGAGCATTTGGTTTGTCCGCAATTTGATTTGTCAAATGAGCGATTCGATCGGTCAAATGAGCGACCAGATCTGTCAAATAAGATGAGACGCAAACCAAGTCGATATAAATTTTACTTGTGTACGTTTCCTTGCTCACGTTATGACGCGATTGGATGACTAGATGGCGGTATTTTAAATATGGCGTCTTGGGCAAGAATTTAAATGTAGCTTCTATTAGCTGCCACGTCGGCTCGTCAGTGATAATAGTGCTTTTCATTTGTATGAACAACTATAAATGAGGATCATATTTTTAAAATTATTATTACAAAAAACGCTTGATAGGCTATTGACTATTTCTACTCGAGATTTGACTAGGTACTGAGGTACCTAACGCTTAAATTTTCAGGAGTACTAGTTTATAAGGCAAAAACATTCGGTTTATACCCCGCAAGGGCCCACCAACCCTATTTTCGGGCCGTTGAATATAAAGTCTGAAAAACGCTTGATAGGCTGTATATCACATTGGTGTCAATAAAAAGCAGAGGCGCGATGAGCGGGTGGGACAGGCAGTCCCCGGGCGGAAGGCACTCCGCTGGTGGAACGACGAAACCAAAAGGGCAGTAAAAACCAGGCGAAAAGCACTCCGGAAGCTCAAACGCACCTCCCCAAACGATCCAGCAAGAGAAGAGGTCCTCGCGAACTATCGTCAGCAGCACAACAAACGCCGACAGGAGATCCGGACGGCGAAACAAAATTGGTGGTCGGACTTTCTGGAGAGTATCAACGCCGAACAATCGTCAGCGGAGCTATGGAGTTGCATTATGTCCTTAGCGGCAAGCGGCGATCATATCCGCTCCAGATTCGAACAGACACCATCACTGATCCAACCGTCGTAGCAGACGAACTGGGCAAATACTTCGTCAAACTATCCGGCATCTCGGAGTACAGCGACGACGACCTACCGATCAACAGCCCACTCTCCTGGGAAGAACTCGTGTTCGCTTTCAGTCGGAGCAACGGGAACTCGGTCGGACCGGACGAAATCGGCTACCCGCTGCTAAAGCACCTTCCACCCAAAGGAAAAACGAAACTTCTCGACCTCTACTCTGGACCACTGAAGATTACCCGAAAAACTGGAGAGAAAGCCCCGTTATACCGTTACCGAAAACCAATGTCGGGACCAAGGACATCACTGGGTTTCGTCCCATTGCACTGACCTGCTGCATGGCCAAAGTTTTGAACGGATGGTCAACAGGAGGCTGAAGCAACATCTTGAGGCCAAGGGGCTGCTTGACCATCGGCAGCACGCCTTCAGCCAAGGATATGGCACCTCCACCTACTTCGCCACTCTTGGGGAAGTCCTGAAGGAAGCAAAGGACCAAGGTCATCACGCGGAGATCGTCTCGCTGGACATCTCCAAAGCGTTCAACCGAACATGGACACCAGCTGTATTGAAGAAGCTTGCTGATTGGAGCCTGAAAGGACACATCCTTCACTTCGTCCGGAACTTTCTGACGGACCGATCTTTTCGGGTTTCGGTTGGGGTCTTTGACCAACTACCCAAGAACTTTTACATATTCGTCTACGTGGATGACGTCCTCATTGTAACGATGGGTCCTACCCTGCAGAGGACGAAACTGTGAGCGCAAGCGGCAGTCTCCTCGGTGGTCACATGGGCTGACTCTGTTGGTTTCCAGCTTTCCGCCGGCAAAAGCGTGCGCTGCCATATATGTACCACCAGGCATCACAACAACGGACAGGCCATTATAATTAAAAAAAAACAAGCAATACCGACCAAAAACACCCACCGTGAGGGTCTTGGGAGTGCTCCTCGATCGGAATTTATCCTTTGAGCCGCACTTCCAAGAAGTAAAGAAGGACTGTCGCAATCGGTCCAATCGGATTAAGACCATCTCCCACCCCGACCGATCCAACAATCGTAGCTCGAGTCAGCATCGACAGTCGCCTACTGTACGGTGTAGAGATTACATGCCTTGCCGCCGAGAAAACCGTCCAGATTTTGGAACCGGTGTACAACGGCTACGTTCGAACAGTCTCCTGCCCTCTACCCCGGCCGACACTGCATGCGTTGAAGCCGGTATCCTACCTTTTCGGCTCGTTTTCACCGCAGCTACTGCTACCAAAGCCGCTGCCTTTCTCGCTAAAACGTCGGGAAACAACAGGATCGTTCTTCTCGACGAGGCGAACCGACTCCTCCACACGGCCGCCGACGAAGATCTCCCTCCAGTGGCCAGGGTCCACTGGCACGGATACAAAAGTTGGCTATTGCATAAGATCAAAATTGACAGCCGAATCAAGGACCGCTCCAGGGCAGGAGACAACTCGCTGGCTTTACGCCGGACAGTTGTCGAAACTCTCGGGGCGCACTACCAAGGTTATGAAGCTAGGTACACCGACGGCTCTCTCTCCAGGAGTGGAGTGGGAATGGGGGTCTCCGGAGATGGTCTGCTTGTGAGCAGATCGCTCCCGACCCAGTGCTCGGTGTTCTCAGCTGAGGCAGCGGTCATTCTCCACGCGGTTAAGTTACCGGCCAACCGGTCGATATTAGTCGTAGCTGACTCACACAGCGGGATATTGGACCTAACAACAGAAACACCGAAGTATCCGTGGATCCAAGGAACGATAAAGCACGCGCCGCCCAACACAGTATTCATGTGGGTACACGGTCACTGCGGGATCCAAGGGAACGTAATAGCCGACCACCTCGCCGGCTCAGGCCACACCGGACTCAGGTCCAAGACAATGTACCGCTCCAAGATGTCAAAAAGTGGATTAAGCGGACTATTCGGAGAGCCTGGGACAACGAGTGGAGTAACAACAGGACACATCATCTTCGGAAGATCAAGGCGACCACCGGAACCTGGAAGGATCAACCAAACCTACGAGAACGCCGAGTGGTGTCAAGGCTGCGCACAGCAGTGTCTCCCACAACTTCGGAGGAACACCGTTCCGGAGGACTTGCGAAACCTGCGGAGTGCCAGCACATCCTCGTGAACTGCACGGAGTTGGAAGATCTTCGGGCTGCCTTCGGCTTGGAGTTAATCAGCATTTGGAACCTGTTGGGCGACGAATTCCTGGGCAGCAGCTGCCCTCATCACCTTCCTAAAGGAGGCGAACCTTTACCACAATATCTGAGCGTTCCTTGTTTGTATTTCCGTTTTGTTGGCCCTTTTGGCAGTTTTCTACACCTTTTCATGATAGCAAGATAAATGTAACACAGCCAAGATTGGGAATCTTCTTCTGAGAACCCAATTTTTTCTCCTTTTTTTCAATTTTAAGAGATGAACTAGCCATATGGCTTAAAATCTCTATAATAAAGAAAAAAAAAACTGAATCATTTTAGAACGTACTGAATCACGTCAGAAAAATTCGGAATCACTCCTGAAAGTACTGAATCACTTCAGAAATCTTTGGAATCGCTCCGAAAAGTACTGAATAATTCCAGATAGTTTGAAATCAATTCTGAAAGTAATGAATCACTTAAGAGAAGCTCGAAAATTCTTCGGATAGTATTGAATGACTTAAGAAAATTTTGAATCTCTTTGAAAAAATACTGAATCTTTCCAGAAAGTTTGTAATCGCTTCCGCAAGGACTGAATAATTTCGGAAAGGAGTGAATCACTTCACGAAACATCGGAAAGTACTGTATCAATTCTTTCAAGTTTACAATCACTTCTTCAAGAGCTGTATCACTTTGTAAAAACTTAATGACTTCAGAAAAGTTTGGAATCCCTTCGAAAAATATTTAATCACTTCAGAAAAATCGGAATCACTTTGGAGAGCACAGAATCATAGAAAAAAAAAGTTTAAAATCTCTTCTGAAAGTACTGAAACACTTTAGAAAATCTCGGATTCAGTTTGAAAAATACTGATTTACTGCAGAAAAACTTTAGATAGTACAGACATAATTGAGCATGAGAATGATCAACCGCCGGCGGTTGCTACTCCTTTATTACAAGATTACCTGACAGAGAAGCAACAAACGATGCGTTGGACTAGCATATGCATCTGCAATGTGTAAAATCTGGTGATCTCATACTTAACGATAGGCAATAACAGCGCTGGCCGCTTCCAAATGTAGGTCAATTAGACCGTCAAAAACCGAGAGATCCTCCTCACTTCCACGAATTTTTCAATACTTTTTCAACAGGATTCACTTAAGGGAGTATTGATTTGTATCGCTAAGCCACTCAATTGTGACACATCGAAAAAGGTCTCGGTTCAACTCTCCACAACTCGATGTTCACTAACTCGATGTCGAGTTATATAATCATAATAAAAATGAGTGTCATGGCTACTGCGATAGCTAATTTGTATGGGATTGTCATTCTATAAATCGATAATTCTATAACTCGAGTTGTAGAGAGTGCACTGTAGTTACGTTTCCAAAAACGAGATCAGTCCAAACTGACATTACATTACATTAGGAAAGTTTGGAATCACTTTGGAAAAGTTCAGAATTACTTCAGACAGTACTGAATAACTTGAGAAAAGCTGAAAAAAAAATAGCACGTACAGAATAACTTCGAACTGTACAGTCTTTTACTAAAGTTTTGAATCACTTCGGAAAAATTGGAAACACTGGATCGGTGTATTCAGCTCATAACATATTTGGTAACTTCAAAAAAGTTTGAGTTCAGTAAGGAAAATGTTTAATCACTGAAAGATAGACTCACTTCCGAAAGTGTTAAATTTTCTGGACTGATTTAACACTTTCGGCAGTAATGCCACGAGTTCTTGGGAATGTCTGAAACAAGAACCTGATATAAACGTAAAAAGCTGGCACTGAAACAGTAAACGTATTGCCTATTAAGGTTTCCAAAGGTAACATCAATTGTAACAGCACAAACATCTCTTGTTCTTATTTCAAAGATTTGCTTAGTGACGATTGCGTTATTGACACGCACACATGCTCGAGGAGTTTGGCATTCCACTTTTGCTAAAAGTAGCAAAGGTTGGGTTCACTAGATTTCCTAGATACAAGTTTCCTTTACGAAAGTGAGGTTCTTGTACGGGAGCCACATGTGCCATTTTGCATTAATCTACATAGATGTACCGTTGCTGTCCTTCTATGCTGAAGGTTGATTTGAACTATCTTACCAGTAGTCATAATTTATAACTACTCAAGATATCACAAATCCACTTCCAGCAGCAACGTAGAAACCAAATTGGTAATGATTTTTAAAACGTCAGAGATATTCTGAGTAAAACGCATAAAGCGAATCCATATTTATGAATCTATATTTTTTTGTTATTTTGATTTCAACTATCATCATATCTATAATCCTGCATCTTATTTAGCGTAGTAATTGTGACTTAAGAAGGGGGCCACGGAGAAACAAAAGTCCGTTGCGCCATTGCTTCGGTTAGCGCAGTAAGGGCTTCATACTGCGGAGGTTTTGATTTGATAACATACTGGTAGTTTTGGGAACTTTGTTTTGCCCACAAATGTTCAGGAAAATTTTAAAAAATTTCCATGGTTTTTCCTGAAATTAGGAGAAAGTCAAGTATGATATGAGATAAATAAGAAAGCACAAATTATGGTGCTTGTAAACTGTGACGGAACTTTTGGAAACTAATCATAATTTCAAGAAGAAAGGATAAAGGGACATTGTAGATATTCAAGGAACATTCAAACGATTTTCCACCCTTCGGGTTTTTGTTGTGTAGCAAATGCCACCTTCGCCACCTGTAGAGTACGGTGCTGCTCGATAAAGTGCAAATGTTTTGACGCATCGTTATTTAAGGCAGATTTATATTTTAAGGGTGCTGGTCAATATTGGGTGTGAAATTCCGTCGAAAGTGCTCATCCGATGAGAAAAGTTAGATGAATACCATGTGATTTAAAGTAACGCATGATGGATTTTGGCCCTGCTAGAAACTGATCCGGGGGTTTCCGGAACATGGTCGGATGGGGAAAGTATAGTCCTGTGCTCTGAATATTACTACCATTCAACTGGTTTTTGAATTCTCATGTCATTTGATGTGGCACTGATGGGTTTAAATTTTTTAAACTTTTGTTAATTTCAAGCTGCTTTTAGTTTCATGGCATTTATAAATCAGAACATATACTGGCCTACATCTCTGAAACCAGTTCACAATTTCAAAAATATTGAAAAAGTTGAGCAAAGTTGTGTATTTCAATGATGTCAAAAATTTCTTAGAACATGATATATTAAAATCAATAATATCTCTTTAGAGTTAAGATGTAGAAACAGTATTTTCAGCAAATGATCATAAAATCAACTGCTCTGCAAGTTTATCACTATCTCGTAACTGCAAAAAGATAGAATTTGGATGTGTTATATGAAGTGTATTACTTGTTTTCAGTTAGTTTTCATTCGTCTTGTGTCTTGCAGTTATAACCAAGCGAAACCGAAGTGCCAAAAACATCAGTTCAGCCGATAGCTCATTCTTGTTCTGATCAGTAGACTGAAAAATTGTTTTCAATAAACAGAAGCAATCTTACATTTACAGCGAGTAAAAATAAAAAAAATATAAAAGTTTTATAATTTCACACGTGAAAAGTAGTGAAATCGGTAGCTGTGCGTGACGGTGTCTGAGTGCTCGTAGTGAGGAAGAGTTTGGTCAGCGGGACAGTAGGAGAGTTTTCACGGAACCGATTCAGACGCCATCAAGCAAACCGCATTTGCTTTGTTGCTGCAGGGTGTGAACGGAAGAAGCCATTTCGTTTTTGTCACTGTTTCAATTGCGGTCTAGTGTTTTACAAACGGTAAATCTTTAGGCGGAAGGCAGGCAATCTAGGAACTAAAACTTGCTTCTTTGTGACTCGAGGACATCAGGTTCTAAGCTCGTGTGGTAAGAGGTTGGCCGATCTCACAGGGGACACACAGCTTCTGGGCGACGGTCAAATCATCGAACGGCAAGTAAAATGGCTGACTAAAATGTACTGCCTTTTTATGCCAATGAGGAGTTTTTTTGTGGAGACATCCATCTAATTGTTTTGTATTCCATTTTGCTCTTGTTCTTTTTTTCTGGTGCCATTTTCCTTGTTCTTATTTTATTGTTTTGATTGAATTTTGGATTATAATATCAAAGCATTATAATATGAATTCTTCCAGTATTGCTTGCACTATGGACCCCTATTACCGTAGGGGTACTAGTTTTAATGACTGGTACACCCGGCTTAACTATATTTTCAAAGTTAATAAAGTGAAAGAAGAAGACAAAATGGCTTATTTTGTCACTCTTAACGGACCGGTAATGTTTGATGAAATCAAGTTATTGTATCCGGCTGGAAATTTTGAGGAGGCAGCTTTTAACGATTTAATTTCTAAGGCTGTGAACCATTTGCCGAGTTAAATTTAACTCGTGGTTAAAAGTAACATTTCAAAAGTTATTTTCTATGTTCGAAAATCCCTGCGCTGTCTAAGTTGAGCCTAAGTTGAAAAACAGGCTGGACAAGACTGACTCAGATCTGGTCCAGAGATATAAATTTAGTATCAGAATACAAAACCCTGATGAGACGACAGAGGATTGCATATTATCATTGAAATTACAAGCAGAATTTTGCGCTTTTGCCAACTTTAAGGAAGTAGCCATAGTGAGGAGAAGCTTACATTATCTAATGCTGAAAAAAATATTGCTACATGGGAGGTTGCAAAAGCAAATGCAGGTACAGCGGATGCTCCACAAAATGGAAATGGAGATCGAGTAGCGGCAATTGACAGCGGTTCAAGGGGACATTTCGGGGCAACATTTGGGAAAATGGCGAGGGCCAACGGCCATAAAAACCAAGGAGAAGAGTTCAATGAAGAAGCCGGAAGCAGCAGAGGTTCGATCAAAAGCCGTTTGGGTTATAGGCCATATGAGATTACGCAGCGTTCAAATGAGCGTAAATAGTACGATGAACCAGGTACCCAGGACTAACCATTTCCATCAGAATCCGAGATACCAGCAAGGTCAACGGCCTGACTATTCACAAATAATTTGCAACTGCTGTGGAGTAAAAGGACATATTAAAAAGAAATGTTTTAAATTGAAGAATCTCCATCGTGATGCTGTAAATCTGGTAGATTCCTATCAGCCAGGGTCTTCAGCAGATGAACATGAGACATGAGGAAAGGATGAGGACGACAATGCATGTTGGTTTCTTCTATAAACAAAATTAGCAATCCATGTCTGTTGCGAATACATATTGTAGGGAAAAGCATTGAAATAGAGGTTGACTGTGGGTTATCTGTGTCTGTTATAAAGGGTGATACGGACAAAATTTGGTCAATATCAACTTGACGTATTTCTTTCAATTTTGCATTTAAAAAACCTGAACACCCCTCATTTTGAAGGTGTGTGTGTGTAGAATTTTGCTCCTATTTTGATTTTGGAATTCACTCTTCAGTTGTCAAAATGCCGTCCAAGCAAGAAGAGCAGCGTATCAAAATTTTGCTCGCGCATCGCGAAAATCCGAGCTACTCGCACGCAAAGTTGGCAAAATCGCTAAAAGTTGCCAAATCAACCGTTACAAATGTAATTAAAGTGTTTGGGGAACGTTTGTTGACAGCCAGGAAGTCTGGATCGGGGGGAAATCGAAAACCGGAAGCCGCTGAGACGACAAAGAGAGTTGCCGGTAGTTTCAAGCGAAACCCTAACCTCTCTCTCCGAGATGCCGCAAATAAGCTGGGTGTATCGTCTACAACCGTGCATCGAGCCAAAAAACGAGCCGGACTATCGACTTACAAGAAGGTAGTGACTCCAAATCGCGATGATAAACAAAATACGACGGCCAAAGCGCGATCCCGGAGGCTGTACACGACGATGCTGACGAAGTTTGACTGCGTGGTAATGGACGACGAAACCTACGTCAAAGCCGACTACAAGCAGCTTCCGGGACAGGAGTTTTATACGGCAAAAGGAAGGGGAAAGGTAGCAGATGTTTTCAAGCACATGAAACTGTCAAAGTTCGCAAAGAAATATCTGGTTTGGCAAGCCATCTGTACCTGTGGCTTGAAAAGCAGCATTTTCATAGCTTCCGGGACTGTCAACCAAGAAATTTACGTGAAAGAGTGTTTGAATAAACGTCTGCTGCCTTTCCTGAAGAAACACGGTTGTTCCGTACTGTTTTGGCCGGATTTGGCATCTTGCCATTACGGTAAAAAGGCCATGGAGTGGTACGCCGCCAACAACGTGCAGGTGGTTCCCAAGGGCAAGAACCCTCCCAACACGCCAGAGCTCCGCCCAATTGAGAAATACTGGGCTATTGTCAAGCGGAACCTAAAGAAGACCAAAAAACTGCTAAGGGCGAGCAGCAGTTCAAGGCAAACTGGCTTTCTGCGGCGAAGAAGGTGGACAAGGTGGCTGTACAAAATCTGATGGCAGGGGTCAAGCGTAAGCCCCGGCAATTCGGATTTGGAAAAGCGGAAGCCTAACTGAATATTTTTCCTGAATTTTATACTAATTGAACTTGAAAAAGAAATTTAATTTGATTTTTTAAATAAACGATTTCACCGATTTACACGCGTTTTCCCTTGACCAAATTTTGACCGTATCACCCTTTAGGTAAATAAAAACCAATATTGGTTGAAATTTGATAACCCTTTGCAAAGTTATTGCAAACACTTAGTGGTTGTAAATGGGTCTAAATTGAAAATAGAGGGAGAGGCGACAGTTTTAGTAAAATGTAATGGCAAGGATAAGTTAATGCAATTATTGGTGCTTGATTGCGAGAACGAATTCTGCCCTTTGTTAGGCCGAACATTTGCTTTTTTTTTACAGAATCTTTGATAGTCAACAACATGAATCATGAGCAGAGCAAGGACACTGTTACAAATCTAAGAAAAAGATTTCCAAAAGTTTTCGTTAAAGACTTTTGTCATTCAATCAAAGATTTTAAAGCAGAATTGGTGCTTAAGAACGAGAATCCCATATTTTAAAAAAAGCCCACGATGTCCTAAATAGATTGAGGGACAAAGTTGGTTATTATTTGGATAAATTGAAAAAAGAAAAAGTCATCACACCTATAGATACTAGTGAATGGGCCTCACCTATTATAATTGTAATAAATAAAATAACGATATAAGACTAGTTATTGATTGCAAGGTTTGGATAAACAAATCAATAGTGCCCAACACTTATCCTTTGCCAACAGCACAGGATGGCAGGATGTATGGTTTTTGTGCCCTTGATTTAGAAGGTGCTTATACTCAGTTGGAATTGACGGAAAGGTCCAAGAAATTCGTTGTCATTAATACCATGAAAGGTTTATATACTTATAATAGACATCCGCAAGGAGTTATCAAGTGCATCTATTTTTCAATAAGTAATGGACAAGGTGTTGGAGGGAATTGAAAATGTGTCTTGTTATTTGGATGATGTTTTGATTGCTGGAAAAACCCTGAAGGAATGCAATGAAGAACTTTTGTTAGTTTTGGGAAGATTAGCAAATGCTAATATTAAAGTTAATTTTGAAAAATGCAATTTTTGTGTAAGGAAGCTCACGTATTTAAGGCACATTATAAGCGAAAATGGATTGATGTCTTGCTCTGACAAAATTTCTACTATTGAAAAAGCAAATGCTCCAAAGAACGAAACAGAACTGAATTTTTTTTTAGGTTTGATCAATTATTATCATAGGTTAATCCAACATTTATCAGCTAAATTATACCATTTGTTCAATTTACTGAAGAATAATGTAAAGTATATTTGGGATGACAATTGCCAAAGGGCTTTTGATGAAAGTAAGAAAACCTATAGTTGTTGTCTCCGACGCCTCTAGTTATGGTCTTGGTGGGTTAATCGCTCACGTTGTGTATGACAACGAGCAACCAATATGTTTTACATCTTTCTCATTAAAGCAAGCACAAAGAAAATACCCCATTTTACATTTGGAAGCTTTAGCTTTAGTTTGTAATATTAAAAAGTTCCACAAATATCTTTATGGGCTACCTTTTACAGTATACACAGTTGACTTGGCAGTATACGTCTTCGAAATAATTTATAGACCATCAAATAAATTGGGAAATGCTGATTTTTGCTCAAGATTCCCTCTTCAGCAGGAAGTTCGTGAATAATTAGACGTCATTAAAAGTATAAATTTAAGTTAAATTGTTCCATCGGATTCAAAAAAGATTGCTGAAGGTACGAAGAATGACGAATTTTTTCAAGAAATCATATTTTACATGTGTAAGGGATGGCCTAAAATGACGAACAAATGTTTAAAGGATGTTTTCGCATATCAGCAGGATCTAGAAATGGTGGATGATTGTATATTGTACAACGACAGAGTGATAATACCAGCCACAATGCAAAAAGAAATATTAAAGCTGTTGCATGGCAATTATGCTGGTATAGTCAAAATGAAGCAGTTCGCAAGGCGAATGGTTTACTGGTTTGAGATAAACTCATATATAAATAAATACGTGACGAGTTGACAGCCTTGTGGCAGTATGGCTATTCCTCATCAAACTAAAGTTGAGTCTAAATGGACACCTACGGTCAGACCTTTTAACCAAGTCCATATAGATATCTTTTATTTTCAACATCATACATTTTTGTTATTTGTGGACAGTTTCTCCAAATGGATAGAGATAGTATGGATGAGACAAGGAACAGATGGCAAAAAAGTTTTAAAAAAATTAGTTGAAATTTTTGCACGTTTCGGGTTACTTGATGTTTTAGTGTCGGACAATGGTCCTCCTTTCAGCTCTTATGCATTCATCAACTTTCTTGAGAGGCAAGGTATTAAGGTACTTTTTTTTTTTTTTAATAATTCGTTTATTTTTCCAGGCTCATTTGCTGTAGCTTTGCGGAGCCGATATTCATTGTTTAGTATTAAGGTACTGAAAAGCCCTCCGTATAACCCATCTAGTAATGGACAGGCAGAAATACTAGTTAGGACAGTAAAAGAAGTGTTAAAGAGATTCTTAAATGAACCTGCAATGCTTGAGTTGGATCTGGAACACCAGATAAATTTGTTCTTTATTAACTACAGCAATAATAACATGACGAGAGACGGACATTTTCCGTCGGGTAGGATATTTTCCTACGAACCAAAGATTTTGTTAGATCTAGTAAATCCAACAAAAAAAAAACAGTTAACCATACCACAAACCAGTGATGAACATAGTACAATAAATAAAGATGGGAGAATCCCAAAAAACATGAAGTTGTACTTGATAATCTGATGGTTGGTGACGAAGTGTGGAACAAAAACCACAATCCCCACAATGGTTAATGGCAACCTTCTTAGAGAAGTTCTCTAAAAATATCTTCCAGGTACAAGTTGGAAGCGCAAGAACAATGTCACATAGGAATCAACTACGCATGACCCTCAGTGGCAACCATATGTCGTCTTGAACCGCTGTGAGGCCGACAGCACAGTTACGGATGAAACGGGCAGCCCAACGGGGAGTTTACCAAATGACGACTGGGTTAGCATTGAGGAGCAACCGATTGGCCATCTAGAAAAAGTAGAAAGCGGAAGCATGCCGGAGTCCAAAGGGACGAAGAAGTGGCGATGAAGATACCGAGAAGATCGGAAAGAGAAAAAGAAGATAGACGATATATTTACTCTTAACTTAAATTTTCGAATTGTTAATTTTTGTATTTTTTCCTTTATCGAGGGTTCTGAATTAAATAATGAATTTTACTGTCGGTAAATTCCGAATGGATGTAAAAAACTTAAGGAATAAGGAGTTGAAGTGTATTGCTTGTTTTCAGTTAGTTTTCGTTCGTCGTGTTTCTTGCAGCTATAACCGAGCGAAACCGATGTGCCAAAAACATCGAAAATGTAAACATAAATATGAAATACAGTTGAATCGATACCTCAGTCTTGTTCTGATCAGTAAACTGAAAAGTTGTTTTCAATAAACGGAAGCAATCTTACATAATACTTGCTCAATGATTATTCTGGTGTGTATTCCAAAATATATCATTTTGAACAATTTCTCCGAAAACACCTAGTCTCCAAACCGCCAAAAAAGGATAGAAAATGTTTTTGACCGTCTTTATTCAGATTTGTCCCACTGTGTGACAGTTCGTGACAGTTTATGTTTGGTTCATTTTGACGTTCATATTTTTCGAATCTGGATCCCCATCCTTTTATTTAACACCTTCTCTACACTCCCAACTGTCATTCAACCATTTGTCCATTTGAATTTCAGTCGAATTCATCATTTTTTTTTTAAATAAATTCAGCTATTTATCAAGGCTCAAATGCGGAAGGTTTAGGGAGCTCATTTTACTTTTTACTATGTTTCTTAACAATAGAGTTAGTACAAGAAGCGTCCAAATACTCGTGGCTTTCTCAAGGTAAAGGGCTACAATCTATTAACAAGTAGGGAAGGGGTCAAGGAAAGGTACAAGGATGCGATTCAGCCATTCCATAGCAAAACGATATAGTAGTTCTCAGAATTTCGTTTCTCTTGGTGTTTTCGAACGGAAGGTGTTGCGTACCATCTACGGTGGAGTGCAGATGGATGACGGAACGTGAAGGAGGCGAATGAACCAAGAATTGCAGCAACTGCTGGGGGAACTATTCATCGTCCACATTACAAAAATTGGGTGACTACGGTGGGCTGGGCACATCGTAGGAATGCCGGACGACGACCCAGTAAAAATGGTTCTCGAAAGCGACCAAGTAGTAGGCGACCTGCGGACCCTTCGCAGACTACGAGGTTGGCGACGTGTGACCATGGATCGAGTAGAGTGGAGACGGCTTCTTCGGACAGCAGAGGACAACAAAGCCTTAGCCTGATTGGTAAGGTAAGTATGGAGCGAGAATCGATCCCGCACTTATAATACACTGCTAACCACATGACCACGAATCCCGCAAGCCCTTTTGACTATTCTTTCATGCGGTTTTTTATCCGTTAGACCTGTAGTCCATTCGACCTTTTGTCCCCCTAAGAGTCGGTCCACCATTTTTCCATTCGATCAGGTTTCTATTGGACCTTTTGTCCTCCTAGCTGTTTTAACCTTTTGTCCATTTCGACTGTTCATCCATTCGAACATGTTGTACCCTAACTTTTATTCAACCTTTTGTCCCTTAATGCTTTTGTCTATTCGTCCATTTGTCCTTAGATTTTTTTTGTTCTAGGTTGAATGGAGAATGTACAAAAGATTGAAAAGGAGAAAACGTTGAAAGTGTGTAAATTTCATGATGGAATTTAAGGGGCATATATCGAATGGACAAATAGTCGAATGAAACTGAGTGTGACGAAAGCTCGACGAATAGACAAAAAGTTAAACAAAAACATGTTCAGGGTGTCTACTACCTGGAAAACCGGGAATTTACAGGGAATATTATTTTTCTGGAAAAACCTGGAATATTCAGGGAATTTTGGTTCCACTCAGGGAATTTTCCAATTATCACTTCATTCGTAATTCAAAAGAAGTTTTTCGCTCAGTTTCTCGAAACGTTTCTTAAGTACACTGAACTTGACAAGCATCTGACAGCTAAGACAACGTGTGCGAACGAGACAATTTCATTCAGAGAATCTTGTCACGCTCGCTCTTCGCTGATTTGTATGTGGAGGATCAAAATCGTCGTAAAAAGGAAACGACCGAAGAAGAGAGACTGGCAACCGACAAAAGGAAGCATACGAAGCATGTATTGTATAAGAATAAGCATGCCAGATAGCAGGTCTGAGAGCCTACATATATTTTTTTTTTTGAGCTTCAGAGAGGGTCGGAGATCTACTGAGAAATTTGTTGAGCTTCAGGGTAGTTCGTTGATCTTGAGAACAGAACTACAAACAAATTAAAAGTAATTAACAGAAATTTATAAAAACAAAATCACAAGAGAGGTCGTAGATCTTAAGATAAATGTTCAAAGAAATTTTCAAAACTTCAAGCAAGCAAAAATAATTTCAAATCAATTTGTAAAACTATAAGCGAAATTTTGCAAATCTTCATGGAAATTTGCATAACTTCAGACAAGTCCAAGAATCTACAGTGAAATATAAAGTATTTCACAGTAGTTTGGAGATCCTCGAAACATTAGTCAACATCAGAAAAGTTCGTAGATATTCAGAACAAAGCTACAGAACTTTGAAAAAAATAACAGGACTTCTGAAAAAAGTCAGAAGAATCTCAGAAATGTTAATGGATCTTCAGTAAAAATTGCAGAACTGCAGGAAAGTTCGGCGATTAAAAAAAAATATTTACATGATTTCAGGAAAATTTGTAGATATTTAGAGAGGCATTTAAAACTTCAAGGAAGCTCAAATATTTTCAGATAAATTTTAACAACTTAAGGTAATTTTCAATGAAAGTTTCAAATCTTCAGGGTAACCCGAGAGGAATTTACAAAACATCAGAGAAGTTTGCAGATCTACTGAGAAATTTATTGAGCCTCAAGTTTTTTTTGTAGATCTTGGGAATAGAGCTACGAAGCTTAAGATAACTTTACAAAACTTTAAAAATATTTGCAGGAATTTGACAGAAAGTTTCACAGTTTCACACAAATGTGAGATCTTCAGAAAAATTCGTTAAATGCAAATGAAAATGAAAAGCACCTCAATTCCAAAAACAAATCGCAGCTAAGTACTAAAGTACAATATTTTGCAGAACTCCATGGAAGTCGGAAATAGATAGATCTAAAGAACTTCAGAGAAGTCCG
Source organism: Ochlerotatus camptorhynchus (assembly GCF_037179485.1). NCBI lineage: Eukaryota > Metazoa > Arthropoda > Insecta > Diptera > Culicidae > Ochlerotatus > Ochlerotatus camptorhynchus. The sequence goes on from NW_027040781.1 coordinate 1,832,936, forward strand.
TATACCTTAAGAGAAGTCTGTAGAACGTCAGAAAGTTCGTACGTTTTTAGAAAAATTTGCAAAACTTCAGCAAAACTCACAGATCTTAGGGAAAGTTCGCCGATCTTTAGATCAAGAATCCACAAAGAAATTTAAAGAACTTTAGAAAAGTTCGGAGATCTACTGTGAAATTTATTGAACTTCAGGGCAGTTCGTAGATCTTTAGAGCAGAAATACAGTACTTCAAAAAACTCTACAGAATTTGAAATAAATTTTAGGAACTTCAGAAAAGTTCAGAGGGTAGATCGTAAATCTACTCAAAAACTAGCAGATGTTTAAATAAATTTTCTGAATTTTACTGTGTTTCTTGAATTTTGAAAAACATTTCAGGTAAATTCGCTGATCTTTAGAGATATTTGCACAGCTTCAGAAAAATTAGAAAAACTTCAGAATACCCCTAAAAATTCAGGAAAGCTAAAAAAATTTCTAGATAATCTTTTCATTCTTTAGAAAATTGTATAGATGTTCAGAGATATTTGCAGATATTCATCGAATCATGAAAATCTGCCGAACAAATTACAGAACTTTCGAGAATTTTGTAGATTATTAGAAATTTTGTGAACATCAGAGATAATTGTTGATCTTCAAGGATCTTAAATCTTCAGGGATTCAGGAACTTAGTAGATTTTTAGGAAAATTTGCATAACTTCTGAAGAACGCACAGAACTTCAAAGAAATCTGTAGAACTACCGAGAAATTTGCAGATCGTCAGGAAAGATTATTGACCTTTAAAGAAATTTTACCCGAGAACAGAAACAAAACTTCAGGGACGTCAGAAGGTTTGAAGATCTTGCAGAATTGAGTTGTTAATAGAAATTTTCAGAACTCAAGGAATCATGTAAATCTAGTGAGAACTTTTCCCGCTAGCTTGTCTAAAGTTGGTTTCAACATCCTGGCGAGGTTTTGAAATCCATTTTCATCTTCATATCACAGCTCTTGCAGGACAATATGAGCCAGATCCCTGCCTGTGTTCCTTCTGAGCAACCATGTTCTACTCCACAAAGTTCACCTTCTCTTTCTCATTTTATTTAAAATAATAAAAGCAAATATGTCTGCCGAAACTAGAGCAATTTTCCGGTAATTCATGATGGAAGTATTTACCATAGACAAACAGACCTAACTCTTCATTGTGTATCTTCGTTCATGCATTTAACGGTTGATTTGAATATTATCAGTTCCGCGAACTACTCGCTGCAGCGCTGGCATCGGATCACTTTGACGTTTATATATATATGCTATAGAAATTTCATGCAATATTGTTTACGAGTTAGCGAGCAAGCTTGTTTTCCGCGAGAAGCCAGATAGATGTCGTTACTGAGGTTATATGTTTTGAGATACTATGTTTTCAAGAACAAGTTTTTCAAAGAGTTACGTCGGTTTGTCTGTGTATTTACTATTGGTGCATTTACTAAACATAAATTGTACAAATTAATATTAAACAACCTATGTTTATCTGTTCTGCTGTAATATTCAATAACTTTTTTTGCTGTGCCGACTTATAAGTACCAACGCCTAAGTTTGAACAATCGAAAATAACATAAATCAATAAGTACATAAAAGGGATTCCAGATGGATAAATAGATAAAATAATAATGTGTATAATTTGTATGCACCTGGAATTTTTTTCATCCGACCTGGAAAAACCTGGAAAACTCAGGGAATTTGATTACTTGGATTGAGTAGACACCCTGCATGTTCAAAAGTTTCAACAGAAAATTCGAGAAAACGTTCCAAGGAACTGCTCATAATTCAAAGACTGCCAAATGACAAATAGATGTTTTTGTGACAGGGAAAGGTTCTTATGATGGTTCGAATCCATATTTATGAATCTATATTTTTTTGTTATTTTGATTTCAACTATCATCATATCTATAATCCTGCATCTTATTTAGCGTAGTAATTGTGACTTAAGAAGGGGGCCACGGAGAAACAAAAGTCCGTTGCGCCATTGCTTCGGTTAGCGCAGTAAGGGCTTCATACTGCGGAGGTTTTGATTTGATAACATACTGGTAGTTTTGGGAACTTTGTTTTGCCCACAAATGTTCAGGAAAATTTTAAAAAATTTCCATGGTTTTTCCTGAAATTAGGAGAAAGTCAAGTATGATATGAGATAAATAAGAAAGCACAAATTATGGTGCTTGTAAACTGTGACGGAACTTTTGGAAACTAATCATAATTTCAAGAAGAAAGGATAAAGGGACATTGTAGATATTCAAGGAACATTCAAACGATTTTCCACCCTTCGGGTTTTTGTTGTGTAGCAAATGCCACCTTCGCCACCTGTAGAGTACGGTGCTGCTCGATAAAGTGCAAATGTTTTGACGCATCGTTATTTAAGGCAGATTTATATTTTAAGGGTGCTGGTCAATATTGGGTGTGAAATTCCGTCGAAAGTGCTCATCCGATGAGAAAAGTTAGATGAATACCATGTGATTTAAAGTAACGCATGATGGATTTTGGCCCTGCTAGAAACTGATCCGGGGGTTTCCGGAACATGGTCGGATGGGGAAAGTATAGTCCTGTGCTCTGAATATTACTACCATTCAACTGGTTTTTGAATTCTCATGTCATTTGATGTGGCACTGATGGGTTTAAATTTTTTAAACTTTTGTTAATTTCAAGCTGCTTTTAGTTTCATGGCATTTATAAATCAGAACATATACTGGCCTACATCTCTGAAACCAGTTCACAATTTCAAAAATATTGAAAAAGTTGAGCAAAGTTGTGTATTTCAATGATGTCAAAAATTTCTTAGAACATGATATATTAAAATCAATAATATCTCTTTAGAGTTAAGATGTAGAAACAGTATTTTCAGCAAATGATCATAAAATCAACTGCTCTGCAAGTTTATCACTATCTCGTAACTGCAAAAAGATAGAATTTGGATGTGTTATATGAAGTGTATTACTTGTTTTCAGTTAGTTTTCATTCGTCTTGTGTCTTGCAGTTATAACCAAGCGAAACCGAAGTGCCAAAAACATCAGTTCAGCCGATAGCTCATTCTTGTTCTGATCAGTAGACTGAAAAATTGTTTTCAATAAACAGAAGCAATCTTACATTTACAGCGAGTAAAAATAAAAAAAATATAAAAGTTTTATAATTTCACACGTGAAAAGTAGTGAAATCGGTAGCTGTGCGTGACGGTGTCTGAGTGCTCGTAGTGAGGAAGAGTTTGGTCAGCGGGACAGTAGGAGAGTTTTCACGGAACCGATTCAGACGCCATCAAGCAAACCGCATTTGCTTTGTTGCTGCAGGGTGTGAACGGAAGAAGCCATTTCGTTTTTGTCACTGTTTCAATTGCGGTCTAGTGTTTTACAAACGGTAAATCTTTAGGCGGAAGGCAGGCAATCTAGGAACTAAAACTTGCTTCTTTGTGACTCGAGGACATCAGGTTCTAAGCTCGTGTGGTAAGAGGTTGGCCGATCTCACAGGGGACACACAGCTTCTGGGCGACGGTCAAATCATCGAACGGCAAGTAAAATGGCTGACTAAAATGTACTGCCTTTTTATGCCAATGAGGAGTTTTTTTGTGGAGACATCCATCTAATTGTTTTGTATTCCATTTTGCTCTTGTTCTTTTTTTCTGGTGCCATTTTCCTTGTTCTTATTTTATTGTTTTGATTGAATTTTGGATTATAATATCAAAGCATTATAATATGAATTCTTCCAGTATTGCTTGCACTATGGACCCCTATTACCGTAGGGGTACTAGTTTTAATGACTGGTACACCCGGCTTAACTATATTTTCAAAGTTAATAAAGTGAAAGAAGAAGACAAAATGGCTTATTTTGTCACTCTTAACGGACCGGTAATGTTTGATGAAATCAAGTTATTGTATCCGGCTGGAAATTTTGAGGAGGCAGCTTTTAACGATTTAATTTCTAAGGCTGTGAACCATTTGCCGAGTTAAATTTAACTCGTGGTTAAAAGTAACATTTCAAAAGTTATTTTCTATGTTCGAAAATCCCTGCGCTGTCTAAGTTGAGCCTAAGTTGAAAAACAGGCTGGACAAGACTGACTCAGATCTGGTCCAGAGATATAAATTTAGTATCAGAATACAAAACCCTGATGAGACGACAGAGGATTGCATATTATCATTGAAATTACAAGCAGAATTTTGCGCTTTTGCCAACTTTAAGGAAGTAGCCATAGTGAGGAGAAGCTTACATTATCTAATGCTGAAAAAAATATTGCTACATGGGAGGTTGCAAAAGCAAATGCAGGTACAGCGGATGCTCCACAAAATGGAAATGGAGATCGAGTAGCGGCAATTGACAGCGGTTCAAGGGGACATTTCGGGGCAACATTTGGGAAAATGGCGAGGGCCAACGGCCATAAAAACCAAGGAGAAGAGTTCAATGAAGAAGCCGGAAGCAGCAGAGGTTCGATCAAAAGCCGTTTGGGTTATAGGCCATATGAGATTACGCAGCGTTCAAATGAGCGTAAATAGTACGATGAACCAGGTACCCAGGACTAACCATTTCCATCAGAATCCGAGATACCAGCAAGGTCAACGGCCTGACTATTCACAAATAATTTGCAACTGCTGTGGAGTAAAAGGACATATTAAAAAGAAATGTTTTAAATTGAAGAATCTCCATCGTGATGCTGTAAATCTGGTAGATTCCTATCAGCCAGGGTCTTCAGCAGATGAACATGAGACATGAGGAAAGGATGAGGACGACAATGCATGTTGGTTTCTTCTATAAACAAAATTAGCAATCCATGTCTGTTGCGAATACATATTGTAGGGAAAAGCATTGAAATAGAGGTTGACTGTGGGTTATCTGTGTCTGTTATAAAGGGTGATACGGACAAAATTTGGTCAATATCAACTTGACGTATTTCTTTCAATTTTGCATTTAAAAAACCTGAACACCCCTCATTTTGAAGGTGTGTGTGTGTAGAATTTTGCTCCTATTTTGATTTTGGAATTCACTCTTCAGTTGTCAAAATGCCGTCCAAGCAAGAAGAGCAGCGTATCAAAATTTTGCTCGCGCATCGCGAAAATCCGAGCTACTCGCACGCAAAGTTGGCAAAATCGCTAAAAGTTGCCAAATCAACCGTTACAAATGTAATTAAAGTGTTTGGGGAACGTTTGTTGACAGCCAGGAAGTCTGGATCGGGGGGAAATCGAAAACCGGAAGCCGCTGAGACGACAAAGAGAGTTGCCGGTAGTTTCAAGCGAAACCCTAACCTCTCTCTCCGAGATGCCGCAAATAAGCTGGGTGTATCGTCTACAACCGTGCATCGAGCCAAAAAACGAGCCGGACTATCGACTTACAAGAAGGTAGTGACTCCAAATCGCGATGATAAACAAAATACGACGGCCAAAGCGCGATCCCGGAGGCTGTACACGACGATGCTGACGAAGTTTGACTGCGTGGTAATGGACGACGAAACCTACGTCAAAGCCGACTACAAGCAGCTTCCGGGACAGGAGTTTTATACGGCAAAAGGAAGGGGAAAGGTAGCAGATGTTTTCAAGCACATGAAACTGTCAAAGTTCGCAAAGAAATATCTGGTTTGGCAAGCCATCTGTACCTGTGGCTTGAAAAGCAGCATTTTCATAGCTTCCGGGACTGTCAACCAAGAAATTTACGTGAAAGAGTGTTTGAATAAACGTCTGCTGCCTTTCCTGAAGAAACACGGTTGTTCCGTACTGTTTTGGCCGGATTTGGCATCTTGCCATTACGGTAAAAAGGCCATGGAGTGGTACGCCGCCAACAACGTGCAGGTGGTTCCCAAGGGCAAGAACCCTCCCAACACGCCAGAGCTCCGCCCAATTGAGAAATACTGGGCTATTGTCAAGCGGAACCTAAAGAAGACCAAAAAACTGCTAAGGGCGAGCAGCAGTTCAAGGCAAACTGGCTTTCTGCGGCGAAGAAGGTGGACAAGGTGGCTGTACAAAATCTGATGGCAGGGGTCAAGCGTAAGCCCCGGCAATTCGGATTTGGAAAAGCGGAAGCCTAACTGAATATTTTTCCTGAATTTTATACTAATTGAACTTGAAAAAGAAATTTAATTTGATTTTTTAAATAAACGATTTCACCGATTTACACGCGTTTTCCCTTGACCAAATTTTGACCGTATCACCCTTTAGGTAAATAAAAACCAATATTGGTTGAAATTTGATAACCCTTTGCAAAGTTATTGCAAACACTTAGTGGTTGTAAATGGGTCTAAATTGAAAATAGAGGGAGAGGCGACAGTTTTAGTAAAATGTAATGGCAAGGATAAGTTAATGCAATTATTGGTGCTTGATTGCGAGAACGAATTCTGCCCTTTGTTAGGCCGAACATTTGCTTTTTTTTTACAGAATCTTTGATAGTCAACAACATGAATCATGAGCAGAGCAAGGACACTGTTACAAATCTAAGAAAAAGATTTCCAAAAGTTTTCGTTAAAGACTTTTGTCATTCAATCAAAGATTTTAAAGCAGAATTGGTGCTTAAGAACGAGAATCCCATATTTTAAAAAAAGCCCACGATGTCCTAAATAGATTGAGGGACAAAGTTGGTTATTATTTGGATAAATTGAAAAAAGAAAAAGTCATCACACCTATAGATACTAGTGAATGGGCCTCACCTATTATAATTGTAATAAATAAAATAACGATATAAGACTAGTTATTGATTGCAAGGTTTGGATAAACAAATCAATAGTGCCCAACACTTATCCTTTGCCAACAGCACAGGATGGCAGGATGTATGGTTTTTGTGCCCTTGATTTAGAAGGTGCTTATACTCAGTTGGAATTGACGGAAAGGTCCAAGAAATTCGTTGTCATTAATACCATGAAAGGTTTATATACTTATAATAGACATCCGCAAGGAGTTATCAAGTGCATCTATTTTTCAATAAGTAATGGACAAGGTGTTGGAGGGAATTGAAAATGTGTCTTGTTATTTGGATGATGTTTTGATTGCTGGAAAAACCCTGAAGGAATGCAATGAAGAACTTTTGTTAGTTTTGGGAAGATTAGCAAATGCTAATATTAAAGTTAATTTTGAAAAATGCAATTTTTGTGTAAGGAAGCTCACGTATTTAAGGCACATTATAAGCGAAAATGGATTGATGTCTTGCTCTGACAAAATTTCTACTATTGAAAAAGCAAATGCTCCAAAGAACGAAACAGAACTGAATTTTTTTTTAGGTTTGATCAATTATTATCATAGGTTAATCCAACATTTATCAGCTAAATTATACCATTTGTTCAATTTACTGAAGAATAATGTAAAGTATATTTGGGATGACAATTGCCAAAGGGCTTTTGATGAAAGTAAGAAAACCTATAGTTGTTGTCTCCGACGCCTCTAGTTATGGTCTTGGTGGGTTAATCGCTCACGTTGTGTATGACAACGAGCAACCAATATGTTTTACATCTTTCTCATTAAAGCAAGCACAAAGAAAATACCCCATTTTACATTTGGAAGCTTTAGCTTTAGTTTGTAATATTAAAAAGTTCCACAAATATCTTTATGGGCTACCTTTTACAGTATACACAGTTGACTTGGCAGTATACGTCTTCGAAATAATTTATAGACCATCAAATAAATTGGGAAATGCTGATTTTTGCTCAAGATTCCCTCTTCAGCAGGAAGTTCGTGAATAATTAGACGTCATTAAAAGTATAAATTTAAGTTAAATTGTTCCATCGGATTCAAAAAAGATTGCTGAAGGTACGAAGAATGACGAATTTTTTCAAGAAATCATATTTTACATGTGTAAGGGATGGCCTAAAATGACGAACAAATGTTTAAAGGATGTTTTCGCATATCAGCAGGATCTAGAAATGGTGGATGATTGTATATTGTACAACGACAGAGTGATAATACCAGCCACAATGCAAAAAGAAATATTAAAGCTGTTGCATGGCAATTATGCTGGTATAGTCAAAATGAAGCAGTTCGCAAGGCGAATGGTTTACTGGTTTGAGATAAACTCATATATAAATAAATACGTGACGAGTTGACAGCCTTGTGGCAGTATGGCTATTCCTCATCAAACTAAAGTTGAGTCTAAATGGACACCTACGGTCAGACCTTTTAACCAAGTCCATATAGATATCTTTTATTTTCAACATCATACATTTTTGTTATTTGTGGACAGTTTCTCCAAATGGATAGAGATAGTATGGATGAGACAAGGAACAGATGGCAAAAAAGTTTTAAAAAAATTAGTTGAAATTTTTGCACGTTTCGGGTTACTTGATGTTTTAGTGTCGGACAATGGTCCTCCTTTCAGCTCTTATGCATTCATCAACTTTCTTGAGAGGCAAGGTATTAAGGTACTTTTTTTTTTTTTTAATAATTCGTTTATTTTTCCAGGCTCATTTGCTGTAGCTTTGCGGAGCCGATATTCATTGTTTAGTATTAAGGTACTGAAAAGCCCTCCGTATAACCCATCTAGTAATGGACAGGCAGAAATACTAGTTAGGACAGTAAAAGAAGTGTTAAAGAGATTCTTAAATGAACCTGCAATGCTTGAGTTGGATCTGGAACACCAGATAAATTTGTTCTTTATTAACTACAGCAATAATAACATGACGAGAGACGGACATTTTCCGTCGGGTAGGATATTTTCCTACGAACCAAAGATTTTGTTAGATCTAGTAAATCCAACAAAAAAAAAACAGTTAACCATACCACAAACCAGTGATGAACATAGTACAATAAATAAAGATGGGAGAATCCCAAAAAACATGAAGTTGTACTTGATAATCTGATGGTTGGTGACGAAGTGTGGAACAAAAACCACAATCCCCACAATGGTTAATGGCAACCTTCTTAGAGAAGTTCTCTAAAAATATCTTCCAGGTACAAGTTGGAAGCGCAAGAACAATGTCACATAGGAATCAACTACGCATGACCCTCAGTGGCAACCATATGTCGTCTTGAACCGCTGTGAGGCCGACAGCACAGTTACGGATGAAACGGGCAGCCCAACGGGGAGTTTACCAAATGACGACTGGGTTAGCATTGAGGAGCAACCGATTGGCCATCTAGAAAAAGTAGAAAGCGGAAGCATGCCGGAGTCCAAAGGGACGAAGAAGTGGCGATGAAGATACCGAGAAGATCGGAAAGAGAAAAAGAAGATAGACGATATATTTACTCTTAACTTAAATTTTCGAATTGTTAATTTTTGTATTTTTTCCTTTATCGAGGGTTCTGAATTAAATAATGAATTTTACTGTCGGTAAATTCCGAATGGATGTAAAAAACTTAAGGAATAAGGAGTTGAAGTGTATTGCTTGTTTTCAGTTAGTTTTCGTTCGTCGTGTTTCTTGCAGCTATAACCGAGCGAAACCGATGTGCCAAAAACATCGAAAATGTAAACATAAATATGAAATACAGTTGAATCGATACCTCAGTCTTGTTCTGATCAGTAAACTGAAAAGTTGTTTTCAATAAACGGAAGCAATCTTACATAATACTTGCTCAATGATTATTCTGGTGTGTATTCCAAAATATATCATTTTGAACAATTTCTCCGAAAACACCTAGTCTCCAAACCGCCAAAAAAGGATAGAAAATGTTTTTGACCGTCTTTATTCAGATTTGTCCCACTGTGTGACAGTTCGTGACAGTTTATGTTTGGTTCATTTTGACGTTCATATTTTTCGAATCTGGATCCCCATCCTTTTATTTAACACCTTCTCTACACTCCCAACTGTCATTCAACCATTTGTCCATTTGAATTTCAGTCGAATTCATCATTTTTTTTTTAAATAAATTCAGCTATTTATCAAGGCTCAAATGCGGAAGGTTTAGGGAGCTCATTTTACTTTTTACTATGTTTCTTAACAATAGAGTTAGTACAAGAAGCGTCCAAATACTCGTGGCTTTCTCAAGGTAAAGGGCTACAATCTATTAACAAGTAGGGAAGGGGTCAAGGAAAGGTACAAGGATGCGATTCAGCCATTCCATAGCAAAACGATATAGTAGTTCTCAGAATTTCGTTTCTCTTGGTGTTTTCGAACGGAAGGTGTTGCGTACCATCTACGGTGGAGTGCAGATGGATGACGGAACGTGAAGGAGGCGAATGAACCAAGAATTGCAGCAACTGCTGGGGGAACTATTCATCGTCCACATTACAAAAATTGGGTGACTACGGTGGGCTGGGCACATCGTAGGAATGCCGGACGACGACCCAGTAAAAATGGTTCTCGAAAGCGACCAAGTAGTAGGCGACCTGCGGACCCTTCGCAGACTACGAGGTTGGCGACGTGTGACCATGGATCGAGTAGAGTGGAGACGGCTTCTTCGGACAGCAGAGGACAACAAAGCCTTAGCCTGATTGGTAAGGTAAGTATGGAGCGAGAATCGATCCCGCACTTATAATACACTGCTAACCACATGACCACGAATCCCGCAAGCCCTTTTGACTATTCTTTCATGCGGTTTTTTATCCGTTAGACCTGTAGTCCATTCGACCTTTTGTCCCCCTAAGAGTCGGTCCACCATTTTTCCATTCGATCAGGTTTCTATTGGACCTTTTGTCCTCCTAGCTGTTTTAACCTTTTGTCCATTTCGACTGTTCATCCATTCGAACATGTTGTACCCTAACTTTTATTCAACCTTTTGTCCCTTAATGCTTTTGTCTATTCGTCCATTTGTCCTTAGATTTTTTTTGTTCTAGGTTGAATGGAGAATGTACAAAAGATTGAAAAGGAGAAAACGTTGAAAGTGTGTAAATTTCATGATGGAATTTAAGGGGCATATATCGAATGGACAAATAGTCGAATGAAACTGAGTGTGACGAAAGCTCGACGAATAGACAAAAAGTTAAACAAAAACATGTTCAGGGTGTCTACTACCTGGAAAACCGGGAATTTACAGGGAATATTATTTTTCTGGAAAAACCTGGAATATTCAGGGAATTTTGGTTCCACTCAGGGAATTTTCCAATTATCACTTCATTCGTAATTCAAAAGAAGTTTTTCGCTCAGTTTCTCGAAACGTTTCTTAAGTACACTGAACTTGACAAGCATCTGACAGCTAAGACAACGTGTGCGAACGAGACAATTTCATTCAGAGAATCTTGTCACGCTCGCTCTTCGCTGATTTGTATGTGGAGGATCAAAATCGTCGTAAAAAGGAAACGACCGAAGAAGAGAGACTGGCAACCGACAAAAGGAAGCATACGAAGCATGTATTGTATAAGAATAAGCATGCCAGATAGCAGGTCTGAGAGCCTACATATATTTTTTTTTTTGAGCTTCAGAGAGGGTCGGAGATCTACTGAGAAATTTGTTGAGCTTCAGGGTAGTTCGTTGATCTTGAGAACAGAACTACAAACAAATTAAAAGTAATTAACAGAAATTTATAAAAACAAAATCACAAGAGAGGTCGTAGATCTTAAGATAAATGTTCAAAGAAATTTTCAAAACTTCAAGCAAGCAAAAATAATTTCAAATCAATTTGTAAAACTATAAGCGAAATTTTGCAAATCTTCATGGAAATTTGCATAACTTCAGACAAGTCCAAGAATCTACAGTGAAATATAAAGTATTTCACAGTAGTTTGGAGATCCTCGAAACATTAGTCAACATCAGAAAAGTTCGTAGATATTCAGAACAAAGCTACAGAACTTTGAAAAAAATAACAGGACTTCTGAAAAAAGTCAGAAGAATCTCAGAAATGTTAATGGATCTTCAGTAAAAATTGCAGAACTGCAGGAAAGTTCGGCGATTAAAAAAAAATATTTACATGATTTCAGGAAAATTTGTAGATATTTAGAGAGGCATTTAAAACTTCAAGGAAGCTCAAATATTTTCAGATAAATTTTAACAACTTAAGGTAATTTTCAATGAAAGTTTCAAATCTTCAGGGTAACCCGAGAGGAATTTACAAAACATCAGAGAAGTTTGCAGATCTACTGAGAAATTTATTGAGCCTCAAGTTTTTTTTGTAGATCTTGGGAATAGAGCTACGAAGCTTAAGATAACTTTACAAAACTTTAAAAATATTTGCAGGAATTTGACAGAAAGTTTCACAGTTTCACACAAATGTGAGATCTTCAGAAAAATTCGTTAAATGCAAATGAAAATGAAAAGCACCTCAATTCCAAAAACAAATCGCAGCTAAGTACTAAAGTACAATATTTTGCAGAACTCCATGGAAGTCGGAAATAGATAGATCTAAAGAACTTCAGAGAAGTCCGTATACCTTAAGAGAAGTCTGTAGAACGTCAGAAAGTTCGTACGTTTTTAGAAAAATTTGCAAAACTTCAGCAAAACTCACAGATCTTAGGGAAAGTTCGCCGATCTTTAGATCAAGAATCCACAAAGAAATTTAAAGAACTTTAGAAAAGTTCGGAGATCTACTGTGAAATTTATTGAACTTCAGGGCAGTTCGTAGATCTTTAGAGCAGAAATACAGTACTTCAAAAAACTCTACAGAATTTGAAATAAATTTTAGGAACTTCAGAAAAGTTCAGAGGGTAGATCGTAAATCTACTCAAAAACTAGCAGATGTTTAAATAAATTTTCTGAATTTTACTGTGTTTCTTGAATTTTGAAAAACATTTCAGGTAAATTCGCTGATCTTTAGAGATATTTGCACAGCTTCAGAAAAATTAGAAAAACTTCAGAATACCCCTAAAAATTCAGGAAAGCTAAAAAAATTTCTAGATAATCTTTTCATTCTTTAGAAAATTGTATAGATGTTCAGAGATATTTGCAGATATTCATCGAATCATGAAAATCTGCCGAACAAATTACAGAACTTTCGAGAATTTTGTAGATTATTAGAAATTTTGTGAACATCAGAGATAATTGTTGATCTTCAAGGATCTTAAATCTTCAGGGATTCAGGAACTTAGTAGATTTTTAGGAAAATTTGCATAACTTCTGAAGAACGCACAGAACTTCAAAGAAATCTGTAGAACTACCGAGAAATTTGCAGATCGTCAGGAAAGATTATTGACCTTTAAAGAAATTTTACCCGAGAACAGAAACAAAACTTCAGGGACGTCAGAAGGTTTGAAGATCTTGCAGAATTGAGTTGTTAATAGAAATTTTCAGAACTCAAGGAATCATGTAAATCTAGTGAGAACTTTTCCCGCTAGCTTGTCTAAAGTTGGTTTCAACATCCTGGCGAGGTTTTGAAATCCATTTTCATCTTCATATCACAGCTCTTGCAGGACAATATGAGCCAGATCCCTGCCTGTGTTCCTTCTGAGCAACCATGTTCTACTCCACAAAGTTCACCTTCTCTTTCTCATTTTATTTAAAATAATAAAAGCAAATATGTCTGCCGAAACTAGAGCAATTTTCCGGTAATTCATGATGGAAGTATTTACCATAGACAAACAGACCTAACTCTTCATTGTGTATCTTCGTTCATGCATTTAACGGTTGATTTGAATATTATCAGTTCCGCGAACTACTCGCTGCAGCGCTGGCATCGGATCACTTTGACGTTTATATATATATGCTATAGAAATTTCATGCAATATTGTTTACGAGTTAGCGAGCAAGCTTGTTTTCCGCGAGAAGCCAGATAGATGTCGTTACTGAGGTTATATGTTTTGAGATACTATGTTTTCAAGAACAAGTTTTTCAAAGAGTTACGTCGGTTTGTCTGTGTATTTACTATTGGTGCATTTACTAAACATAAATTGTACAAATTAATATTAAACAACCTATGTTTATCTGTTCTGCTGTAATATTCAATAACTTTTTTTGCTGTGCCGACTTATAAGTACCAACGCCTAAGTTTGAACAATCGAAAATAACATAAATCAATAAGTACATAAAAGGGATTCCAGATGGATAAATAGATAAAATAATAATGTGTATAATTTGTATGCACCTGGAATTTTTTTCATCCGACCTGGAAAAACCTGGAAAACTCAGGGAATTTGATTACTTGGATTGAGTAGACACCCTGCATGTTCAAAAGTTTCAACAGAAAATTCGAGAAAACGTTCCAAGGAACTGCTCATAATTCAAAGACTGCCAAATGACAAATAGATGTTTTTGTGACAGGGAAAGGTTCTTATGATGGTTCGTGACTCCTCTTTCCTCTGTAAAGGGGGGCTCCCAGAAATTTCTGCATAACTCGAGAACTAATCAAGCAAATGGAACCAAATTTGGCATATGGAGGTCATAGGAAGTAATCCCTTAGATAAGAGAGGGGGGGCTACGTACACGATTTTTTTTTTAATTGGCGCATAAACTCAAGCTAATATTGAATCCTTAGCAAGGCCGGACACACTCAGCTGGTGATAAATAATAAAAATACTGAGTATATGGTAGTTGTTCCAATAATGGCTATATGTTCCTATAATGCTGTGTTCCAATTATGGTCTATGGAATTTCCATATGCCATAATTGGAACACACCATAATAAGAACATATAGCCATGACAGGTTCACACCTACCCTATTCTAGCAACATCAAGCGAATTCGAGCTACGTCATTTCACAAAGCTATTTTTACGTACCTGGATGGACGAAGAATGCTATCGAATGTCTTCCGCGGCTCTTGAGTGAGTCCTCCTCCGGTATCACGACCCGGTGTGGCTGTAACGAAAACGACAAAGCATTTAGTTTCGCCGTGTCCGACCGAAAGCTTTTCAGCTGAAACCCACCAGGGCAGGAATCTTCTCGTTGGTCCACGTTGCCAGTAGCTCGCCGGCATTGATCAGTATGGCACCGGGCAGATAGCCGACCCGTTTCCACTTGTCCGTACCGGGCAGTTTCACCTCGAGGCCACCCTCCGAGTCCTGCACCAGCAGCGTGAACGTCCCATAGTCACAGTGCGCTCCACAGCGGGTGTACTGAGCTTCCCGGTCCTCTTCCTCTTCGGCGAGCTTTCTCTTGTAGTCTTCCGGAAGTGAGAGATCGATTTCGTCCCTGAGGCAGCGCTGTTGGCTGTACTGACAGGTACCCCGTTGCAGCTCGTTCTTGCCGTCGTCTTCGATCAGTGGTGGATAGTACAGCAAGCGGAATGTCGACTGGTTTTCACCTTCCCCGTCCAGGATGTGACCGTGCCTGTCGAGGAAGTATTTGTATGGCATTTCGAGCCCAACGGCCAGGGCTTGGAGGAGAAGCGAGGACAGGCGCTGAAAATCTGTTGCCAGGTCGGAGATGTTCTCCCGGAAACCGGGGAGAGGCTCTTCCGGGAGTTGCGCATCCGGCTTCAAGGTGCAGATGTTGAAGGTGTGTCGGATGTCTTTGCTTTTGCCGTCGAAGCGTTCCTGGCCGGGTTTCACGTAGCCATGATTGCCGTCCTTCCGCAGGTATAGCTCCTTGATGGTGTCCGGCAGTTTGCAGAAATCGTCCAGGTGGTTGTAGGCATATTTGATCTGGAATTGAAATCATAAAGTTAGTGCTCTCAAAATTTATTGAGTAATGATAACGAAAAGATCAAGCTAATTTTACCATTTATTTATCGTTCATTTATTTTTACGATAAAAGCAAACCGGAAGTTCTGCAGATTAACAGGGGATTTCGAGTTAAACTCTTTCCTACCTGCGTAATGAATGGATTAGCCTTATAATGGAAAGCATAAAAGTTGTTTTCAATTGATTTCAAATTTATTGAACAACAAAAAGCGATGACGTCAATTGCTCCCGAGGCCATCAAATTCCAAATACGCTATGCACCGCAGGCGTTTAACAAGAAAAACAACCTTTTTATTTTGCCAGTCGCAAAAATTTGCGCGGATTAACGATTAATTACATCCTTTTTATCACGTGATTCTTAGCAGCTAACATTCCATCGAAAAACACCTGCACTGCCCTATCATAACATTCACATATAGAGCTCACAGCTCACACTCCATAACATTTATCACGTGCTCTGTGATGAAGTGGTCACGATTTGCAGAAAATTATTAATATCAATATTTTCTCAGCTTTGCAGACGTCAATCAAGCTGATCGAAGGAAGCTAGGGTTGATGTGTTGTGTTTGTGCATTTCTGTGTTTAATAAACATACCACCAAAACATATAGTCTCCTGTTGGCTTGTTCCATTTAGCTCCAATTCCCTGCAACCAAACAAAAGATTACCATCGCGTTTAGTATCAATTCATGTCTGGTGGCAATTCCTAATCGATCATTCTGATTATTACTTACTCACCAACGGAAAGTCAGTCAATTTCGCGACATGCAAACTAGCTGGGACCGACTTCAATCGAAAAAGGACGCTTTACTAGTCCTATAATCCTATAACCGTTACCGGTACTCGTTTTTCAAGGTTTAGTTTTCATGATCCTCTCCCTCCATAAAGCAATCTTCCTCCGATCCGGGATTGTTTACAGCAACGAATAAGAAAGGGCAAGCATTCAGAAATACCGGCACATCCATGATTCATAAAATGGAACGACAACACAAGTCTAGACGCTTGATGATGAACTTTGGCACGCTCTCTTTCCGGACTCTCTTAAAATGATGCCACCAACAATACCACCTACTAACCGCCATGTGGTTGGGTATTGACTGGGTAACAACCGAAAATCATGTTTGGAAGAGGTGCGCTTCCCTCAACAGAGCGAAGACAAAAGGGTAATTAGCTTTACGCTGCACCGTGTCTTAGGTGAATAGATAGGGTCAAGAACTAACTTCTGTCATATTAAGCACAGCCTGCACTTTACCTCTCGTTTTCCAACGGGTTTGAACGCAAATTGGTATGTTGAAAAATGACTTCTAAATTAATTTACCTTTTCATACGTACCGTTAGCTTGGATAAAGAGTCACAAAATGTAGTTATATTCCATCCTAACGCATTGTAACGCCATTCGATTTTCTTCATCCTACGGATAAACGTTTTTCTACGTTCTCGCTAGGAGCGCTTCTTTTGTTTTTTGAGTATAATGGATGTAAATAATTCTTATTATGCGTTCTTCAAGACTTTGTTTTGTAGCTTTTGAACTAACCCATAGTGGCACACAAATGATTGATACGTTCACGCCAAAATCGTTGATATATTTATGTTTCTATGTGAAATTACGGAAGTTGGTGCTAAAGCCGAAGTAGTGCTCTACCCTATAAAGATGTGAAGTGTTATGTTGTGCCTGGAAAAGACAACCAGTGGTGGTGATTTCCCATAAAAGCGACTCGATATTGCATGTCGAAAGCATCAAGTGGTTTGTGAACTTGAAATTTTACGTGCCGGTGGGAAAAGTGGTTATTTCCTTTGCTGTCGTCGGACAATGCGGATTTGACTTGGTATTGTTTGTGGCAAGTAACTAGGATTAAGAAACATTGAATAGTGGAGTATCTTTTGATAGAGGATTGCAGTTTCAGTTTCTGCTGGTTAAAGTTAGCTTAAATATCATTGTAGTCTACTTTTCTAAATCTCATATTATGTATACTTTTTTTACCCAGTTTGTTTATTTGGAAGGCTCAATCGCGTTAGCTTTACGGAGCCGATAATTCATTGTTCACTGTTTGTAGCAAAATTCACTTAATTCTATGTCTAGTAAAAGTTTGGCCGAATACACGCGGCTTACTCGAGGTTAGAAAGGTACATTGTCAAATGATAGGATCAGCTCCTCCTTAGGGGTGGGTTTTCGTTGTCTCATCAGAGCGTTGTCGCCAGTATGAATGGTAGTTCAATTCTGTATTCGTCTGGAGTTCGACCGGCTGTGGTGGGTGACCAGTGAGCGGCGATGAGATTCATCAAATGGTGGGACAAGACAAACAAAAACTAATAAAGAGAGACAAAAGACAAAGCAATTAAATTCTTATACCAAACATTTAAAGAAACACAAAAACCGACTGCATATAGCAGATATCGCGAGTTCCCGACACGTCTCTGATAGGAACAAAGGGTTGTCTTCCTTGGGCCTCGAGGGTATTCAAAAGTTGCTCTCTGGCGGTTTCATTATCCGTACATTGCCAAACTACGTGATCAATGTAATCGTAACCGTTTCCACACCGACATACGTTTCTGTCCACGAGGTTTATTCTATTGAGATGAGCATCTACCGAGTAGTTGTTGGACATAAGTCTACTCATCACGCGAATGAGGTCACGACTTAAGTCCAAGCATTTAAACCACGCTCTCGAAGAAACATTAGGAATAATTGAATGTAACCACCGTCCAAGATTTCCATTGTCCCAATCGGTTTGCCAACTCGAAAGGGTACTCTAAATGGTAAAATTCATCGTGTGAAATTTGCCTGTCATAAAATTCGTCTTCCTGCGCGCCCATCTTTGGGAGAGAGTCCGCCTTCTCATTGCCTGCGATTGAGCAATGTGAGGGGACCCATACAAAGGTAATCATATATGATCTTTCGACCAGCACACTCATCTGCTCCCTTTCTTTTGAAAGGAAATAAGATGAGTGCCTACCTTGTTACATCGACCGAATAGCCTCAATCGAACTGAGACTATCCGAGAAGAGTAATGGTATGTGGGCATATTGGAAATCATCCCCAATGCGAAGTTGATTGCTGCCAGCTCAGTAACAAATACGAAACAAGGTTCCTGAAGCTTGCGGAAGGCGCTAGAGTTTTCATTGAAGCCATCGTAGCCAGTGCATCCATTGAGACGGGACTCGTCTGTAAAATATCTTTTCATGCAGTTGACTTGTTGGTACTTTTCAGTAAAAATACGCGAGATAAAATAGGTCGAAGTTGATCGGGAATCCCATGCGTTGCTTGTTTTATGGTCAGATCGATTGAAATCTTTGATGAAGCCTATAACTTTTGATCGCAGACCATAACTTTTGATGGCATATTAGAACAGTCAGAACCAGTAATTGCTTCAAAGTTTAATGACTATTTCGTCGAAAGCGTTTCACTGATCAATCAATCTATTGAACTGATCAATGAACCGGACGAAATAAAATAGCCGATTAATAGTAACTGTAGATTTGATGGTTTCCACCCAATTACATCAGATGAACTTAAAAATATTTGCTTTTCATTAGGAAAAACAGCTGGAGTAGATAATGTTAATGCTAGAGTTATTCAAGATTGCTTTCATGTCATTCGACACACTCTGCGGGACCTTATTAATCAATCATTGCAATCTGGGCACGTGCCGCATATTTGGAAAGAATCTTTAGTTGTTCCTATACAAAAAGCTGCTGGGACGATTAAAGCCGAAGAGTTTCGTCCCATCAACATGTTGCACACATTAGAGAAAATTTTGGAACTTGTTGTAAAAGGCCAGCTGTTAGAATATTTAAATAGTAACTGTTTGTTGATACCGGAACAATCGGGATACCGGGAAGGCCATTCTTGTGAAACCGCGTTAAACTTAGTGTTAGCTAAATGGAAAGAAAATTTGGAGCATAAAGATACGATTGTTGCTGTGTTTTTGGATCTAAAACGCGCTTTTGAGACAATTTCTAGGCCCTTATTGTTGAGAACAATCAAGCGCTTTGGAATTTCGGGTTCTGCATACAAAAGGTTTGAAAGCTATTTATCTGACAGAACACAAAGGACTGTTTTTAATGATTTTGTATCTTGTCCCGTTGACAATGACCTTGGAGTGCCTCAGGGAAGTGTCTTAGGGCCCCTTTTATTTATTATGTATATTAATGACATGCGACGAGTTTTACGGTTTTGTGATATTAATCTTTTTGCTGACGATACTGTGTTATTCATTGCAGCTAAAGATTTAGAAGAAGCCGTTTCACGCTTGAATGAAGATTTGCGTTCTCTAAGTAGATGGTTGAAGTATAAACAATTGAAATTGAATATAAGTAAAACTAAATTCATGGTAATTTCGCGGAATCGTGTAGATGATGATGTCTCTGTTGTTATTGATGATGAGACAATTGATCGCGTTCAGGAAATTAAATATCTTGGCGTGATTGTTGATGACAAACTCAAGTTCAATTCTCATATTGACAATGTCATCAAGAAAGTATGGAGTATGCAAGAAGTATGGAATCCTATGTCGCTTGAAAAACGATTTAACTATTGGTAGTAAAATACAGTTATACAAATCAATCATCTCCCATTCATTGCCCTTCCATTTTATTTTTGGCCAATGAAACACAAATATCGAGATTACAGCGTTTGCAGAATAAAGTAATGCGTTTGATTTTAAGATGTAATGGATTCACTTCCTCAACTTTTATGCTGGACGCTTTGCAATGGCTGTCAGTGAAGCAAAGAATTGTATATTTGACTATGGTGTTCATTTTTAAAGTAGTTAACGGTTTGCTGCCTCGATATTTGTGTGATCGGATTGAAAGAGGAAGTGATTTTCATAGATATAACGCTAGAAACGCGGATGAAGTAAGAACACCACATTTTTTGAATAATGCTTCACAAAATTCATTATTTTTCACAGACACATCAAGCGTGGAACTACACTTACAGAATTCAAGAGACGCTGCATTTCACATGTAAAAGCTGTTTATAGAGCAGTTAAATTTTTATGAAAGGATAAATCATGTATCTTGACAAAGTTATCTCTAACGGATTATTTTGTATGGAGACTGTCATAAAGATATTTTAGTAATTTGTGTAGCATATACAAAAAACTACATTGTTTGCCTCGATGGTGATGATGGATTTTTAGTTTTTTTGATTTTGTAGTAGTAATAGTAAAAATAGCTTTGAGTATAGTCTACAATGGTTTGAGCCTCGCGCGAGGAATACAGGTATAAATGACTAATACGTGGAAATTGTGGCAAAAGCCTTGAATTAGTAAAGGGTTGGCTGGAAGTCGTTTCCTTGGATATAGTCACGTGTAAATGGAAGTATTATCGAGGACTATACTTGGACTTTTGATAACTAGTTACACCTTTGAATGTTTTTGGTTGATGCCTATAACATATTTAACAGGACATTTATATCTGTAATTGTAACCAGCTCGATTTTGTTTGCAAACCTGGTTAAAATGTTTATAATTAATTATCTTAAAGATAACTCGTCCAGCTCAAACCTTTGTAGAGGTAAGAGGTGGGACCATCATCATCATATTCAATTGAGGAGCTGCAATTGGTGAAGTGAGCACGGTCTGGAGTGTAACAAGGAAGACACATATCTGACGACATTTACCTAGTGGTGGTAGATTCTCATAAATCGAGATTGTGTGTTCAGCCCAAGAATTTCTTCAAAATTTGTAACTAAAGTGTGTTCGTCACGCAGCATTCGATTAGTATTCTGAGAGAGAGCTCTCAGGTGTTACTCTTGCCAGAACCTCGAGACTCATGTTATGTGTTGAGTGCCGAGAGCAATACGCAGACAACGATATTGAATTCGTTCCAATTTTATTAGGTGACTTTCTCTTGCCGAGAGAAAGCAGAAAGAGCCGTACTCTAGAACAGAGAGAATAGTTGTTTTATAAAGCGTTATGAGGTCTTCCGGATGAGCACCCCACCATGTGCTGCAAATTTAACGGAGAAAGTTGATCCTCTGTTGACATTTTTGCTTCAAATACGTAATATGGGCATTCCAAGTGCACTTTGAATCAAACCAGACCCCAAGGTACTTGAAAGACAATAATTGAGTAAAGTTTCTGCCCAAAAGATTAGGATGCATTTGGGCTGGGTACCGCTTTCGAGTAAACACTACCAGTTCAGTTTTCTGCGGCGAGAATTCGATCCCTAGATTCCTAGCCCAAGAAGAAAAGTTATCTAAGGAACTTTGCAATGTCTTAGCGTGCATGGTTCTGCCAATCAGTTGTCGATATCTTTGACATAAAATTTATAAAGAAGAGGGCTGAGACATGAGCCTTGGGGCAGGCCCATGTAACTAATTCTGGAAGTTGTCAGTTTTCCAAGAGAAAAGTTCATTTGCTTTTCTGACAACAAATTGTACAAGAAATTATATAAAATTCCAAAAAGTCCACATCTGTGCAGATTGTCTGACAGAATTTCAATGGAAGCTGAATCAAAAGTCCCCTTAATGTCCAAAAATACTGAAGCCAATTGCTCCTTGTGTGCAAAGGCCAGTTGAATATCTGTGGAAAGCAGTGCTAGACAATCGTTTGTTCCTTTGCTCTTGCGGAACCCAAACTGTGTATTTGATAGCAAGTTATTTGTTTCGACCCAGTGATCGAGTCTCCGAAGGATCATTTTCTCCAACAATTTCCTAATGCACGAAAGCATAGCAATTGGACGGTTTTTTAATGGCTATTACTTTGACCTGTCTCCATTCAGGCGGTAAAATGTTATTTTCTAGTAAGGAATTGAATAAGTGTAGCAAGCGTCTTTTAGCGATATCTGGGAGATTTTTCAGAAGATTGAATTTAATCATATCGCTTCCCGGTGAGGAGTTGTTCGATGAAAGAAGAGCCATAGAGAAATCCAGCATTGTGAATGGTCTGTCCAGAGAGCCGCCGCTCGGAGACGCTGCTCGAAGAATGTGTTGTGCTGGAACTGAGTCCGGACAGACGAATATCCATCGGTTGGAGTATTCTTCACTCTCATTAGAAGATGAGCGGTTACGCATGTTGCGAGCCACCCTCCAGAAGGTGTTCATTGAGGTTTTTCGTTAGAGTCCCTTGACGAAATTGCGCCAATAACCGAGTTTTTATTGCTTTGATTAATTGTTTCAGCTTTGTCTCAAGCTTTGAATATTCCTCGAAGTATGTGGAGGTTTTGTGTCTACGAAAAGCTTTGAAAGCATCAGATTTTTCTACATACAATTTTGTGCATTCTTCGTCCCATCCAGGTGTGGCTGGTCTCTTTTTGAAGAGTGCACTTGGAACTTTTCTTTTTTGTGCTTCCAGTGAGCTTTTGTACATCAAATCGGCGAGGAATCGATATTCTTCCAATGGTGGAAGCATATTTATTGATTCGACCCCGATTGTCACCGCCATTGCATAATTCTGCCAGTCGATGTTCCTTGTAAGATCAAATGGAACTCGAGATGGTTCTGCAGATTGAGGGCCACACTTAATTGAAATGATGATTGGCAAATTATTGCTACCATGGGGATCATTGATAACCTTCCACAGACAATCCAATGATAGCGATCTTGAACACAAAGATAGGTCGGGTCGGCTTTCCCGAGCCGGAGGTTTTGATATACGTGTCGCTTCACCAGTGTTCAAAATAGTCAAATTGAAGTCGTCACATAAATCGTAAAAAATAACCGCTCTATTGTCATCATATGGATCGCCACACCCAGTACCATGGGAGTTCATATCACCCAGAATCAATACTGGAGATGGAAGAATCGAAACTAGATTCCAGAGTTGACTACGGCTAATGGAGGTTATTGGTGGAACGTATACTGAAGCTATGCAAACGTCTTTGTTTATTTGGCAAGCGACGGTTTCGACGCCTGATAGAGCAGGAAGGGAAATTTTGTAGAAAGGGTAGCACTTTTTGATCCCTAAAAGTACTTATCCATAAGAATCGTCTCAATCCAGGCGTATAATGTTAAAATCGTGGAAGTTGAGTTCTTTATCGGAAGAAAGCCATGTTTCACAGAGTATTTGAGTATAATCAGAATTGTTAAGTAAAACTTTGAACGAGTCTAGTTTAGGCACTAGACTACGGCAGTTCCATTGTAGCACAGTGCTCATATCTTCAACCTCGTTTGACGAATTATCCATCGAAAGATATGATTGATGCAAGGAGGGGCCATGAAACAGTCAATTGCTTAAGATCTGATTCTAATGTTGGAAGCAAGGCTCATTATGTATACTTATCAACAATGAGGAGCTGAATAGTAGGGTTTTACTAAAAATTCTCAAACTTCTTATAGATTCAACCAATTACGCTCATTTTTTTTCCGAATACTTGAAATTTCAGAATATTTCATGAACATGAAAAAAATTGCGATGTTCTACACTTATGTCCGAAACTGTATCTTGGCCGAAAAATCAAAACATGAATCGGTTTTTTTTATGGGCTTACAGGGAAATATGTTCTGTAAAATTATAAATTCTCAAAACCCCCAAAGTCTCAGAAGTCCGTATTTTCTGAAAGATGTCTAAAAACGCATTTAAAAAAAAACATAGAGTATAGCGCTACTTTGTCGTCCATTTCCTTTCTATCGATCAGAAAAGATCAATAATATCAATGATTTCACCGTGCACAAATCAATAATAGGTTTGTTCCGATGTGTTAGTTCATTAGCTACAACATAAATCGCATAAGAGCGCATTGTATGAATATTTACACTCATTGTTCTCAAAACAAAAGAAGCGCTCATAGCGAATCCCCTTTTTCTACCATCATCCGTAGGACGAAGAAAATCTAATGGCGTTACAATGCGTTAGGACGGAATTGAATCTCGTAGGATGAATTTAGAATCAAGAAGCAGTGTTAGATTTTAAACAATATCTCAACAATTTGTGACTTTTTATCAAATCCAATCAAATGGAAAGGTGAATAAATTTAGAAGTCATCTTTGACAGAAATATTTCATTTTTTTTATCAAACCAGTTCAAAAAAGATAGGTAAAGCACGGGTTGTGCTTAGTTGGCCGGAAATTAGATCAAAAACTCTATATGAGGGATATATCGATCCCCTATTGATAACATGCTTTTTATAAGGGAGAGTGCAAACAGGGATCTTTCTTACAAAACATTTTAAATACTCTATAGCCTCTAACATGATATATACACACTTAAAAGAACGGTTTTCTTAACCTTCTTAGTGCATTTGACTTTTTTGACTTAAAAAAAGCAGTCAATTTGTAACAAAACATGGTAGAAACCTGAAATTTTCTCACTTTCCCTCAATTTTTGAAACAAACATATTACTGTCAAAAGAAGCTTTCAGTGACCTCTAGGAGTGGCGCTACAAAAAGGGACACATTGTGCAACTCGCTCCCAAAAATCAATGTTTTAACCGATTCTATATCTATTAGCCTCAAACGAAAGAAAAATGATCCTAAAACAACAGAATTTTTTCCAATTCGGCCATTAAGGTTACCTGGAACCGGTTCCGATAGGGTACAAATGGCCACTTCCAAAACCTCACGTACTGGTACCGTCCGACGGCTCTAAATTTATGATTTTTCATCCAGAAGTAAAAAGACATCATATAATGGACCGTAAGGTGAATCTGGCCACACCCGGATACTCAGAGCCGGTTCCGGTAGGTGCTTAAAAAGGGCACTTCCTAAACCTCATGTACTGGTATTGTCCGGTCGCTAAAAATTGAAGTTTTTTCCGCCAGAAGTAAATAGACATTATGCCACGAACGAATAGGTAGATCTGGCCACATCCAGTACCCAGACCCGATTCCGACAGGGTCTCAAATAGGAAACATCCAAAACTTCATGTCCTGGTACCGTCCGACGGCTTAAAATGAATGATTTTTCATCCAGAAGTAAATAGACATCATGCCATGGACCAACAGGCAGATCTGGCTACATATACCTGGATATGTGGAACCGGAACCGGTATCTGCCGATGGCTGAAAATTTATGATTTTTCAACCAGAAGTAAATAGTTATTAGGCCATGGACTGACAAGAAGATCTGGCCACATCTGGATCAGTGCTGCAAAATCTCGACAATACACGGCGATATTCAAAATTCTGCTCATTTGAGCTAACAGTCATCGTCAAGGCGAGCCATGTCAATTATCAGCGACGAACATGTGCAGATTTTTTTATTAGCTAAATTTGTAACGAAATTAAATGACTTGGGCATAACAATTACATGGAGCCGTTAATGTTAACAAGCATCTACGCCCAAAAATGCTTAGATAACAATAATGTTACATAGAATGCACGAAATTGAGCGTTTTGTTGCCAGGTGAATCTTTGTCATAGATGAAAAAATGAATGAGATTTTGACAAAGGTTTTTTTGAGGATCAAATTTATCAGTGACTACGTGATGGACAATTTTGTCAATATCTTGCGAAAGTCTGTCAATGACAATGACAAATCTCTGCACTGATCTGGATGCCCGAAACTGGTTTCGGTAGGGCCTCAAATAGAACACTTCCAAAAACTCATGTACTGGTACTGTCCAACGACTCAAAATTTATGATTTTTTCATCCAAAAGTAAAAAGACATCATACCATGGGCCAACAGATGGATCTGATTGCATTCGGATACCCTGAACCGGTTCCGGTAGGGCTATAAATGGACACCTGTACTGGTATCGTCCGACGGCTCAAAATTTATGATTGTTCATCCAGAAATAAATAGACATAATCTTCCAGTTCCGGAGACAACCTAACGGTTTCTGGTATTTGATAATCTGGAACGGACGTTGGAAATGGCCAAATTCTTTTTGCACTAGAAACTATTTCATAATTTTGTTTGTATAACCGTCCTAATGCATAAGGAAAAAGTTACACATTGTGCATTAGCGGGTCAAGAAAGACCCAAACTGCAACTCGCTAGCCAAGACACGTGCAACCAACCTTCAACCAACTGACACAAATGCCACTAGGAGAAACGCTCTGCTTTTGGTTCCTATAGTTGTGCATGGAGACTCAATACACAACTATAGGAATCTAACGCTTCTAACGTACCACAACTATAGGAGTGTGAACCCTATAACTTAACCTTCTGTCTAGGCGAAACTGTGACACAAAACTTGATTCTGGATGGCGGGATCAAGTGTGTCCAGTTTCCCCTACCGAATTTGTTTTTGATCCAGTCCGACCCTTTATCTAGTATTAAGATTGGGTCTGTTTATTTTCTGACAAATGTCAGTTTTATCGTTAGTTTAAAGCCTGCCTCAGGCCGAGGTTCACACTGACGGTGATGGAGTGGTAAGCATGTCTGCGTACTCACCCCAGTGTGTCTGCGGTCAATCCCAGCCGGGGTAGTTGGGATTTCTCTGAAGCGAAAATATTTCTGGTCTCGTCTTCATACGGTTGGTGTTGGTCCCGGCTGACATTCAATTGCTGTCAATAAATGGCAATCGATGCACGTCAGTGATAGGCCATTAAATCTTGGCCTCTCACAGCCATCATACAAATGGCTTGCTGATGCAAAATTTGAAATTATAGCTCCACAGTGCTTAAACGGTTCCAAATTGGGCCCTGATTAGCCTCCCAAAATTTGAACTCATTTAGTGAGAAACTGACTTGGCACAGACCATTTGAAGTTTATATGGGAATTACTATGAAGAAACCATAATTTCGGTTCATATCGATCTCAAAATTCACCAGTTCACTCTACTTTAGAAAATGATAGCTACAACTTTGTTCAAGACCACTTTTCGATCAAATGTAAGGAACAAAAATTATTAATGATTCAAGTCACTGATGCCTTATGATTATGCTCAATCAACTGTTCAGCAGGCAACACTGGTGTTTATGGCGCGTAGAATAGAGTACAAAAATCATGGCTACTATGTCACTCTGCAGAATACAGTGTTGCCCGCAATACAGGTGCTTAATCTTACCATAAGATTATCAATCTCTTAAACAATTGATAACTATTTAATTTGACGTTTGGCTGCAAAGTTGTAGCAATCAAGACCCGATTTGAAACCGTTTGAACACTGTGGAGCAAAAATTTCAAATTTTGCATCAGTCTAATGATGCAGTTTTGCAAACATTTGCACGGTGAGGTATGGGAATAAAATTTTGAAACGCTAATATTTAACAAATAATGCTTTTGCCAATTGTTTCCATGATTCTACGGTGGATAAAAACTCAAGGGCAACTCAAAAGACGTATTATATTGAACATTCTAAATTTAGAGAAATTTTAAACAACTGTTTGGGTCTAGAAACAAATCATAACTAAAATTTCCACAACCCAAAGCTTTGAATAAGTAGAAACAAATGTAATAATTGGATCCCTCTGTAGTAAGTGTTGTCACTGAGCCCAACTTGCACGACTGTCAGAGGCTGGAGTTGACGGTGGATGTAATTTGGCAGAAACGTTTATCGCTTACGACCCCTGGCAAAGTGAAAGCTGGTGATCAAGCAGTTTCAGGATTCCTGCCCTATATTGGCGTTGGCTCCTAGCTTCGATCAGCTCGACTTTTAGGCTGTAAATGACGGTGGAAGCGATTTGACAGTCGTTTTTATGGACGCTGCTCTTCGCCTCCCCTCATTTCTGGAGTTACTCTGCTGAGCTCCGATCTACTCGCCAAAATGGAAACCATCGTTTGAGCATGCGCAGTGCGAGTTTGAATTTTGCATGGACTGGAAAGAGACGAAAGTCCAAAAGAATATAGAGTCTACCCTTCAACCCGCTTTTCGGATTGCTTCACGAAATATTCCTATTTTGTTCGTTAAATTTCTTATTGTTAACTATTTTCACACACACCAAAAAATTGCTGAATATTTTTTCAGTCGAATGACACATTGCATGACATATTTCCCATTAATGGTTGTGAGAAATATGCGTTTGAAAACTGCCCCGTTTTCGTTACATGTCTCATTTTCGATTAATTTGATTGTTACTGTGGGATAAATCGTCAAAATCTGCCTATTTAAACATCTTTCCTTATTGTACTGGGGGTAACATTACGAATTGTTCAAATAGGTAGATTTTGACAATTTCTCCCACAGTAACAATAATATATAGACAAGTAAATTTGAATGATAATTTTAAGGTGTTTAATTTTCAGGCGTAAAGTTACGCATTGGTAACGATCGAGTAGCAGTCAACGCAATTTATTTAAGACTGACTAATTCCCGATAGCTCATCGTCGAACACCAGCTAAAGAAATGACTAAAACTAGGCATAATTCTCGCGTAAGATTTGAGAACAGCCTATGAACTTTTGTAAACAAAACTCATTGGTCCCTTTTCGTGCGAACCGAAGTACGCCAACGCAAAACCAAAAACACCATCGGGTAGGGGAAATTCTCCCCTTCCCGATAGTGCTCGTGGTTTGCGTGAGCGTACTTCGGTTCGCGCGAAAAGGGCCCAACAAGTTTTGTTTACAAAAATTGATAGGACCTTTTCAAATGATGATCGAGAATTGAAAAGGCTAACGAGCCAAATCCATGGGTTAACCGATAGTCATTCTCATCAAAGACAATGGAGACGCTCGTCTCTGTGTCTTTAATGACATGCGTTTATTTCTCAGACATGTGTTGAGCTAACACTGCAATTAAAACGGAATACCATAAGCATCTAACACTTGATAATCCACTTGTTATTCTTTTATAAAATTAATTTGAATTTTCCATAATGCTCTTTTCCAGATCGATACGAATTGGAAAAATGAAAAAAAAACAATAACAAGTTCTTCCCGCTCTAGTTCGTCATACTTATGTGATACAGATTTGAGTTGTTGATAAAAGTTGTAGCTAATATTAAAACCTACAAAAGCTTCATACACATCATTTTACGGAAATCTGTTGATGGAAAAAATAGAGGCAAATGAATGTAAATCAATGCACGAAATGAATGTAAATAATCTTCCATGCCTGGTTGGAACTAAGAAACATTCAGAGTGGTGATACACCGAATATTCATCCACCATAATATTCGGCCGGATGCTTAGGCCGAATATCAAACTTTGCCGACACAAAATTCCACTCAAACACTTTGTCAGCCACTTGTTGGGTGGGAAATGCTCGAATATCAGTTAACATTTTTTGTAAACGCTGAATACCTGCCCGAATAGCAATATTCGGTGCATCACTAGTTCAGAGTACCGTAAAACGGGGTATCTTTGATAATGCGGGTAACTTTGATAGTATGATATAAAGATTAAATTTACTCGCTGCGCTTTTCCCAAATTAGAAAAATTGGTTCCATATTGTAGCTTAGGGTATTTCCGTTGATATCGTATATAATTTTTATAAAGTATGTGTAACATATTGAAAAACTAGTTTCGTGTTTTTCGCCTGTTTGAAAAAGCACTCATACCATCACTTATGAAATGTATTTCTGATAGAGCCATAACAAATTCAATGTTGTATTCTTATTGCTTATGAGGTTTTCTGATTATATACTCATTCATAGTTTCATATTTTAAGACCTAAATTGTTTGAGTTTCACCCATTTTTTTTCTACAATCATCGAGCATTATCAAAGTAACCCCAAATCAAATACTGAAGTTCGGTCACAAATCTAAAAAATAGTGTTAATGCTTTAACTTCCATTGAACATATTACTAACGAGTTTACTCTTGGATCCTCAATAGGGTAAATGTTGGCTTCGGCACCCATTGACTGTTTTCGGCAACCAAAATTTAAACGATAATTTCACTATGTTTTCCCATCAACACACTTCCCTGAATGTATTCAAACGATTCTTTAGTCTTTCAGCTTCAATCTGATTATATTTGTACGACCGAGCAATCCTATTATACCAGATTTTTCTTCAAATGAAGTATACGCACTACAAAATGGGGCTGATTTCGAGTTGCCGATAATAGAACAGCTGGTTAACACGCAGTTCTAATGGGAAGGTTGCCGAAGAAAAAGAGGCTGCCGACAATAGTCACACTCACCTGAGAAGTTTGGAGCGTTGTAAAAACGCTTTCAAAACGTTTTGAAAAATTCTGTCGATTGGAATGGATAGAGAAGCAAGCAGCAGATGAATGTAAACAAACAGACACATCATATATGTGCGTGACGCTGAGAAAATGCTAGTAGAAGTGCAGACGCTGCTTAGATTGACGAGAATACGTAAATTCCCCTACTTGTTTTAAAAATATAAAATTTAAAAAAACATTCATTGCTGTAAAAATATTTAGGATATACTTTAAAAAAAAACTATCAATGTGACCCCGTTTTACGGTATTTATTTTTCAGATCTCATTCTAAGACTTATTAAATATAATACCAAACTTAATCCAGATACTAAGATCCCAAGCTTGGATACTTTTTTAAATTCGGGAACGCAGATAGAGTTTAAGATTATTTCTTTCATAAGCAGTTCTTTGCAGTTTCAAGATTTTCTACCTGTTGATATGTCTAGCTACATATTTTTCATATAAGACTTGTCCGTTTTTTAAACATAAGCGGTTTTTTATATAATGCGTTTATTTTTCCAAGCTCATTTGCCGTAGCTTTGCGGAGCCGATATTCATTGTTTGGTTCACAAAATGACTTAAAACTAACGTTAGTAAAGTGGTGGCCAACTACTCGCAGCTATTTCGAGGTTAAGGGTAACAAATTGAAACAAATGGAGGATGGCAGGGTAGGACTTGAGAACACAAGGTTTGGCGCGCAATGTGCTCTTGATCTCAAACTAAGCGACATACTGATGAAAAAGACAGACATGGGGGTACACCGTTGGGGAGCTAATAACTTAGGAGAACACAAGATGACACTAACTACTAAATCCTCAGATCTATCTGTTTTAAAAACACATAAATTAAGTTAAAATAGTCGAGATCTGGGCTCGTCATGAGGCCTTTACCGACCGCAAAGGTTATTTTGTTCGGGCCCTAAGGGATGCGGATAAATCAGATCTAGCAACACAATCGAGGGTGCATGACCAAAGCACCGAGAAGTTCCACCGGCTGGATCGGAAATTGCACTCTCTCTCAGTAGCACTTTCAATACGATTGAAATATATTTTCTGTGGCGGGAACAATTGACAATGCTTTCAAATAAACGAAATAATCTAGATATGTAATTTCAAATATTTGAAATATCTACCGGTCTACTGTGCCGCAAACCAGAAATTTCGGAGCCCCGTTGAAAGTGGCTGATTTTCGATGAAAAATTTCAACTGTTAAGGTAAAAATAGGTCAACACTCCACAACCAACCGGAAAATGTAATATTCTATAACAGATTTACATGAAAATTATGCAGAATTTTCAAAGCTTCGGGACATGAAAAAATCATGGAATATGGTTGCTGGACGGTTGCAAGAACTCCCATTACATTTCTGGTACGAAACATATGCAGCAGATGTGATAAAGGGTGATACGGTCAAAATTTGGTCAATATCAACTTGACGTATTTCTTTCAATTTTGCATTTAAAAAACCTGAACACCCCTCATTTTGAAGGTGTGTGTGTGTAGAATGTTGCTCCTATTTTGATTTTGGAATTCACTCTTCAGTTGTCAAAATGCCGTCCAAGCAAGAAGAGCAGCGTATCAAAATTTTGCTCGCGCATCGCGAAAATCCGAGCTACTCGCACGCAAAGTTGGCAAAATCGCTAAAAGTTGCCAAATCAACCGTTACAAATGTAATTAAAGTGTTTGGGGAACGTTTGTCGACAGCCAGGAAGTCTGGATCGGGGGGAAATCGAAAACCGGAAGCCGCTGAGACGACAAAGAGAGTTGCCGGTAGTTTCAAGCGAAACCCTAACCTCTCTCTCCGAGATGCCGCAAATAAGCTGGGTGTATCGTCTACAACCGTGCATCGAGCCAAAAAACGAGCCGGACTATCGACTTACAAGAAGGTAGTGACTCCAAATCGCGATGATAAACAAAATACGACGGCCAAAGCGCGATCCCGGAGGCTGTACACGACGATGCTGACGAAGTTTGACTGCGTGGTAATGGACGACGAAACCTACGTCAAAGCCGACTACAAGCAGCTTCCGGGACAGGAGTTTTATACGGCAAAAGGAAGGGGAAAGGTAGCAGATGTTTTCAAGCACATGAAACTGTCAAAGTTCGCAAAGAAATATCTGGTATGGCAAGCCATCTGTACCTGTGTCTTGAAAAGCAGCATTTTCATAACTTCCGGGACTGTCAACCAAGAAATTTACGTGAAAGAGTGTTTGAATAAACGTCTGCTGCCTTTCCTGAAGAAACACGGTTGTTCCGTACTGTTTTGGCCGGATTTGGCATCTTGCCATTACGGTAAAAAGGCCATGGAGTGGTACGCCGCCAACAACGTGCAGGTGGTTCCCAAGGACAAGAACCCTCCCAACACGCCAGAGCTCCGCCCAATTGAGAAATACTGGGCTATTGTCAAGCGGAACCTAAAGAAGATCAAAAAAACTGCTAAGGGCGAGCAGCAGTTCAAGGCAAACTGGCTTTCTGCGGCGAAGAAGGTGGACAAGGTGGCTGTACAAAATCTGATGGCAGGGGTCAAGCGTAAGGCCCGGCAATTCGGATTTGGAAAAGCGGAAGCCTAACTGAATATTTTTCCTGAATTTTATACTAATTGAACTTGAAAAAAGAAATTTAATTTGATTTTTTAAATAAACGGTTTCACCGATTTACACGCGTTTTCCCTTGACCAAATTTTGACCGTATCACCCTTTAAGTCCAACCTTACATTTGATGTTTGATTGTTTTCAGTGCAGGTTCCACTGCCCTGAGGATATGAATCAATCCTAGCTTACCTTATCTTCTGCAATTCCATGATTCACCAACAGTGCAACTCCCTTCTCTGTCAAGGCTCGAAACAGCTGTGAACCGACTCGATTTACAACCGATTTGATCGGACATTCCTCTGTGCCTGTGTGGATAGAAACCAGAAACGAAACGAAAATCGCATTATTAGTTGCTCTTTCACATTTTTAATAGATTAATTTTCAGGCCGTCCAGTAAACCAACGATTGCTATTCGATTTCTATGAAAAGACAAACTTGCCTTCAGCTGATAGTGAAATGTGGATTATTTCCAGCAGCAGTAGCATCAGTTGCAAAGTATCCCGCGAGCACAAAAATAAAAGTTGCTCATCAGCAAATGAGACCAATTAAAGCGATAGCGCGGTCGCAAATTTCCAAACAATCTAAAGTATCACCCAAACAACAACCAACCGTCACCAATCGTTCAAGCGCTAAGCAACCGAGTCAACAGCGTTTGGTTTTCAGAGCAGTAATCCACACTCGTCAGCGTGGACGTCGTCGTCGTCATCGTCGTCGTAGTCGCGACCTCGTAATTACGATCTGTCGTCACAAATCCGTCCGATCACCATCATCATCATCATCTTTCTGCAGCATCCCACAGTCGGAATGTATTACCAAGTATTACCGTTAAAGCACACGTTATTAGACTTTAATATCCGTGAAATCCTCAAGCTGCACACATAAAATTTACATCTATCGTTGTTTTTTAGTAACCACTACTACCCGAATAGAAATTTGAATGAGTATTTGCATTTGAGGAACATTGAAAGTTTATTCGACCAGGAGGTGATGGGAAAATAGCCACTAGACTGATGCAAAATTTGAAATTTTCGCTCCACAGTATTCAAACGGTTTCAAATCGGGTCCTGATTAGCCTCCGAAAGTTTAAACTCATTTGACAAGAAACTGACTTGGCACAAACCATTTGAAGTTTAAATGGACATTACTATGGGAAAGCAAAACTTTTTGTTCATTGTCTTCTAGCCTTTTTACATGTTTTACTGTTAACAAATTCTATTGCTATTTTTATGGGAATTTTCATCAGCTACAACTTTGCAGATAATCGTTTTTCAGCCAAACGTCAAATTAAATAGTTATTAATTGTTTAAGAGATTGATAATCTTATGGCAAGATTAAGCAACTGTATTGCGGGCAACACTGTATTCTGCAGAGTGACATAGTAGCCATGATTTTTGTCCTCTATTCTACGCGCCATAAACACCAATGTTGCCTGCTGAACAGTTGATTGAGCATAATCATAAGACATCAGTGACTTGAATCATTAATAATTTTTGTTCCTTACATTTGATCGAAAAGTGGTCTTCAACAAAGTTGTAGCTGAGAAAAATTTTAACAAGTTCAGCTATCATTTTCTAACGGCACCGGTGGTGTAGTGGTAAGCGTGATTACCTCTCACCCCAGCAGGCCTGGGTTCAATCCCAGTCGGCGCCGCCGGGATGTTCTGAGGCATAACATCTCTGATCACGCCTTCCTTCGGATGGGAAGTAAAGCCGTTGGTCCCCGGTTCATGAGTTGATGGGTCGATAGGTAGGATCCAGGTGTGGGAGCTGCCTTCCTGGCACGTCGGTAGCATTGGTGCTCAGCACGGAAAACAAGATCGACGGAAAAAAACAAACCAAAGGAAAAAAAGCTATCATTTTCTAAAGTAGAGTGAACTGCGGAATTTTGAGATAGATATGAACCGAAATTATGGTTTCTTCATAGTAATTCCCATATAAACTTCAAATGGTTTGTGCCAAGTCAGTTTC
The DNA here is from genome assembly GCF_037179485.1 of Ochlerotatus camptorhynchus. Classification (NCBI taxonomy): domain Eukaryota; kingdom Metazoa; phylum Arthropoda; class Insecta; order Diptera; family Culicidae; genus Ochlerotatus; species Ochlerotatus camptorhynchus. Next base: position 1,867,822 of record NW_027040781.1, read on the forward strand.
TCACTAAATGAGTTCAAATTTTGGGAGGCTAATCAGGGCCCAATCTGGAACCGTTTGAGCACTGTGGAGCTAAAATTTTAAATGTTGCATCAGTCTAATAGCCATACATTTGTTAGGTATACGGATGGTTGCCATAATAATTATTTTCCTTCGAGCTTGTTTTCCGTACTGAGTTCAAATGCTACTGACGCCAGGGAGACAGCTCCCACACCTGATCCCTACATATCGACCCAGCAACTCATGAACCGGGGACCAACGGCTTTACTTACCTTCCAAAGGAAGGTGTAATCAAAGATTGTATGCCTCAGAAAATCCCAACGGCGCCGACTGGGATTGAACCCAGCCTTGGAGTGAGAGGCGCTTACCACTACACCACTGACGCCTCTCTTAATAGAAGTTGTCCATAATTTTGTTAGTTTTCTCTAGGAATTTACTCCTTCCTTGTATTGAGCTGTTATTTGAAAGTTAAATTAGTTTCAAAAATTAAATTGAACTGATCACAAATAATTTCTCTCTTTGAGTTGACTACAACTTTGCATCATGATCTGTTCTTTGATAGATAAACTATTTAAAAAAATGAAATGCTCAAAAATTATTTGTTTCTTTGAATTTTATCCTTCGTTGTATCATGAACTGTTGTTCGACTGTTAAAACTTCAAGGGACTGTGGTTGTACGCAATAAGTCTTATTTGTTAACTGCTGTTTATACTTTTTAGTATGACGCGCTTGACATAGATGGTCCACAGCTACTCACGAAGAGCTACTGATCCCGATCAATAGCGGTGCGGCTTCTTCCTCCTTCTGTGGATGCTCATGTGGGCTGCAGCTTGCTGCTTGCAGGCAGCCTTTTGTTGTGTTCTGGAGAACACCATCACTCATCACGCGATGATTTAATAAACACCGTTTGGTGAGACCGAATGGAATTCAACCTTGAAATCTGTGTTAGGGAAATCGCTTTTCACAGGCAATCGGTGATGGGGCATCCCTTAGCTCAGTCGGTTAAGGCGCAGCTACAAAGCAAGACCATGCTAGAGGTGACTGGGTTCGATTCCCAGTCCGGTCTAGGAATTTTTCGGGTTGGAAAATTTCTCGACTTCCAGGGCATAGAGTATAATTGTACTTGCCACACAATTATACTAATGCAAAAATGGTAGCAGGCATCGAAAGCTCTCAATTAATAACTGTGGAAGTGCATATAGAACACTAAGTTGAGAGCACGCAATAAGCTAATATGCCATAAGCAATAAGCTTGAAATGCGAAGAAGAAGAATACGAAGAAGAAGAAGAAGAAGAAGAAGAAGAAGGCAATCGGTGATAATTTTAATTATCATAGCAACAGTTGCACATCCGCGGAATTTTCAATAATGGCATTTTGAAAAATGATAAAGTCTTAATTTTAACGGATTCGAAAAAAAATTCTATCGATTGGCGTATTAAAAATTAAAATCCATCATTTCTGGATCAAAATCAGACCACTTTCATGCCGCGACTGACTTTGGTTTTTGAAATCGCAACCCCAATGTTGCCTTAAAGTATATGGTATGGTAGATTTAAACATACCTAGATAGAGCTGGAATGAGACGTAAAAGCTTTTGTAGACAATTACTTCTCTCGATGATTTTTAGGAATTCAAGGCATGCCCACTAGACTGATGCAAAATTTGACTTTTTCGCTCCACAGTGCTTAAATGGTTTCAAATTGGGTCCTGATTAGCCTTCCAAAGTTACAACTCATTTGGTTAGAAACAGACTTCGCACAAGCCATTTGAAGTTTGCATGTAAATTACTATGGGAAATCTCAACTTTTTGTTCATTGCCTTCTAGTCTTTTTCCATATTGAGCTGCGAAACAGTTCGATAGCCATTCTTATATAAAATCTCAGCTACAACATTGCTGAAAATCGTTTCTATGTAAAACGAGATAGGAAAAAGTTATTAATTATTTAAGAGATTGGTAAACTTATGACATGATCAAGCAGCTGCTCTGTAGGCAACACTGTATTTTTCAGTGTGACATAGTAGCCATGATTTTTGTGTCCTATTCAACGCCCCAGAAACAACAATGTTGCCTGCTGAGCAGTTGATTGAGCATGATCATAAGACATCAGCGCATTGGTTCATTGATAACTTTCGATCCTTGCATTTAATTAAAAAGTGGTCTTCATCAAAGTTGTAGCTGGGAAAATTTCCTACAAGTACAGTTGAAAGCTTTTGAAGCAGACCGATATGGTGAATTATTAGATAGACATGAACAAAAATCTTGGTTTTATCATAGTTATTCCCATACAAACTTCAAATGGTTTGTGCCATCTCAGTTTCTCACCAAATGAGTTCAAATTTTGAGAGGTTAGTCAGGATCCGATTTGGAATCGTTTAAGTATTGTGGAGCGAAAATTTCAAATTTTGCATCACTCTAATGCCCACGCAAACCAACTTTACCGTCGGGTAGGGGAAGTCTTACTTTACCTGATGGTGATTTTGATTTGCTTCGGCGAGCCCATACTTTCAAGACATCATTGAAAGAAGTCATTGTTTACAAAAGCTATTACGCCCTAATTCCAGCTATATGGAAACTGACATCCGATTGATGACCTTGACAAATATCCAAAAAATACAAATTTATGGTGGTCCTGAAAAGGACCGTTTGTCGTGATGGTTGAGTAATGCTGAGCTGTTAGGGTGTGCAACACAGATGAAGCTGGTGAGCTGTATGTTGTTTGGAATGAGGGTGATGAGCCTTTCGTTGTGTACTGAAGAACACCACTTGGTGAGACCGGAGGGAATTCAACTTTGAAATCTGTGTTGGGGAAATCGTTTTTCGCAAGCAATCAGTGATAATTTCAATTATCATAGCAACAGTTGCACATTCGTGCAATTTTCAATAGTGAAATTTTGAAAAATGATAAGTTTTATATTCAACAGATGCGTAGAAATATATCTGATCGATTGGAGATAAAATTATTGAAATTGGTCCAGGGGCAGCTGAATTATTAACGTTCAAAGTCTTTCATATTTTTGTTACATGTACCATTTTCGGTTTTCACAAAGTGTACCCCCATATAGAAATCACAACGTCAAAATATTTTTGAAATTCAATTGAAATGCTCCCAAATCATTTCTCTCTTGCAGTTGACGCCTTCCTTAGCGAGATCCTTAGTAGGGGTTTTGATCTAATTTCCGTCCTACTAAGCACAACCCGCGCTTTACCTCTCTTTGCTGGACGAGTTTAAACAGCAAATGGAATATTTCTGTCAAAGATGACTTCTAAATTTATTCACCTTTCCATACGTACCGTTGGATTTGATAAAGAGTCACAAATTGTTGAGATATTATTTAAAATCTACTACTGCTTCTTGATTCTAAATTCGTTCTAAGAATTTCAATTCCGTCCTAACGCATTGAAACGCCATTAGATTTTCTTCGTCCTACGGATAAACGTAGAAATAGGGGATTCGCTAGGAGGGCTTTTTTTGTTTTGTTTGTTTTTTTTTTTTAATTCTTTATTTAAGAGATTTTTAGCCTTAGGCTAGAACAATGAGCGCAAATGTTCATGTAATGCGCTCTAACAGGATTTATGTTTTAGCTAATGAACTAACGCATCGGAGCAAACCTATTATTGATTTGTGCACGGTGAAATCATTGATATTATTGATCTTTTTTGATCGATAGAACGGAAATGGGCGATTATGACGAACTAGCGCTCTACCCTATGTTGAAAAACTTATTTGAAATGCCTTCAAATAATTTCTCCCTTGGAGTCAACTCTTCCTTTGTATTATGAGCTGTTATTTGACCGATAAAAGCTTTCGAAAAATCCAACTAAAAATGCTCAAAAGTTATATCTCTGGGGCTGTACAAGTGGACAGTTTTTGAGATGTTTTAGAATCCCAAATCTCCCTGCGTGGACAATCATCCATATGAATTTAAAAAAAAAAATGGCATGGATCGTGCACATTCGCCAAACTCCACCCCTCTAAAGTGTCGACGTGGTTCTCCGAATTACATAACACTTCACCTAATTATTTGCTAGGATCAATGATCCAAGTTTGTGCCGGAATTCGGCCATTTTGACTCTCATCTATTTTTTCAAACTGGCGTTTTCGTGATTTCTCGTGTCACTTTTCAAATAGACCAATGTAACATATCCACAATTTTGAGAAAATCAAAGTAGAAATTCGACAGATTATTATTTTAACTGTTTAGAAACAATACATTTTACAATACTATTTTTAATGTAGTCAGTGAATAATAACGTTGAAAATTCAGTAGAAACGGTAAAATCACAATTTTACTTTGAATTTCATGCTACAATATAGAAAAAAAAACACATAGGACGTTTCGACTAGTCAAGTTGTACATCGGACATGTTACATTGGACGATTTTTCTCATTGACATAATCAATGAGTGTTACATTGGACGTTTTGTTCTTCATGATACTTGATTCCCTTTAACAGATTTAAGAGTAGAATACCTAACTTTAGATTGGCCCCGCCTATAGAAAATGAGCACCAATCATGTTGGGCAGTCCGAATGACCGAAGTAACAATCATGTACCCATCATTTCAAACTGTACATTGGACAATTTTTGACCTATGATTATCTTGAATAAATGAAATTAAATTTTGATGGGTTTTTTTGTATCACATACACTAATAGAAGAGCAATAGTTTGTATCACTTAACTCGATTTGTTTTCATTTGTTACTTAGGACATTTTGAAAATTGACGCGAGATTTGTGATTTTTTGTATCAGTGTGTAATTTTTTCAGCAGCTTCTTACAACTTTGTCTCAGACGTAATTTCGATTAGATGAACCGTTTTCGTGCTAAGATTTATTGAAAATATCGAATACGCCATTTTGAAAAATTAAACGAGACTCCAGCCGAACTCCAGCACAAACTTCAGTGCTAACATTTGAAAACGGCGCAAAAGCCATTTGTAAACAAATGGTTTGTGGGCCCTTTACTCGCTACCCGAAGAACGCCCACGCAAACCAACAGCATCGTCAGGAAGGGGAAAATTTCCCCTACCCGATGTTGCTGTTGTGTCGCGTGGGTGTACTTCAAGTAGTGAGTAAAGGGCCCACAAACCATTTGTTTACAAATGGCTTTTGTGCCGTTTTCAAATGTTAGCACTGACTTGGTTCATGGATTTCTAAGCAGTAAAATCTAAAATTTGATCATGCCTATCTGTCTCGCAAACAACTCAATCGGTCAAATTTACATTGCCAATTGATTGAGGATTATCTTTGCAATAAATCGGTACAGGAAGTGAAAAATGTCAACTGCGGACCAACGAGTCCGACGTCCCTAATAAAAAAATTCCATAAACGAATGATAACCCAAATGATTGAAAAATTCCACAAATGGTTTGGATGATACGTCGTTAAGCAAAATAACCATAACAATTTTATTAGGGCTGTATATTGTCCCTTACCCTGCCTTTCTTTTAAATGAGCCAACAATCGGAAGTTTCCATTTCTAGATAGAGCTAGACTTAGGGTGAAACAGTTTTTTTCAGCAATAACTTCTCTCGATGATTTCTAGGAATTCAAGGCACGTCCGCAAATCAACATAACCATCGGGTAGGCGAAGTCTTTCCCTATCCGATGATGATGTTGATTTGCGTGCGCGAGCCTTAACTTTCTATAAATCACCGAGAGAAGTCATTGTTTACAAAAGCTGTTACGCCCTAATTCTAGCTCTATCTATATTTACTTAGGGAAGGGGTACATTTTTTCCAAAAGAACCCCACATCTACCGGACGCTAAGTTTGGCATCGATCATCAAGTCTATAGTAAATCGAAATTCAAGTGAATGCCGACTTTTATTCGGGTACTACATCCATGCGGTTTCAACTTATTCCTGCTTTGATTGGTTTGGTGGCATCAGGCCAGGCAACGCAACGCAACGTGCTGTAAAAGAGGAGAGAAATTGACGTTTGTTGCTACGGAAATAAGCTGTGTCAGAGATACGGGACGTAATATATTATTGGGGATTTGTTAACCACAATATATACAACATACACTCACGCGGGTCGTCTGGGTAAAGTAAACCCAAAGTGTAACAACACGCTATGATGTTACATTGATATGGTAGTGTAGCATCTCGCACGTTCTCAACCCCGTACCCGTCAGGTCAATTATGTTTTCGGGGCCAAGTTCGAAAGCAATACATACGCTATGACGTCTGGAAGATTAGTAAACAGTTTGAGAATTTAGCACTTTGGTGTTGGAAAAGTGTGATATTTACCGCCTTATATTGCCGTATTGGCTTTAGCTTCTATTAGAAAATCAATCACTGATATTGTCCAAACCGGACTGCAATGCAAAAGACATCAATGAGAGCTGACATTAGTGTCTCATTACTGCAGGCATATTATTATCACATCGGAATGAGGAATTCAATTTGACACTTGCTGATAGCAGGAGGGGGTGATTTCAAATTTAATTATCATTCGTGTGACTCACGCACCGAGCGGTTTCTGAGACCATCGACGCTCGTCCACATGTTCGTAGCGTGATTTCGTCCCAGCGAATTGGTGTCTCTCAGAAATAGCGTATTCATCATCGAGGCGTCTGATAGGGATGAGCGGAGCACGCTGACGAATGAATTTTATATCAGACTTGTCATCGTTTACTAGATTGCACAAAGAGTAAACAGATGAAAAGACGATTGCTTATCACCTGCATCCGCACAACTTACTAATGTCGTTTTCGTTTTTGCTGTGTAGCTACACTGGTGTTACACCACCGTACACCGAAAAAAAAAATTCAGGGTGTAGCTATCGGTGGCACCTTTGTTTACAAACAAATGATGATGAGTTGTCAATGACTCTCACTTATTGCTACTTACACTACGCCGGTGTAGTGTAGCAAAACCGAAAACGACATAAGATAATAAAAAAAAATACTTGAATGGTTTTCCAAGAATCGGTAAAAACCGGATGTACTCAGAATTGTGTGTCGCAATCTGAGTAATTTGAGTGAACAGACTAAACCTCTGTGGCAAAACCTATCGGTGAATACCTTCTTAAAGGGTGTATTCGATAAAAATGGCACACACATATTTACTCACCAAAATTAAATCGATTATCGGATTTTCTTGAAATTTTCAGGGAATGAAAAACTAATAATGAGCTATTAATTACAAAATTTGTTTAATTAAATTTCGTCTTCCATCCTGAATGTCCGCACTTTCCTTTTCATTGCACCCATCAAATTTTGTAAAACACATTTTCCCAGTGTTTTTGTTGCTTTTACCCAAAATTTTCTTCAACTCCAGCTCTGTTTTAATAGTTTTGGGATGTTTGCGAAGTTCCGTCTTGATAGTTGCCCAGAATTTCTCAATGGGGTGAATGACAATGACCGGTGAATATGGTGGGTTCTTATCTTTTATCACAAAATTGACTCCGTTGGCTTGGTACGTAGGTGGCAGGATGCTAGATCAGGCCAAAACAGAGTTGATCCCTTGTGCTTCCTTATGAATGGCAAGTGACGCTTCTTAAGGCACTCTTCCGTGTTAATCGCACCGTTGATTGTTCCGGAAGTGATGAATGGAGCACTTATTTCACCACACCCGCAAATCGCCTGCCAGATCAGGAACTTCTTTGCAAATTTCGATAATTTCTTCTTTCGAACATCCTCCGGAACATCGAACTTAGACTTGGCAAGGAAATATTCTTACCTAGGAAGTTGATGGAAGTCGGCCTTGACGTAAGTTTCGTCATCTATCACGATACAACACGATTTGGTGAGCAACTTCGTGTAAAGTTTCCGGGCGCTGGTTTTCGCAGTGATATTTTGCTTTTCATTCCGGTTTGGGGCTTTTTGCACCTTGTAAACATGTAACCCAGCACGCTTCATGGTTTTCTGACAACTTGAACTTTTAGCGACATCTCGAATTGACATGTTTGGACGGTTCTTGAACTATTGCACGACTTTCCTGCCAATTTTACTTTTCCATTGAACCACTTTTACGAGCACTCCCTTCCTTCTTTTGGGCACTCAGTCGCTTCTTGAAGGTTCTTATCACACGAGACCAAGGGGTTAGTCACTCAGCACAATGTGACGAAAATAGATTCGGAACAGTTAAGGCACATTTATCGGCACATCACCGGCGCATTTTCGTGTGTATCGGATTATAATTAAAATAAACTGGAAGCATTGCTGGACGAACTGGAAAATCTACTAAACTCATTCATTAATTATGCTTTTGACCAACAACATCAAAAACTCTCTTATGTTATCATGCGCATTTAACTCTACTTATTTTTATTATTTTTTTTTTATAAAATTTATGTCTGATCTAGATCCAAATTTATGTCACATTTGAACCAGCTAAAATTAAAAAGATCAAGCCAAAATAGATCAAATTGTGTGCGTACGCACCAGTTGGTATATTTTTGGCCGTTCTATTTTAAACGTCAAAACCCGAATCAAAACCAACTCACACCCTGATTTCGTGGTCAGCCATTTTTTAATCTCGTGCGCATTCGTACACGGTTTTATCAGGCAATTACCGTAAAATTGACCTCCGATGGCTGTCTCCGGGATTGATGTGCGGCTTTAACAAAAAGCCTTGCACTGCTCGTCCTCCTGCTCCCCGTGCTTCCCAGTGAAAAAATAATAAAAACCTGTATTTATTGAAATTTGTCTGGTATGTTGTTGCGTGTTGGGTTTTGGCCCATGTCAGAAACTGGACAATTCCCTGGGGGGTACCCGGAATATACCAGGATGTGGATCTAAGCACTATATTTGACTTGAACTGATCTTGTTTCTCAATTTCTGCGAGATTTTATGTGTCAAATCACAGGGTTTGGACCATATCAGAAACTAGTCAATTTCCTAGGGGTTCCTGAAAGATGCCTAGAAGTAAGAAAGTTGGTCCTGGGCACATTATTTGACTTGGTTTCGAAATCTAATGTGATTTGCTATGTGGCGCATGATGGGTTTTGGATTAAATCAGAAACTGACCATTTTCTTGGAGATGCCCGGAACATATCCGATAGGAGGTAACATGATTCTGTGCACTATATTTGACTACCATTGATATTGCTTTTGAAATCTAATGTGATTTGATGTGTCACATGAAGAGTTTTGGACCAAGTCAGAAACTGGCCACTTCCCTGGGAGTTTCCAGAACATGCCCGGAAGTGGCCAAGGTGGTCCTGGGTACTTTATTTGATAACCAATGATTTTGTTTTTGAATTCGCATGTGATTTGATGTGTCGCATGATAGGTTTGCAATCTCCAGAACCGGTTGACGGAATCCAAAAGTATTCAATAGCGTTCAATGGGACCACAGTACCTTTCATTTGGCGCTAGTTGTGTCCAATTCGGTGCAGCGGTTGCTGAGAAGCATGAGCTTTTTATTTTCGTTACACACATGAACACACACATACATTTTCCTCGGAGACGAGCCAGCCAACGGCTAAAAGTCTCCTTAATAAAAATATAAAAAAAAAAAAAAAAAAAAAAAAAAAAAAAAAAAAAAAAAAAAAAAAAACATACATTTTCCGATGTTGTTGAGCTGAGTCGATTGGTATGAAAAACTCGGCCCTCCGAGCCTCGGATCGAAAGTTAGTTTCCCAAGCGGTATATACAGGGTGATTCGGAATAACTGTCCCTTTTTAAAATGGTCATAACGATTGAACGCTTGCATGAATTTTTGATATCATTATATTCCAGATATTTTACATTTATAATCTTCAACTAAGCATAGTTTATTTCAAATCTCTCTCCCTTTACCTTAATTATCAGCCACATTTGTCATGAAATTTAACCAGAGCTGGCACGCACGCTTTATTTCCAGCACTTTTTGAGTCCTGGTGATGCGTTTAAGCTCTGATATTGAACGGATTTTCCAAGCATGGTTCCTTTGTACCTCTATAATGATGCAAAAATAAATGTTACATTCTTGCGAAGAGATTTCAGTTTCTAAAAGATAACACACGATTTTTTTTAAGATTTATGTCATTCTCCATTTTGACGTCAATGCACTGTGGTCCAGGAAGCAAAATTAGGTGGAATAAATTAATAACTCGAAAAATATTAGAGATAGCGTATTGACGTCTTCTAAACATTTTCTTGTGAGCTTTATTCGCGTTGGTTGCAAAAGTGTCCTAAACGCCAAATTCTACCAGCAACGTAATTTGGCCTCTAACTTTTTTATTTCAATAGATAGAGAAACTAAATACTGTACAAAGTTGTGAATTATAAAAAATTAGAAAACTTTCTTGTACATCGTTTTTGTTTATCTCTTCTTTATTTGGAGATATAAGCCATTTAAAAAACAAAAGCCAAAAATCAGTTTTTCTGTCATATTTTTTTTAAATATCACTTTTTCGGCCTACTATGTTCAGAACGATTATAGTTAATTTTAAAATACATATTTGCTCCAAAGACACTATACCAGTACAAGTCTCCTGTCAAAAGTCATCGTCAGTTTTGTAGTCTTTTAGCTCAAATTTTCAAGCGTAATATTTCAAAATGGCGCAAGTACAACCGATAGTGATACATATCACTTTAAAAAGCATATCAAGAAGTACATTTTAGCAACTTTTGGTGAAGGTAATTTTTGATTTTTGTAAATAAATGCACTTTGAAAATAGGGGTTTTATTCCATAAATCTTCATTGTTCGGACTTCTTTCGAGTATCAAAGAACCAGATCGATGATACACTATTTTGTGAATACATTTATATAATATATAGCATATAATCTTCAAAATAGCATAAGAAATGGAACCCAAGCAAGACTGCTAATGCCCTTAACATAAACAAGAATATTATTTATAGGTATGCGTATTTCATACACAAACAGACGAATTTGAAAATTTTAATCAATCATTCACTGCGGTATGAGTTAAAGCAAGCGTTGATTTTTGAGACGCTGAATTGTTCATTTCAAAACGTTGCAAAATGAGAAAAGGTATTTTTTTTCAAGTGCTTTCATTATATTAACTCAGATTTTATTTATCAGCGATTCGTTTGGCCGATCTTACCCTTCTTCTCATGAACGGAGATAAGGTAAAAGATTTATTGGAATTTGTAAAGAAAAAGTTTCTTCTCCAGAAAAACTGGACGTAAGTTTGGTGCAAAGGAAGCTTACCCTGGTGATGCTGAAGTTTCAGAAACTTTGGCGAGCAGCTGGAAGGAAACGTGAACGATTTTTGAAGATCAATGACGCTTGGCTTGGAGGAGAATTTATTGTCGATGTCCTTTCGCCCTCAAAATCATTCGTTGGCCGTCCTTCTAAGCCGTTCAAAGATGCACACAGAAAAGCAAAGAAAAGCAGGGTTCAATCTCTTCTTAATCAATTTTCGGCAGAAGAAATTTCGTTTGTTGCAGAAACATCTGTAGCCTCCGCAGGGTTTCGTAAAGCCGGCAAATTGATAGGAAAAATAGCACAAAACCCCGAGACGGCAATCGAGCTACAGCGTTCAGCAGATCGATCAAAACACGGATTCGAAGCTCTTACAGAAGAGGAAGCTCTTGCATTCTTATGCAAAAACGAGTTTTCAAAGGCTCAGTACATGAACATCCGGCAGATGAATATAAGCAAGGGCGTGGACATGTACCCAGCTTATAACAAATTGGTTGAAGCTAAGAAACTATGCTATCCTTCAGGTATGTTAAACATAGAGTCATAATATTGAATAATACCTATATAATGATATATTAGGTCTCTCTATCCATTCATCTGTTGCTGAAGTGCCTTTACAGGAACTTATGGAGCACACCACGAAACGGCTTTTTGCAAGCGTGATGAGCAGAGCAACGTCCCAAAAGGTGGTACCATACGACGATATACACTTATCTACAAATGGGGTTGTGATGGGAGCAGCAACCATGCTAGATATAAACAATGTTTTTTCGAGGAGGACGAGGATGAAGAGTTACAGGAATACAGCGATTCCCATATATTCGCGTTTTCATTAGTTCCTTTAAGGTTAACTGGACATCGTGAAGCAGAAGAAACCCAAGAAATTGTTTGGAATAATGATCTGCCATCGTCAATTTCGCTTTGCAGACCGATAAAATTGATATTTACAAAAGAGTCAACCGAGTTGACAAAACGGGAGGTTTCGCTTATGAATACGCAAATACAAAATTGTATGAATGAATGTGGAAGTAATGTTGGAGAACCGATCTATTTGTGTAAAACCCCAAATGATGTTCACAATGCTGGATACAAAAGTCGTAAATGATTTAACCGGAACGAACTCTCAATCATGCTACATTTGTGGAAGGTCTGGAAAATGTTTGAACGATTCCAGAAGCGATCCAGATTCTGATGATCCAGCCAAGTACAAATTCGGGTTTTCCTCTCTGCATGCATATATTAGAACGATGGAAATGGTTCTGAAAGTGTCGTATAGACTGGCCCTTGATAAACCTACATGGCGTGTAAGCAAGGCAAATGAAGCGGTGAAAGCGAAATCGAAATTCGAAGCAAGATACGTGCGGAATTAGGTACGTATGGTTAGCAATTTGCAACATTATATTTTTGTTTTTGAAGATATAAGATTTTACCAGATTTTGTCCTTTTTAACAGGATTACGCATCAGTGAGCCTATGCCTGGTGGCGGAAATTCTAATGACGGAAATACCGCCCGGAAGTTTTTCCGTGAATGGAAAGCTGCAGCAAAAATTACCGGTCTCAATGAAAATCTGTTGGAGCGATTTCATATTCTGCTTACTGTAATTACTGTAAGTCGAAGATTAATTATAATTCTTTTGAAATTTATGCTGAAGAGACTAGAGCTTTATACCAGAAATTATACGGTTGGTATGCATTGTCTCCAACAGTGCACAAATTGCTAGTCCATGGGGCTGGCATTATTAAATACACGGTACTTCCGATTGGAATGTGCAGCGAAGAGGTTCAGGAGACGAGGAATAAATGCATCCGGAGATATCGCGAGCTCCACTCCCGAAAATTCAACAGAACGGTTAATATTACGGATGTATTCAACATATTGCTTTTATCATCAGATCCTGTGATTTCATTAAGCAATAGAGCATCTTTGTCTTTGAACAATCCTGCACTACCAGATAAAGCCAAGTAGTTAATTTTTGAAAACTAGCTTTATTTTTTATGTATTTTTTGTTTTTGGTTTAGTCAGTAGCATATAACTAGTTGTAAATATAAATATTTACTGTAAATCATCCATCTGGTTCTTTAATACTCGAAAGAAGTCCGAACAATGTAGATTTATGGAATAAATACCCCTATTTTCAAAGTGCATTTATTTAAAAAAATCAAAAATTACCTTCACCAAAAGTTGCTAAAATGTACTTCTTGATATGCTTTTTAAAGTGATATGTATCACTATCGGTTGTACTTGCGCCATTTTGAAATATTACGCTTGAAAATTTGAGCTAAAAGACTACAAAACTGACGATAACTTTTGACAGGAGACTTGTACTGGTATAGTGTCTTTGGAGCAAATATGTATTTTAAAATTAACTATAATCGTTCTCAACATAGTAGGCCAAAAAAGTGTTATTTAAATAAAATATGACAGAAAATCTGATTTTCAGCTTTTGTTTTTTTAAATGGCTTATATCTCCAAATATAAAAGAGATAGACAAAAACGATGTTCAAAAAAGTTTTCTAGTTTTCTATAGTTCACAACTTTGTAGAACATTTAATTTCTCTATCTATTGAAATAAAAAAGTTAGAGGCCAAATTACGTTGCTGGTAGAATTTGGCGTTTAGGACACTTTTGCAACCAACGCGAATAAAGCTCACAAGAAAATGTTTAGAAGACGTCAATACGCTATCTCTAATATTTTTCGAGTTATTAATTTATTCCACCTAATTTTGCTTCCTGGACCACTGCACAGTGGTCCAGCATGCAGATTTAGGCGGAATGATATGTTTTGAGCCTGAAACTGAAACTTTAGACTAAAAGTCGCTTCTACAAAGTTATTCCTTATAGTTAGGCCCTCATTTTTATGACAATGAATTCTAGGGTGGTTCCTATTATCATTAAAATCAAAAATATAACTTTTTTGTTTGAATAAATTAAGGTATACATTCTTTGGCAAAGTTATAGCTGAGCTAATTTCAAGCAACTTTGTTGAAAATAACTTTTTTGTATCTCTTTGGCCAGAGATATTAACATTTGAAAAGTGCATATTTTTAGTATAAAAACGTCAATAATTCTTGATCGGCGAAAGATATTGACAAGCTTTGTGCAGCAAAAACTTGCGCCTTTTTAAGATCTAAAAGTTATCTGGGGACACCTTTGCTGAGAAATTCTAAATAAGAAAACTAGAGCAAAAAACTGTTTTTTTAAGAGCCACCCTAACTCAATTCAAGAAAATAGCTCTAAATCGGCCAATTTAAGAGATACAAAAAAGTTATTTTCAACAAAGTTGCTTGAAATTAGCTTGGCTGTAACTTTGCCCAGGAATGTATACCTTAATTTATTCAAACAAAAAAGTTAGGTTTTTGATTTTAATGATAATAGGAACCACTCTAGAATTCATTGTCATAAAAATGAGGGCCTAACTATAAGGAACAACTTTGTAGAAGAGACTTTTAGTCTAAAGTTTCAATTTCAGGCTCAAAACATATCATTCCACCTAAATCTGCATTCTGGACCACTGTGCACTGTGCAATGGCTGCTTGAAATCACAAACGAATGAAATTTCAAATCCTACTATCAATACAAGCTGATATTTGTTCACACTTAAAACAAAAAAAATTGAACATATACCCATTTTACCCATTGAGAATTCCATATTTGTGAAATCGGTGACAGTTATTCTGAATCACCCTGTATATACCCTTCAAAAACAACATAAAAAATCCTGCAGAACAGAAGCGTCCGGATGTTTCCCTTGTAATCCTTTCGCAGCTGCGACGACAGGGCCGGCAGCAACAGCAGCACCGATAGCGCGATTTATCGCTCTAGCTTTAGCTGGAACTACACCAATGTCAACAGCAGTCGATTGTTCCGCCCACGTTTCTTAGAAAATCGAGGAACTAAATCGGTTTGTTGCCCACGTTTCTTAGAAAATCGAGGAACTAAATCGGTTTGAGGAACTAAATCGGTTAATCGAGGAACTAAATTCAGTTCAAAATAGATCGACAACTATACTGGTTAAAAAAAATACATTTTAGAACTAGTCGAAAACAAAATATAGACCACCAGTCCAAGGGCTCAGTCTGGGTCTGTTCCAAAATTTTAGACCAAACCAACCAATTGGATCGCCGTTAAAGATGCCCTCCCGCATAAACAATAACATAAGATGCGCCTAACCGCCAATTCGAGATATCATCCCAATTTTATGTGGTATGGTCGCACCATCTAAGATATCGTTAGTATATGGTACACGTTTATTAGAGCTGAGCGTTCACAAGGACCAATGTTGAAAACGTTAACAATGGCTTCTTTCGTAAATTTCTCGTAGTTCAAAGTCAATCCATGTAAGTCACCAATTCTAGCAGATAGGGGGACTCTCCCTCTACATAATCATCGTACTGGTTTACTTGAGTGGTTTTTCAGTCTCGAGAAATTTGCGGAAAAAGTAATTGTTTACGTGTGCGACATTGGCTCTTATGAAAGAGAAGCAGATATATGGTTGCATGCTCAGTAAGCATTGACTTTTTTCGTCGACTGTGCATTGAAACTCTTTACTCCTATGGTAAAATCTCATAATCATCTTGCAATCTGTACATCAATCTAGCGAACTTTGTATTATCTCTTCACTCCACCATGGTACCAGTGAAGCGCCGTCTCTTCACGCAAATCATAACAGTATCTTATGGGATTTTCATAGGAGGGAAAGGGTAAGGAAATGTCCACCATGTTTCACGCACAGACTGACGTTTGCTGAAGGGGAAATACCATAGGAGTAACGAGTTACAGAGTAGCTGAAAAGGCGATTTGTATATTATCAAGTCAATGCGGCCATTCTTTTTTCGACATGCTCTACAGGGGGCTTATCAATTTTTAACTAGTATTTTCAAGTCGGTCAGTAGCGAATCAAAAGCGTTTTTAACTAGTAATATTTTTCACTGTGCTTTTAGTAAGTCAACTTATGAATGTTATGATTTCAGCACGAAATATTCTGTTGATGGATATTAACGTTTACATAAAAAAGTTGATTTTTTTTTTCTGAAAAAGAAAGAAATAAAACTAGGGTGAGTGTGCCAGTCTTCGGCCCTAGTGGTGTTTGAATTGCCCCTATTTTAAATTCCCACATTCATCAGGTTTAAATTACACATTTTTTTATTATTTTAATTTTTTGTTTACGATACAAGGTTTGAACATATGTTCAATTTGAAATATAATATTATTTGATTTAGGCCCTAGGACAAAACATTGGACCACTATTATCAAAACTAATAAACTAACCCTACGTAAAATAGATCTAAGCAAATACTTTCGTTTGTAAATAGTGCTTAATTTTGATAGGCAAAATAGCCGTTCCTGGTAATTTTGAAACAGCTAGCTGGGAGTCTTAGCCTGGGACCTTGGCCATAGTGGTCGAACAAAGTTTGTTAGGATCCTGTTTCGCCCCTCCTTTCCCTTTTAGATCAATCTTTCCACGTTTTTTAGTACCAAGTAATTGGGTTCTTTAATTTTGAAAAATATATCCCTTTTTATACCCCATCTAAAAGAGCTTCGTTTTCTGAGCACAGCGATATTTTTTTCAAACCCACACACTTTCATCTCGATTTTTAAAATCAAGATTTATAGTAAAATAATAACTTCACTGTTTGACACTAAACTGACCAACTGACAGCTCGCTCCCATACAAAGTGACACCGAGGGGCGCTAATAAGGTGATTTTTGCTAATGTAATCGTATTTATTTAAAATATTTCCAGTGTACCAAAATTGATGAAATTTTGGATTTGGGTTCCATTTTTAATGCAGATTACGAATATGCATTAACCTCAATACCCTTAAAGAACCCAATTGGAGTAGATCTTTGTGTTGGGGCTTGAGCAAAAGTCTGCAATTGGCCGCAGTTGAAACATATGGAGGGTTGAATACTTGGGTATTGCAGGTATCGAAGCGCTCGATTCGATGTATAGTCCTGCTTATGGAATTCTTGCGAATGGAACGATGGTTACCTCAAAACACTGCATATTTTTAGATTAAACCGAGCCACTTTTTGCAAAATTATGCTGCTTATCTCTGGACTTCAAAATGTAAGCAGTAAACAACTAATTTGCGCAGTTATATTCTTCCACCTACGAATCCAAATGAATTCAAAGGTTGATGCAATTGGTTCCAAACAATTAGAAAAAGTTTAACGAAAAAAATGGTACGTACATTCTTCTTCTAAGTATACAGAAATAAAATAGAAAAAAAATCCGCGAAAATTTAGAATGAGAAGAATTGAACAAGTATTCACGTGGAGTTTCCCCACGTTTTTACCATAACTACAGAGAAACAATACCAGGTTATTATTATTTTAATAGAATTGACTACCTCCTTGATTCCCTTGCTCATTTTACAGCTGGTATAATCAATTTGACAGATAGATGTCTTTCTATACCATCACTGAAATGGGGTCGATTTTTGATGATCGAGTTCCACATATCTTATGTGCTTTAACCCATATATGAGTATTTGTTACTCATAAATCAATACTTTCTACTTATGTTTGTAGTTGTAATTACTCATAAATGAGTAAAATTTTACTAATTTAATGGGTAGTCCCAGTTTCCCTCGAAAATGCTTACTTTGTAGTCATTAGAATGTCATAAGCGTGACCAGGGGTTGAAACGGTTGTCGTTTTTTACTACACTCGCTTCGTTCTCGTGCGCGACAGTCTGTTCGTATTCGCTCATGCTCTACCGTCGTTTCTCTGACACAAGACAAACGGTAGAATAACATTCGAGCAAAATGAAAGCTATCAAATAACTATCATATATCGGCGCCGGTGGTGTAGTGGTAAGCGTGATTACCTCTCACCCAAACAGGCCTGGGTTCAATCCCAGTCGGCGCCGCCGGGTTGTTCTGAGGCATAACATCTCTGATCACGCCTTCCTTCGGATGGGAAGTAAAGCCGTTGGTCCCTGGTTCATGAGTTGATGGGTCGATAGGTCGGGTCCAGGTGTGGGAGCTGCCTTCCTGGCACGTCGGTAGCATTGGTGCTCAGCACGGAAAACAAGATCGACGGAAAAAACAAACCAAAGGAAAAAAAAAATAACTATCATATGACATGTGTGATTTCGTTCTAATTCCTCAATATTGTGTAAATTAAAGCTTTTATGATCTGAAATGTTATTACTAGGACATCATTGCTGGCTGTTTTCAGAATTCACACATGCAAAACATCAGCAGCTCTTATTATGAGAAAAACTAACATTCATTACACATACATTCGTGACGGTCTTCGGTGACAGTGTCGTATGACAGAGCCTGTCATATGACATTTTAGTTTGGTACTGTACTATGATAGCTTGTTTTGCAAGTGTCGGAGGCAAAGGTAGTGTAAAGGCAGTCGATTATCATATAAAATGTGTCAACTACCGTGACCGCTTACAAGACTGAGCGTGACTAACGAATGGTTCGTCTAATATGAGGTAGCTTAAGAGCTACCTATACCTTTAATCATTTCATTTTCCCAAGCGTTGTAAGACGGGTGGTCAACGCACGGGCCTCTTAATCTCAACGTCTATGGTTCGGTTCCGTTTACTACAAGAAATCAACTAAGTAGGTATTGAAAAATTGTCATAATTTTTTACTAAACCCTCGACCTGTAATAACTCGAATATTATAATTATTCCTCAACTCAATCCACTGTTCAAAGTTTACATTACTTTGATCGAACCGTTCGTTGTGTTTGATCGTATGCGAACTACAATACAATTCTACCCGCTTTGTACACACAGTGCACTTCTCGTGTGCATAAGGCCATTGTAACCGAGATAACGGTAAAAAGCGTATGTAGGCGTGTTCATGATTCATCCAGTAGGAAGAACGTCCGATGTGAGTAAACAAATGTCGTTGTTTTTATGCTGATGCTTCGTAAAACGGTAAAACAGCAAAACCAATTTGTAACGCGTTGCGTGGATATTTTTGTTTTGTTTTTTGAAATATTGTGCTGCTATTTTAGGATATTTCTTGACACGTCAAAACAAACATTTAAATGTTCCCTTGACCCTAGGTACGGACCTCATCAAATGGCACTACATATAGATATAAATTAAGTACCACGTTGCTGCCGTCGCACTTCTACCGGTTGGAAAGAATGTTGATCAATCGCTTTCGCTACCTGTAACTTCACCCTGGTATGGGTGGCTATTTGATAATAGGTGTAATTATTGTTTGAAAATTGTTCGATTCATATACGACATTAGGTAGCACTCGGTGGGTTGCGCATGAGTAATCACTGGAACGCTTAATGGAATGTTTCTTTTTCTTCGACCTTATAAAAAGCATATTTATTAATTACCGGGCTTGCAGTGTGATCTCATTGGTGGGAGGTTGGGTGTTGCTAGATGTGAGAACAAAGGGCGTGAACTTGTATGTTACTAAGCGGAAGCATAAACCACCCCTTTTAAACTCAAAATAATTTAGCCATAGTTATTCTCTTTGCATAGCTCGGGTTGGTGCTTTTCACTTCCAAAGAAATTCCGAAAAACAATGTTCAGCTATCGGTACTTTTGAGAATTTACTTCGAACTCTATTTTTTTCCTTGGATTTGTTTTCCGTCAATCTTGTTTTCCACGAGCACCAATGCTACCGATGCCAGGAAGGCAGCTCCCACACTTGGACCCTACCTATCGACCCATCAACTCATGAACCGGGGACCAACGGCTTTACTTCCCCCTTCCGAATGAAGGCGTGATCAGAGATGTTATGCCTCAGAACATCCGGGCGGCGTCGACTGGGATTGAACCCAGGCCTGCTGGGGTGAGAGGTAATCACGCTTACCACTACACCACCGGCGCCGCTACTTCGAACTCTAACATTGAGTACAAATAGAACTGGCCATGCACAAACGAACCCATTAAATGGACAGTTACCCTCCCTACCTGTTGACTGGTTGCTCTGTTCCGTAAAAAAAAACCCACACAGGGATTCCCCAAAGTGGCCTCCAACTGGCACGATGTCGTCTCATGATTGAGAGGCAACAGTTACGTACACCTCAGCTCTTTACCTTTGAGCAGACGCCAAGCATGATCATCATCATCATCATCATCAATATGCTCACATCCAAGAAGAGAAAAACAGGTTCTCCGGTCACCTAAATCACATGCTCAGTCTGTTATAGCTTATAGGTCACATTACCACCGGGTTTGGCACTGCTGACCGACTATGATGTACCGGCAGACTGACTCCAGCAACTGAGCTATGAATTGTTTCAATGTCACCACCACCAGACGAAGTGTTCTGTTGTATGACATGACAAGCTTCAACAGTGGTTCACGGAGCCGGAATTCCTTTGAAATGATTTAATGGCAACAAATTGGTGATACCTATAGCTGAGCTGTAGGTTGGCTGGAGAGCAGGTACGAATGTACATTTACGATGGAAATGAAAACTGCGATATCGTGACAGAGTGACTTTATAGAAATGCAAAAATATCAACTTTTGCAACGGCACGCGCACCACCAGTACACGTTTCTTTGTGATGCAACGTCTACTAATTTTCTATTATGGACCTCTGGTTAACTACCGACATTTGCCGGCTGCACGGCTGGTCCGTTTATTTGAAATTGCATTCGAATTACTTGCGATCGTAATCGTAAAACGAACCTGGTTTTTGCTATTGGCAAGTATCAAAACGAAAAGTGCTCGTCGTTTATCAAAAACCTAAACACCGCATCGTCGTCGACGTCGTCTGGTGATTATAAACAGATAGGCCGTAGGACGTCAGTACGGCAGTGTTGTATCGTTGTTTGGATATTTTTAACTCGACTGCGTGTATAAATATAATCCACCTTAGGTTGATTTTAGTATAGGACGACGACGAGGCGACTGATGTGCTTTTTTTTTTTTTTTTTTTTTTCCTTTGGTTTGTTTTTTCCGTCGATCTTGTTTTCCGTGCTGAGCACCAATGCTACCGACGTGCCAGGAAGGCAGCTCCCACACCTGGAACCTACCTGTCAACCCATCAACTCATGAACCGGGGACCAACGGCTTTACTTCCCATCCGAAGGAAGGCGTGATCAGAGATGTTATGCCTCAGAACATCCCGGCGGCGCCGACTGGGATTGAACCCAGGCCTGCTGGGGTGAGAGGTAATCACGCTTACCACTACACCACCGACTGACTGATGTGCTTGTTGGGATGACATCGTCTGACAAATGGTAGCTGCCGAACGCCTCGAAACGTGACTCGTGCTTCCGTTCTGAATGATTTGAATCTGGTTTGGATTATGCAAGTCGTCACCGATAATGCCTTGTAAATGTAAAACAAATGGAAGGAGAAGCGGTGTCTTCCCCCGGGGGCATCTCAAAACGAAGATTTCATAAACAGTCCAATTACAGCAGCCCCACAAACAAATCTGGACTCTAGTCTCCAGTAATTGCATCCCACCGAAATTGGTCTAATGAGAAATGCAAATCGGAACGAGTTGAAAATAAAGCTGAACCTACTGTGGAAGCTTCGGGCAGTTGTCAAACAACGCTCTTTTTTTTTGCGCAGGCAATATCGACACAGTATAATTTGTTGAACATTTAAATTATGGCACGGTGGCGACGAAATATCTTTCGCTAACAACCCGAAATGAGATTGAAGCGTGTTGGTGTAGAATGAGGTTTTCAAATGGCTGATAAAAGATTTCGGATCACTTATTTTAGTTCTTAGATCACTCATTTTTGAATTGAAATCGCAGAATTGGGGCTTAATATCACTGCCCAACTAACAATTTTCACAATGTAATCGCTTTACTCATTTCATTTATACAGCCTCAAGCTGTATTCAAACGTTATACGATATGAGGCAACCGTTACTAAACCTCTATACAAGCAAATCTGGCGAACTTAGTCAGCTACTTATGGCTGTTGGGACGGTTGGAAGAAGCTCTTAGGGTTGATGCATATATTATGTCACGCTCTAAGGGGGGAGGGGGGGTCTAAGATTTTGTGACAAGCAATGCATTAGGTATAGGAAAAACGTCACGATAGGGGGGGGGGGGGAGGATAAATTTTTGACTCGATTTAGCGTGACATAATTGCGTATTCATGAACGCTTCTATCCAGCTTTCCATGCTCGGTAATGGCGGCCTGTTTGTATGAATAAATGTATCCTTCACCGTGCTTTTTGACACTAACTGGAGGGCGTATGTTGATCCATTTTCTTCTGTTCCTGGGAGAGGGAAATGAAGGGGTCAAAATCAGACAAATGTCTCAAACCCTGTTCTACCTAGGATCAAAGTTTACCAAAGATTCACAAACCAGGAAACCAAATGAGGGAGATTATCTCGGTTGAAAGATCTCCGACTCATCATGCTTAACCCCTTTGCCAATCTCTCAGTTAACACAGGGCTGGTAGTGCTGATGCGATATAATTGTAGTGACTTTAGTGACTAAAATCACGGATATAGTGACCAAATAGTGACTTGTAAATACTTAATAAGAAACCATTTATATGGTTACTTAGAAATTCAAATACGGTTAGATATGTCATGGAACTTTAAATCAAATTTCACAATTTCCTCTAATTTAATCGAATCTCACAACGGAATCTTCTGTGAAGATTTTTTTTTTTTTTTTTTTTTCTTTATTATAGAGATTTTTAGCCTGAGGCTAGTTCATCTCTTTCTTCTGTGAAGAGCAGTTGAAGTGATTTGAATAATTTACTTTTGCTTACGTTGATCATGATGACTAGCAAATAGTAATTCCCATTTTTTAATGATCTTGAATTTGATTCTGCGTTCGAAATCTTTAAATATTTGATATATCTAGGTAGATTACTTAAATAATTTGCTAAGAACTTTTCACAGAATTTATTCAGAATGATCTCAAGAACTTTTTTAGAAGAATTCCCCTTCCCTTAAACTTAGAGGCAAATAAGCTTTTACAAACATAATATTGCATTCTTGAAATTCTTTGCAGAACATTCAAGAAAATTCTTGGAAATAGATTATTTTCGTAGTTGGGACTGCTTAACATCAAATATCAGAATTAAAGTGGACATTTTATACGATAGATGAGGATATGAAAGTAAAGAGCTTATAGTTCCGTTATAGTGTGACAGCGTGAAATTTGTGTATAGAAAGTAGAAAGCGAACAAAGGACAATTTTAAGGAAGGTACGAATAGGGTAGAGCATCTAATTTACCAACTTACTTACTTACTTAAGGGTCCTGTGCACCCCCAGCGGTGCAAAGGGCCAAAGTGAAAGACTTCCATCCTGGGCGGCTGCTCGCTTTTGCCTTGACCTGGGCCCAGGTCAGATTTCTATCGACTTGCTTAATTTACTTATTGAGGCTCCGCCGCCATGAACCCCTGGGTCTGCCTCTGCTGCGATGTCCTGCCGGATTCCAATCCAGCGCTTGCTTGCAGATTACGTTTCCGCCCCGTCGAAGTGTGTGGCCGACCCACCTCCACTTTCGCTCTCGAATTTCTGTTGCTATCGGCTTCTGATGACATCGACGATGGAGCTCGGCATTCGAGATCCAGTTGTGAGGCCACCAGGCACGAATTATATACCGCAGGCATCGGTTGATGAAGACCTGCAGCTTTTCAGTGTTCTCCGCTGATACACACCACGTCTCGCTGGCGTATAACAACACAGATTTCAAGTTCGAGTTGAAAATTCGCAAAGACAGCCCTAGCCTTCTTGATTCGTGCACCTATGTCGCTCTTGGTCCCGCCGTCCGACGCTATTTGGCTGCCAAGATATTGGAAACTTTCGACCTTCTCCACTGCTTGCCCCGCTACCGTAAAGTTGGAAGGGTTGCCCGTGTTGATATCCAACGATTTGGTCTTGTTGACGTTGATGGTGAGACGCGCCGCAGAGGAGCGTTCGGCTAGGTCATTGAGCTTACTCTGCATATCAGAGCACCGTTGTGCTAGTAGAGCAACATCATCAGCCAAATCGAAGTCGTTGAGACGCTCCATGGTGATAGGCTGCCAAAGCAGCCCACGGTTCGGTACACGGTCAATTGCACCTACCATGATCTCGTCGATTACGATGAGAAACAGTAGCGGTGATAGTATACATCCTTGTCTCACACCAGCGACTACCCGGATAGGGTCGGACAAGGCTCCGTTATGCAGAACTCTGCACGTGAAAGCCTCATACTGCGCTTCGATGAGGTTGACGATTTTATCCGGGACTCCCTTGCGTCTCAGGGCGCCCCACAGATTCTCGTGATTGAGACGGTCGAAAGCTTTTTCGTAGTCAATGAATACCAAATAAAGGGACTCTTGGAATTCATTGATCTGCTCCAGGATGATGCGGAGCGTGACAATATGGTCCACACAAGATCTTCCAGCACGGAATCCTGCCTGCTGCCGTCGGAGAGTCGCGTCGATCTTCTCCTGTATCCGATTCAGGATAACTTTGCACATAACTTTGAGAACAATACACAGTAACATGATGCCTCGCCAATTGTCGCACACAGTCAGATCCCCCTTCTTTGGGACCTTAACTAAGATGCCCTGCATCCAGTCGGCCGGAAAAGTCGCGGTGTCCCAGATATTACAGAATAGTTGATGCAACATTTGTGCGGATAGCATGGGGTCAGCTTTGAGCATCTCTGCTGATATGCAATCGACCCCTGGAGCCTTGTTGGATTTCATGCTTCGGATAGCTGTTTCAATCTCCTGCAGCGATGGGGCCTCGGAATTGACGCGAGTGATGCGCCGCACCCTAGGCGGATCATGCCAAGATGTTGATGGCTGGTTGGCCGTCGAAACTTGAAGAAGTTGTTCGAAGTGCTCAAACCAGCGTTTCAGCTGGTCAGTGGGGTCGGTAAGCAATTGTCCAGTCGTGTCCTTCACTGGCATCCTCGGGTTCATCCTTGCTCCACTCAGGCGTCGTGAGATATCGTAGAGGAGGCGTATATCGCCAGTGTTTGCGGCT
This sequence comes from Ochlerotatus camptorhynchus, assembly GCF_037179485.1. NCBI lineage: Eukaryota > Metazoa > Arthropoda > Insecta > Diptera > Culicidae > Ochlerotatus > Ochlerotatus camptorhynchus. Next base: position 1,892,833 of record NW_027040781.1, read on the forward strand.
TTCTCCCCTTCGTCGGCCAGGGAGTTCACCCACGCTCGCTTGTCCCGTCTGCAAGAGCGCTTGACTTCCTTCTCTAGAGCCGAGTACCGTTGACGGGCTTCGTTCTTGGCTCCTCTGGTTCTCGTCCGCTCTATCGCGGCTTTTGCTTCTCTACGCTCCTCAATCTTCCGCCAGGTTTCATCTGTGATCCACTCTTTCCTCTGGGTGCGCAGCTCACCCAAGTTGTTCTCGCTTGTTTCTATAAAGGCATTCTTGATGGCCGTGCATTGTTCTTCTACGCTGCCACCTTCTGGAACGTCCGCAGCTCGAGTCTCAAGTTCTTAAACAAAAGACCTTTTACCGCTGGATCTTCAAGTCGGCATGTGTTGAACCGCCGCCCGAGTCTCTCCTCCCGTCGCTGGATTCGCGCCATGCGTAGGCGGATTTCACCGATTAGAAGGTGATGGTCAGACGCGATGTCGGCGCTGCGTTTATTCCGGACATCAAGAAGGCTCCGTCTCCATTTTCGGCTGATGCAGATGTAGTCGATCTGATTTTCGGTATGTCCATCACGTGACTTTGTGCACTGGCCGATGGGGGAAGAGCGAGCCCCCGATCACCATGTCGTTATTGCCACAAAATTCTGCAAACAGCTCACCGTTCTCGCTCATTTCGCCGAGACCATGGCGTCCCATGACACGCTCATAGTCCGTGTTGTCGGAGCCGATCTTCGCATTGAAGTCGCCAGTGTAGATCTTGATGTCACCCTTTGGAACCTTATCCACGACGGCATTCAGTTGACTGTAAAAATTCTCCTTGTCCTGTAGCTCGGCAGCATCGGTTGGCGCATAACATTGGATTATGGTAACGTTACGAACCCGTGTTCTAAATCTGGCAACGACTATCCTCTCATTAACAGGTTCCCACTTGATGAGCGCAGCACTTGCCTGGACGCTAAGTAGGAGACCAACTCCACGATGGCGGGGAGCGTTTTCACCTCGAATACCAGAATATAGTAGTACCTGTCCCGATGGCAGTTTGTGTTCTCCAAAGTTTGGCCAACGAACTTCACTCAGTCCCAGGATTTCTAGCTTCATGCGTCGCGCCTCGTTGGCGAGTTGTGCCAGTTTACCCTGCTGGGCTAACGTCAATACCTTCCATGATCCAATTCGTGTCCGTTGTTTTGCGCTAAAAGTCGTTGCCGTTATATCAGTTCGATGTCTTTCTCTGTTGGTTTCTGTAACAATTGTAAAGGTTTCAGAGACAGTAGGTGGTTGGGCCTAAGGTCACCTATCCGCCGTGATGGGGCTGCCATCTTAGGTGTAGCTTCCGGGGAAGAGCATTTCTTATTATTATTATTATTTCATGGTGAACAGGCGCTCGGGTTGGCGAAGCATTTCCTCTATCACCGTGCTATGGTTACCGCGCCAGTGTTCGCGTCGCACCTCCTCACTCTGCTATTGTCGGATTGACAACATTGCCCAGGCTACGCCAACCAGCTGTGTCCATGTTTCACCTAGCAGTCTAATTTACCAAGCTCATCCGTTAATGAGGTATGGTGAGGGGTGTTTCCCCCTGCCACCATTGGCAAAAGGGATGATCGGCGATTTGCTCATGTACCTCTGATGTGCGGAAACAGTTCTATCGATTGTTTCACACTCAAGTCGCCATCTAACGTAAACAACTACCCGATTCGTACCTTCCTCAAAATTTGTCCTTTGCTCGCATTCTTCTTTGTGTGTACAATTTTCACACTGCCGTAGTATAACGGAACTATCAACTCTATAATTGAATCTTCTAATCGATCATATAAAATTTCCACTTTAAGTCCGATATTTGACGTTAAGCATCTCCGACTATGTAAATCGTTAAATTCACGCATGAAGTAATTACACATGATTAGTTAAAGCAGATTATTTTCGATTTTTAATTTATTCTTCTAGGAACTCCCTGAAGGCTCCTTCCATAAATCCATCCTTAGAATTTCCATGCAATTAACCTCAGAAATTTTATAAATTTCTGCTTAAAATAATCTTAAACTTCTCCCTTGCATTCAATTTGTATTCTCCTCAGAATCCCCATAGTATTCCTCAGAATTCTGAAAACAAAAATCCATCACAGAATAACTTTGAAACTCTTCTCAGAATTCCTTTGGGATTGAATCCTCAAAATTCGATTCCATTGGAATTCCTCTCGGAATTTATTTCGAACTCTTTAGAATTCTCTGGGAAGTATCGTCACAAATCACCCCAGAATTATTTTAGAACTATCCGCAGAGACCATCTTTGGAGTTCACGGGATTTTCATGGAATTTTCATCAGAGCCCCCTTAAGCAAAATTTCAGAACTAATTTTGAATTCTTATTAGAATTGGACCTAGAATCATCATCCAATCATCATAGAATTCTTCTCAGAACTCTCGTTAAAATGCACTCTCAATTATATTAGAATTATTTCCAAAATAGTTTCGGAGCTGAATTTTGCGTCTCTAATAATTTAAATAATAATCAAAAGCGACGCTCGTACCTGTTAAGCCAAGTTTAACTATATAGGTAAACCTGGCTTAATATTTAAGCGGAGAAGAAGAAATCGGCCCTCAGAGCACTTAATTTTACATGAGACTTTCGTAGTCTGTACTTTGGTATTCTTCTCTGATATACCTGGGTGTCATCCCTAGAATCCTTTAAAATTCTCTTAAAATTTATTTTGGATTTTTTTCTTAGTCATCCTTGAAAGACTTTTGAAAATCTATCGCAGACAAATACCTTTGGAAAGTTTCCAAGGTTCACAATTTATTTTTCGGGAAAAGAGGTATATTTTTCCGGATTTTTAATCGAAATTGTAGGCATTTCCCAATAGTTTTCCTTGGGTTCTAAAGTTTTGCGCAAAAAAAAAAATCAATTTCTTAGTGCCCAAAACTCAATTTAAACATTTTGTTGATATTTTTAAATTTCACTTTATTTTAGTAGTGAAAAAGTGACTTTAGTGGCTATTTTTAGGGAAATAGTGACTTTAGTGACTTTTTGGTGTAAAAAGTGACTTTTTAGTGAGGCTTCAAAATAGTGACCAAGTCACTAAAAAGTGACCTGCTACCAGCCCTGTTAACAGCACACATAGGAATCCGCAAATCAACTTCAGGCATCAGGAGAGATTTTGGTTTTCATGGTTTGTAGACAGACGACTCAATGTTATTAATGTTTTTTTTTATATTTTTCCTTGAAAATTTAGGCTGGGTTTTCACTCGATACTCCTTTGCTGCCCATAATCGCATATCAGTCCCATCGTTACTTGATTTCCTATCCATATGGGACTGTTATGCAATTATGGGTAGTGTGTGACTATCAACACACTAAGATTATTTCACCAAAATCTGTGAAATTTCGCCGAAATCTCAACAGCAGTTCGGTGATTTTTCACAGATTTCCTGTAATTTTTCACCGAATATCTGTGAAAAATTACAGGAAATCTGTGAAAAATCACCAAACCACAGACAAACAGACATAACACTCGAAAATTGTTCATCGAACAAGCATTTAACGAATAATTTAAAAGTATCATAGTTGGTAGTACCGCCACCTGTGGCGCGCATAGTCAATTCCCTTGCGTTTGACGTTTATACACTACCGCCATCTGTTCAGCGTACTACCCACCACAGTGTACTCAACAGATGGCGGTAATGTTTTAGCGACGATGTTTTACAGTGAGAAATATTCAATGTGTTATGTCTGTTTGTCTGTGACCAAACTGTTTACCGAACGTTCACACTTAAATTTTTTCACCGAGATTCCAACAACCGAGTAATTCTGCAATTTATTTTGCTGAGATTCAGTAAAACAATTGTCGAGACTCAGCTAACAAATAATATTTTGCTGAGATATCAGCTAACAAACAGATATTTTGCACAGATATCAGCAAAAGTAAATGCCGAGGTAATCGGCTGTTGGAGATTTTACCGAGCTAGATTAAGTGTGTTCAGCTGTTAACATTTCGGTAAAATTTCACATATTTTGGTAAAATAATCTTAGTGTGCGTCTATGCGTCTATTTTTCCTAAAAAATATTTTTGATGCTTTGATCATTGAAATGGTCCACCCTAACATGGAAATGGTCACCCTAATGACAAAATAACAAAACATGAAATGGCTGCTCTCTTATACTAGACCCTCTCTAGGCTCAGCTACATTCAATAATAATCATCACACCATTCTCGAGGGATCCGAGCACTCTGTATACAGAACTGATAAATTAAACTATTCTCATTTTGCTTAAAATTTAATCAATTTGACATTGCACTCAGTTTAATCATATCGAATGATTAAAAATTAATTATCTCTTGCTTAAAAATAATCATCTGAAATTAAACCCAGTTTAAACATGGTTGATTAAATTGAAAGTTATCTTGTTTGAATAAATTTTAATCTTTTTTGATTGAGTTTTAATCTTTTTTGATTATAGGGTAACCAACTGATTTTGGACCCCTAGAGGAAGTGAGATCACGTTTATGTCAAAATAATATTATTTGTTTATTATTATTATGCAATTTACATGCGGTTGTGTTCGAAAGCTACTCATCTTGGATGTAAAATGTCACTAGATGTTTTATTTATTGATATATACTCGAAAAATAATTCTTTTCACATCATGATATTCACATATTTTGGACCCTTCCACTTGATTTTGGACAGTGTCCATAATATATTTTGGACACACTGAATGGGAACGAATATATTTTGGACATGCTAAAGTTCTTTCAACCTATGAGCCTAAAATTAATTACGACGGTCACTTCTTCCTATCTCGCATTTGTTAGGTCCGGTGGGAAAATTTTCAAAGAAGGTGCCGTAAAACGGGGTGAAATTGATCAGCGGGGTGAATTTGATCGCTGAGTATACCCAATATTGTACTTATGCATAATATTTTTACAATGCATACAAAGATACATTCGTACGCTTAGTAACGAAAAACATGTTACACATGAAAAAATATCACCAGAAATTTCAGCGATCAATTTTGCACCCCGTTTTACGGTATGCATAAAAGTTAACCCCCCGTTACTCGCGCTGTTGTACTTTGTACAACACATATGAGTTTTCCATTGCCATTTTGTTGCTGCCAATCGATCTGAAACCAACTTGTATTCCTCAAAAAACTTGTTTTGAACTAAAAAAGCTAAACTTTGATTACAATTAACCCCCAAAATGCGGATAATAGAGAAAATGTAAATGGAAACCGCGTAAACGGTGTCCATACTACGTTGGTTACAACATGGAATATCTCGAGATCCTGACCAGATAGAAAGTTACTGTCTTCGGCAAAGTTGTTCAGGAGGTCAAAGCCTATTTCTTAGTGTACAATAGTTCAGAATTATCTCACTTCGTGGTGCTAGTATACATGTGAAATTCTCGTGTATAAAATATCTCTAGATCCTGACCAGATAGAAAGTAAATGCCTTCAGCAAAGTTGTTCAGGAAGTCAAGCTCTTTTCGTTGGTTGAGTAGTTCAGAAATTTCACACTACGAGGCACTAGTATATACGTATAATTTTTGCATATACAATAGCTCGAGTTCTTGACCAGCTAGAAAGTTACTGTATTGAGCAAACTTGTTCAGGGGGTCAAAACTTTTCGACTGGTAGACAGTAGTTCGGAATTTTCTCACCACGTGGCGTTTGTATACATATACACTTCTCGCACATGATATATCTCGAGATCCTGACCAAATAGAAAGTTACTGTCTTTGAAAAAGTTGTTCAGGAGGTCAAAGCCTATTGCTTGGTGTAGAATAGTTCAGAATTTTCTCACTATGTAGTTCTAGTATACACGTTAAATTCTCCCATATAAAATATCTAGAGAGCATGACAAGATAGAATGTTACTGTCTTGGGCAAAGTTGTTCAGGTGATCAAGGCCTTTTGGCTAGTGGACGGTAGTTCAGAATATTTCACTTCATGGTACTAGTATATACGTGCAATTCTCGCATATGATATATCTCAAGACCTGCTAAAAATGTACTGTAATCGGCAAAGTTGTCCAGGCGATCAAACCCTATCGTTGGTGGAAAGTACATAATTTTCTCACTAGGTGACGTTGAAAGACACGTGAAATCCTTGCATATAAAATATCTCTGAATGACCGACATACTAGTGCCACGTAAAGGGAAAATTCTGAATTACTGTACACCAACGAAAAGATCCTAACATCCTGAACAACTTTGCCGAAGACAGTAACTTTCTGTCTGGTCAGGATCTAGAGATATTTTATATGCGAGAATTCCTCATGTATACTAGCGTTGCAAAGTGAGAAAACTCTGAACTTAAGTCCACCAGCAAAAAGGCCTTGACTTCCTGAACAACTTTGCCGAAGACAGTAACTTTTTATATGATCAGGATTTCGAGATATTTTATATGAGAATTTCACGTATATACTAGCACCATATAGTGAAAAAATTCTGAACTATAGGCTTTGAACTCCTGAACAACTTTTTCGAAGACAATAACTTTCTATCTGGTCATGATTTCGAGATATATCACATGCGAGAACTTCACATGTATACTAGCGCTATGTAGTGAGTAAATTTTGAACTACTGTCCACCAGCAAAAAGGTTATGATCTCTAGAACTACTTTGGCAAAGACAGTAACTTTCTATCTGGTCAGGATCTCGAGATATTCCATGTAGTAACCAATTAAGTCAGAACCCTCGTAGTATGGACACCATTTACGCGGTTTCCATTTACATTTTCTCTATTATCCGCATATTTTGGGGGTTAACTGTAATAAATATTTAGCTTGTTTAGTTAAAAGCAAGTTTTTTGAGGAATATTCGTTGATTTCAGATCGATTGGTAGCTCGGCTGCAAAATGGAAATGGAAAACTCACACTGTTGTACAAAGTACAACGCGTGAGTGCACGTGTTACAAAAGTTGACGCGAGTAACGGAGGAAATATAATATAACATAAGGAAACAACTGATCATACCATAAAAAAATCATTCAGAAGTAAATCTTAATACGGAGACCTGACTTTATGCTTGCAGTCCATATTATTTTTTGTATGGGCTGTTCATAAACTACGTAGACGGTTTTTGAGAGATTTCAACCTCCCTTCCGTAGAAGACAGTCTCAAACACAAAATTTAAAAAATTGTATGGACCGTAGACATCTGCCAAGCGCTCCCACCCCCTAAAGCGTCTACGTAGTTTATGAACAGCCCCTTAGTTAAATGCGTTTGGGAGATAGGAAAACTTTTGTGGAAAACTAGGAACTAGGAAAACTAGGAAAACTCGGAGTGGACCACTCTACGTGTTTTGCCGTTTTTCCCATTTTGAATCGCCTGATAAACAGGAAACATATTTAAAAACAATGAATTCATATAATTTTGATTGATTTATTACCAATTTAATCAGAAATCTGAGATAATAGCACGATCGACCAACCGGAATTTTTTTTTTGTCGCTCTTTTTATGATTCTCATTTGATAAGTGTCCAAAATAAGTTGGTAACATTTTTTTGCGATCTTTTTTGGACACTTTTTATTTAATACTTTTTAAGTAAAATCTTAAGGTGAAATCTTTATAAACACGTGAAATACATCTTCCAAAGTCAGATAAACTGATTTGATAAAAACAAATCATTGAATTGTATATTTTAGACCAAATTTAAAACAAGTACACTAACGCCGATTCCTCTTGACAAACGTCGAAACATGAAACTTTGTCGATAACATTTTCTAAAACTGCTTAAATTGAGCAATTGTAAGCAATTTGAGGTGAACTAATGATCTTGAGACATAGCAAGTAATTGAAAGAATGTAATTACAACATCAACCCAGATGTATTTGAAGAAACTAGACAGTAAGCGAGGAAAATATATGAAAAGGGTCCAAAATATGTAGGGGTCCAATTCAAGTTGGTTACCCTATACTAATATTCTAAAAGAATAAAATTTAATACTGAAAAGATAAATTTTTATCCCCAGTGATTATTTTGAATTTAATCATGGATGACTATTGCCGAAGTAAACATGGCTCGGACGCAATAAGATGAACCGGGAATTTGCATACTTTTTAAGCTTTTTTTGATTTAATTTATGTTTGAGTATAAGGATAAATTTAACAACAACTGAAAATGACATGTGTTCCAAAGTCAGGATTTCAGGAACGAAAATTCACTTATGGATTCATGAGTCACGAAATAATGATTTTATTTTGTGTTATTTGTTACGAAATCGTTGGAACACGCGTCCAAACCATTTATGGAACAGTTCTATCATTTAGGTAATCGTTCAGGTATGGTATTTTTTTATTAGGGAATTCATGAATTCAAATAAACTAGTAGTTCAGGTCATCGTGATTGTTTGTTCACGAATACAGGAATTCTTAATTTGAAATGCAAGTGAAGGGTAGGTAATTATCAAAAAAGCAAAATCACAAAAAAAAGGATTAGAGCAAAAATAAATTGACAGATATAGGGTAGAGCGCTACTTCGTCGTAATCGTCCATTTCCGTTCTATTGAGCAGAAAACATCAGTAATATCAATGATTTCACCGTTCACAAATCATTAATACGTTTGTACCGAAGCGTTAGTTCATAAGCTACAACATAAAGCCTATTAGAACGCATTGTATGAATATTTATACTCATTGTTCTCAAAACAAGAGAAGACGTGCCTAGCGAACCCACTTTTTCTACCTTCATCCGTAGGACGAATAAAATCCAATGGCATTTCAATGTTTCAGCCATTCAAAAATATCTCAACAATGTGTGGCTCTTTATCAAATCCAACGGTACGTATGGAAAGGGGAATGCATTTAGAAGTCATCTTTCATATAAACATTTCATTTATTGTTAAACCCCTTTAAAAAAAGGTAAAGCGTGGGTTGTGCTTAATAGGACGGAAATTAGATCCGAAACCCTAAGGAAAAAAGTTCACTCAGTGGATTAAGTATGAAGCCAAGTTACGATTCTCCAAAGTTGGCTACATTTGGCTCACATGATCTGCAGCGTGATAAACATAGTAGTTTTGGACGGGCCTGCTGTAATATTTTTGGAATCGTTTCTTTTTTTCAGGACCCGATTTTGATGTGTACATTCTTTAACTTAACATCCATATGTTCCGCTCGAGGACATTTGTTACGTCAATACGATAGATAACGGAAGGTAAACATATAACACATCGATTTGTTTTTTGAGAGGTTCTCCGACACGAAGTGTGATAGTGGATTAGCAACCTACGTCACCACCACTAAATAAATCCCTGGATAAGTCTTCGGGTCTTCGGTCACCACATGATGATGATGATGATGATGATTATACCTTGTTCTTGCTACCACAATAACCACCTATATGTGTTTGTAGGATGTACGTACATGCTAAGGAACATAAAAATTATGTTCCTTGAACTTTGCTTTTTACGTCTTTATCTTATGATTCGGCACATTTTGTGAGAAGATATTTGAAAACTTTCCAATATACTTACCACAGTGAGCAAGATCGATGATCGGTATTTGGCTGGTAGATAGCAGCGTATCCACCTTTTCTTCACCCGATTTTGTCTTCAACATTTTGGTTCTGATAAATGCTTAACTTTCTTGCTCTTAAGGTCAAGATTTGACTGACACTAAGGGCACTACTCCCTTAAGGAACGACACTAGTTTTCTACACTCCAAAAACTGAAAACTTCACCACAGAGGATCACAGAAACTTTTTCTCGTTTCGCTTTCCTTATATGTCAGGTTCAGTACGCTCTTTCAGAGGCAAAAGATTTTACCTATTCGGTATGCTTATTTTCCGCGTTTTGGTTGCTTTTATGCTTTTCGTGCTTGTTTCCACCGTGTTGTGGATTTATTATTGCTTGTATCTCTTTCGCGCCTCCCTTTGCTCGGACGGTTGTTGGACTAGTTCACTCCTCCTCGGGTACGGTTTGGTTGAGGAGGGAATCACACGCAAACCATGTGAGTATGATGGTATAATTTTCTGTTGTGTTTTGGTCTTCACTGGTTTTCCGATGGTACCAATACTACCAATGACACTTTCGAGGGCAACTCTGCTTCTTCTGCTGTTTGTCGATCGACGAGTTGAAAGTACTTTCCATTTGAACACTGTGCAAAAAATGCTGCCTTTGAGCTGTTATGTACTTCCCCGGAAGTTACCCAACTCAACCCCTGACAGCAGATACAAAATTGCAACCGCTCCGCAAAAATCAATTAACACACACGTTCGGAAAAATCGACACTTGTTAATTTTTGACAAAAACCACACCGCTTATACGGCCACTCTTTCACTGATCACCTGGCTGGTTCGGAAATGATCTATCACAACACTCCCGAAAACTCCTACACGACCTGCCTGTACACACGACTGTACACTTCAGCAAGGAACGATCGACTGAAAATCGCTTCGCGTTTTTCCACTCTATCCGCCTGAATTGTGTAAAACCGTTTTGTGTATGATTCGCACTCTCCCCCCGTCTGTGTCTGTAAGGCTGCAGTTGTGTGTGCGAAGAGCTCAAGTAACTGGTCTCTGTCGTCGGCCTGACAGCGTGACACTTTAGCCTTAATTCAGTGGTAATCCTCCGTTTCCACAAAACTCGCTCTTATCTTGGCCTTTTTTATAATCTTCACAGCTCGCAGAGTCACATTTGTTGATAACAAACACCGATGGCACTGCTTGTGGAAGACAACATCAGGATATGATATCTAACGCCAGCAGTGACGATGAAGGGAATACGTCTCTTGCGGACTGGAGTGGACCTTGAAGCGCCGAGATCCAGCAATACGTCTCAATTTTGAATGATCCACAATGTCTTTTGGTTCGAATTAGCACCTTAACAAAGATATGCTAAAGAAGATATATTCTTCTAATTAATTGCTGCACGCCTAATTGCACGAATTTTCGGTAGAATAATTAGTCCGCGTGCAAGTAACCGCGACCAATCCAATAAGTTCGAGTGTTATATCGGCAATGATACTGCTACTACTAGTACAACAACGAACGAACTGCGAGAGGGTTGGCTATATATTAAGTACGCTATGTATGCGATAGCGCGGCGCCTCTAGTTAGGCGCGCGTGCGCACACACACACACACTCATACAGTGGCGCACATTTCCGCTAATGCAGCATCATATTTATGTCTCTATGCTGCCTTTTGACCCACGTGTAGCATAGTTTGGCATTTTGGTAAAGATACAAACCATTATGCTCGCTCGAATATGAGATGCCTGCGCGATGCATGATGGGTTGCGGATTCACCGCTGCAATACCTACTATACCGTGGACCCCCGCTAATCTGAACGACTTTTCATTTTTAATTTGCACTTCTAGTAACCCTATGCCTATCAGCATCAGAAATGCATGTTTCGGGTAGCCTTATTTGCTGTTTTGTTTTGATTCTGCGATCCGTTTCGCAATGCTCCATTTTGCTTTCCTCTATTCCAGATGCTGAATGACGTTAGAGCCATTTTCAGTTTACACGACGTGCATATTACCGCGGTTCTAATTAAAAACATTCAGATTACCGAGGTTCCACGGTACTGGGAATAAGCGCTCTTGTACAGAAGCATGATGCTTCAAGGGTTTCCCACATCAAATTACATCACGGAAAAACGCTGTAGAAAATTATCTAGTTGACCGATCCTTTTCAAACTTTCAGACGATAAAAAACCCATTAGTAAGTTTTTGGCATATTTATTTCATTCAACTTCAATACCATAACCGTACGCTCGCACCTTACGCTTAACTCCACTCATTTGGTACTGAACAACATCTGGCTGCAGCTTCTTCAGTACGGAAACCCACTATTTCATCATGTCTTCCTCAGATTTAACCTCCTTGGGATGCTTCCATAGTGCCTGCTTCATAATAGCCCAGTGTTTTTCGATGGGCCTTAGTTTCAGTGCGTTAGGGAGGTTCATGTCCTTGAGTACGAAAGTGACCCCGTTGGCTTCGTACCACTCCAGGGCAACATTTGAATAGTGGCACGAAGCTAGATCCAGCCAGAAGATCGTAAGGCCCTCGTGTTACTTCAACAGAGGAAGCAGACGCTTCTGTAGACGCTCCTTGAGATAGATCTCCCCGTTTACAGTCCCGGTAGTCACGAATGGCGCACTCCGTTTCCCAAGTAACATTTTTTGTTTTATGAGGGTTCTGTAGATCATGATTTGGACTTGTCGAATGCTATAAAACCTCGATAAACCTGCAATGTTACTTGGGTTGCCACATGAGCAGATTGCTTGCCAAATCATGTATTTCTTGGCAAACTTTGAAAGTTTTTGATTCCTTACTTCCTCCGTAACATCAAACTTGTCCTGGGCCGTGAAGAACAGTAGCCCCGGAAGCTGCCGGAAGTCCACCTTGACGTAAGTCTCATCATCCATGATGGGACAATGAGGCTTCGTCAGCATCTGGGTGTACAGTTTCCCACCGTTTTTTGCCGTTCGTCTTGATTTGGAGCCTTCCCAACAAACAATTGAGAGCTCTTATAAAACACCTGAGTTGATCAAACGTTGAATAATAGCTTCCAGAGTTGTACAAGAATGTAGTTGTATTGCCATTTGGTTAAAAGCTTCAAAAGCTGCTTGGAGCACTCTTAAATGATTGTTTACGTTCGACCAACCACCAACTACAATTTTGTTGCTAAAAATAGCACAAGTGATAGGCACGTTTATATGACCATAAGGCAATGATTATTCGACTGCAAGAGAAGTCACTCAAGATGAGCTTCATATACTTCTCTCATATGATCAAAATATGTATTCAAGAATAGAGCAGATGGAAACAGAAGCGGCTGGCAATCCGGGATCATGAGTTCGAATCTTGCTTCGAGAAACCCTCGGTGGAGTAGAGGTAAATTATATATAGGTTCAAAGTGTTTTGTTACTTCATACGCGAAGTTAACGATTTTCAGAGTTGGTTGGAAATGCTAACATGAAGCTTTAGTGTGATGATTTATTAGCTAGAGAATGATCTTTAGAAGAGGGTAGGTGGATAGTTCCGTGCATTATAACACACCATCGACTGGAAATGCTCTCGCAACGTGGGGCTTTAGGTAGTGATGAAAACGTCGCTAGAACTATTCCACAGCCGCAGTCAGTTTATGAGCAAAAAGAGGGACGCACATTTTTGCCTGTGGACTTGGAGACATACTTCAAGTCCCCGCGTACCTCGTACGGGTTAGGCAAAAATGTGCGTCTATCTTGAAAAACTGTCGCATGAATGGCCCTTCGCTCATTTTCAACTTCTATTCAATCTTCATACTGCCGTACTCTAACGGAACTATCCACCTACCCTCTTCTAAAGATCATTCTCTAGCTAATAAATCATCACACTAAAGCTTCATGTTAGCATTTCCAACCAACTCTATGTATAGGTGTTATTAATAAATGCAAACATTAATTTAAGACATATATCATATAATCAACGATAACATTTCTAGATAAATTCTCTCAATTAATGATTAGAGAGATTAATTGAAAGAATATCAATCAAAGATTAAACAGATGCTTGTTACTACTTCCTCCATGATCACAGAATGTGAATTATGGCATAATTACATATTTTTTCAATGTGCACAAATAAATTAAATTAATAAAAACTGTACAAGCAATTATTTTGGCGTACCACGACAATTGTTAAACTAATTTTAATCTATGAATATTGTGAGTACTTACACAATGAATATTGTGAGTACTTACACAAGTCATTAAAAAGTGCTATAAACGCTTTTCACCGCTTGCTGTATAGTGATTATTTAGGAGTCATAAAAGAGTGTAACAAACGCCTCTCAGGTTTCCTCTCTACTAAATTTCAAAGCAACTGTCAGGAAGTGTCTACAAACGTTGTATAAGAGCTTTCACCAAAACAATAAAGCTTGAGTTTAAATATGTATTTATAAACGTTGTATAAAAGTTGCTTCTACTCCTATACCGCGTATACATATAATGCTGTAGTTGAACAGGTTCTCCAAACCAGTGTAAACAAGAGTTTTACAGAAGTTGTAATAAACAAATTGTACAGTTATTATTCAGCATGCAGTTGAATAAAATCACAATGGAAGCGTTTCTTCAACAAGAAATTGATTTTGGGTAAACGTTTTACTGAATACGTTAGACAACACCTTTGTGTTGCAGTTGTATAGGTTCTCCAAACCAGTGTAAACAAGGGTTCTATAAAAGTTGTGGTGAACACATTGTGCAATTATTATTCAACATGCAGCTGAACAAAATCAAAACGAAAGCGTTTCTTCAACTGGAAATTGTTACTTGGGTTCTACACTTTTTACGTATGCAGTCCCTTCCGGTCCTTGGCTCTCTGAACGAAAGACTTGGACAGGTTCAACTTTTTGGCCATATTCCTGACCGAAGCAATGGAATTCCACATAAACGCTTGCACGACACGCTTGTGATTCTGATCACTAATAGAACATCCATTCTGACCGCATTTCTATTTCCGTTCGATGCTCAGAGTTTCATAGTAACGCTTAATCACACGACTCACCGTTGACTGCATTCCGAGTTGCTTTCCGATGTCCCGATGAGAGAATTGAGGATTTTCCAGGTGCTTGCGCAAAATCAATTCGCGACGTTGCTTTTCGGGTGACGCCATTTTTTCCAACTTTCGAAAAACTGACAGCGATAAAAATACAGTGTAAGCAATACACTCTAAATTACTTCTACCCAAAGTTCCAAGAGAAAATATCCAATGGGTAATTTTCTACCTGGATAGGCTTCGATGGGTACAAAGTTTAAAAGGGTTCTTACAACCTTGGATACTTGACGGGTAATCCCTCCACCCTGGATATTTTCCTGTCGAACATCGGACTATCCAAGCCGGAGACGCACAACGATCTCAGCTCCGACCACCAACCGGTGGTGACTGAAGTCGGTGTCAACGTGGTTCCTACTAGAAGCTGCATGCGAAAAGACTACCACCATATGTCAACTGGGCGCAGTTCGGACGAATGGTGCACAGCAACATCGAAGAAAATCCACCATTCGACACCGTAGATGACATCGACCGGGCGTTGAAGGACTCCAACAGGCCATATCCGTGGCTGACGAGGCATGTGTTCGACAAGTTCCTGTGAGGGGTAAGTTTGTTGCTATTGATTCCCACATCCAATTACTGATTGGGTTGAGAAATGTTCGTAGACGCCAGTTTCAGAGGACTGAAGATCTGGACAAAAAACGTGAAATGGAAGATTGCTTCCAGAATGGACTCACTCCGGAATGAAAGTTTCGGGGGTGTTGTCCAGAATCTGGACAACCGCTCCAGACCATTCTGGAAGGTAGCCAAGGTCCTGAAAACTCATCCCAAACTCGTTCCGCCTCTCAGAGACGGATATGATGACGATCGGCTCATAGTGGGGTGTTTCCATCTGTGCGGATTGGCTAGCGCTAGTGTACTAGCAAACTAGCACGAATTTCAGTTGCTCGCTGATACCCTGTTTACATTATGCTGGCTACTTTTTTGCACAGTGTTAAAACACCATCGCTAGAAAATCCGCACAGATATAAACACCACATTATCATCCCACAGGAGAAAGAAAATGCAATCGGCAAGCATGTTGCTTCATTGATGATCTTGATGGTTGCGCAATGCATTCAAAACCTAGATGCCTCCCCTTGTGTCGTGCCTCCGGCGGATAAGATAACACTATACAACAGATTTGCTCAGCGCTGAAATGCACCAAGAACATCAAGGCTCCCGGGTTTGGCGGTATACTCAACTTGATCATGAAGAGACTCAGCATGAAAGTGCAGTCTCTTCTAACCGCTATCTTCAACAGATGCTTGGAACTGCACTACTTTCCAAGCGCCTGGAAGGTAGCAAAAATCATACCAATCCGCAAACCCGGTAAGGATCCAACATTGTCTTCAAGCTGCAGACCAATCAGCCTCCTTTCAGCGCTGAGGAAATTGTTCGAGAAACTCATTCTCATTCATTTGCTCAAGTTTGTCGAAGGAAACAACATTCTCCATCCGGAACAGTTCGGGTTCAGGAAGGGGCACTCTACCAGTCACCAACTAGTACGGGTAATGAATAACATCCGAAGTAACACTGCTAAGTAACGTCCACAGCCATGGCCTGCTAGACGTTCAAAAGGCGTTTGACAATGTTTGGCATGACGGACTTGTGTAGAAGCTTTCTAACTTCAACTTCCCATTACATCTGGTTAAAATCACCCGTAACTACCTCCAGCAAAGGTCGTTTAAGGTATCGTTGAATGGTTGTCTTTGAGACACATTTTCCATCCCAGCAGAAGTCCCGCAAGGCAGACTGCTGGGCCCCTTGCTTTACAGCATTTACACTTCCGACATTCCTCCCCTCGGTGACGGTTGCGTGTTTTTCCTGTTCGCAGATGATACCGCAATAGCCGTCAAAGGAAGGATGCCTCGCGAAATAACGAACAAACTTCAACGATGCCTTAACGCCTTTGCTGATTATGCCACCACGTGGAAAATCAAAATCAATGCCTCCAAAACACAAGCGATCATGTTCCTCCATCGGCAATCGCCCAAACTGAAACCGGCTCCATCTTGTACTGTAATCATGGATGGCACAAGGGTTGAGTGGTCCGCCGAAGTAACCGATCTCGGGATGTTGTTCGATGAAAAGCTCCTCTTCCGTTCGCATGTAGAGAAAACAGTAGTCAAGTGTTCTGCCTTGGTTAGGTGTCTGTACACGGTGTTTCGCGAAAACCCATTAATGGGTATAAAAATACCCATTTCCGCTTAAAGTGCCCCTCCTCATTTAATGGGTAAACTATGGTTTACTCATAAATGGGTAAATGGGTGGTCTGTCAATAAATGGGTGTTTTTCACCCATTTTCTTATATTGTGTTTACCGTAAAATGGGTGAAAAAATACCAATTTTTACAAATGGAGGATGCAAGCGATCGTTGATGTAAAAATGTTTTTAAAACATTGAAAATAAATGCAGGTGTTCCGCTCAAATTTTTCACGAAACATTATAATACAAATTATCCATTGTATTGACTTATCCGTAAGCCTCTCCAACGTTTTGGATTCTAACATTTTCCGGAGATCGTTGCTGCGGACAGTAACTGTTTGCATCGAGGTTTGCATTCCCAATGAGCCGGTGACGGAAATGAGACGATAAAATTTCGAAGTGTTTTTTCACCCATTAATGGGTAAAAAATATACCCATTATTCAACCGTGAACTGATTCTTTAAATGGGTATTTTTTCACCCATTTTAGGATTTCAAAATTCCCCCATTTTTTGACAGCTGCATACATGGTTTGAAAATGGGTATTTTTTTACCCATTAATGGGTTTTCACGAAACACCGTGATCCGCTGATTTGCCGCAGATCTCGCCTCTCAAGGGTAAACAAACTGGCCGTCTACAAACAAATCATAGCACCTGCGATCCTCTACGCAGCTCCGGTGTGGGAATCATGTGCACAGACTCACAGGAACAAAATTCAGGTAGCTCAGAATAGAGTGCTGAGGATGGTACTTGATCGTCCTTTCGACACTAGAATAACCAATTTACACGAAAAGGCAGGCAGTTCCAAAATAGATTCCAAAATTAACGAAATTAACACTAAATTTGCACAAAAATGTATTTTATCAGAACATGCTTTGATAAGCAATTTGTATATAGTAGATTAGGTGTACAGTCAACTTTCGCTCGTTAGGCTAAACCCGTAGCCCACTTAGTGAAACCCGCATAAACGCGAACCATATCTTGACCTTACCGAAAATGGTTACAAATTGTTTATAATCCCTGCTAAACTTTAACTGAAATGGTTATGGAACTTTACATGAACGTTTGTGTGATAAAGTTTTAACCTTATGTATTATGGTTTTTTGGAAGTGAACCTTACAAATAATGGGTTGTTAAGAACCATTACCATTCTAAATTCTTGTTTTCTCCATACATTTTCTGAAAGAAAACTATATTAGAACCTTTTTACTTATGGTTTGAGAATTTTAATGGTAATGGTTATGGTAGTCAGTAAGGTCCATGGATGGTTTTGTATTGTCGGTCAACTTTACGTGGAATATATCGCGAATTGGTAATCATTAATTTACAGGCAACCTATTCGCGATATATTCCACGTAAAGTTGACTGACAATACAAAACCATCCATGGACCTTACTGACTACCATAACCATTACTATTAAAATTCTCAAACCATAAGTAAAAAGGTTCTAATATAGTTTTCTTTCAGAAAATGTATGGAGAAAACAAGAATTTTGAATGGTAATGGTTCTTAACAACCCATTATTTGTAAGGTTCACTTCCAAAAAACCAAAGGTTCACTTCCAAATAAGGTTAAAACTTTATCACACAAACGTTCATGTAAAGTTCCATAACCATTTCAGTTGAAGTTTAGCAGGGATTATAAACAATTTGTAACCATTTTCGGTAAGGTCAAGGTATGGTTCGCGTTTATGCGGGAAGGCTTTCGTTAGTTGGGCTGAGCTGTCAAGCTGAAAATTGGTTGAGGGATACACCGGTTGTTTATTATCATCACAAACCTTTAGCAACTGTCCAAATTGCTCATACATGAGCCCCTCGAAAATGAATCAGCACTGTCAGAAATGACGTTTGACTTCAATTTAGGTTGGCTACAGCCCAACTAACGGGAGCTCAACTGAAACGCAGCCCACTTAAACATAGCCCAACGAGCGAAATTTGACTGTGGTTGTAAATAGTAGTTATCAGTAGTTTACTGTTTTCAAATTTCAAACAAACCAATTCCACCGAGGTCGAAAATATTTTAACAGGCTTGATAGGACTTAAAGTCGTAGCAAATGACGTCTAGGATGCTCTCTTAGACAACATTTATCAAGTGCTGTTGAGATAGCTTTGGAGTGGGGCTTTTTAACACGTCTCAGGGACTGTAATCACATACTTGTGTCATGCAGAAAATTTCACAAAAAAGAATCCCCTTCAGACACTTAAAAAGTACTGCAGCTCAAAGTTTGGGGGTCTCCGATGACTGCAAGCGTAATCGTCATCGAAAGTTCTTAAAGTGCTTGAAATAAATCTCGGGTCACTTTTCAATCTACATACATTGACCGATTCCCTTCATTGACTTTCTCTTTGGATGACCACGGTGATGAACAATATGTTGTGCAATTTTCGCAACAGATTTTTTATCAAATCAGGGTGTCTACTTATTTTTCATGATAAAATTCCCTGAATTTTCTAAGTTTTTCCATTACTTCATCGGAAAGTTTCCAAGATTTTAAAGAAACATTGTTTTAAATCCTTATGCTGTTTTGGGTGAAATTTAGGTGCTGCGGGCTCATTCAATATGCTTGTCACCTGCCAACTGATGGGAACTGTCAAATGGAAGCCAAACATTCAGAAGCCACGTATATAGTTATTCTTCTTATCCATCGTCAAGCATAGCCACCCTAATAAAAATTGTATGGTTAATTTGCTTAACGACGTGTTCTGGGTATCATCCAAACCATTTGTGGAATAGTTCAATGATTAGGGTTATCGTTCGTTTATGGTTATTTTTTATTAGGGCATCTAATAGAAATAAACCTTGCTTTTTCTTAGCTCATTATTAATTGTAAGGTTATTGGCAGAAACCCACAGGCTCAGAGAAGAAGCCTTAAGAAACAACACAGTTTTGAGGACTCAGCTGGATTACAATTCCAATAAAACATACAATATGTGAAACAAGAATGTAAACAATCTTTATTACAGTCATGGGGGCGGAGGTGGTAAATGTACATTTTTACTACACAGATGGCGCTGTATAAATTGTATAGTTGAAACAGTTTTCCTTATAACATTTACATGATATTGAGACCACCTCTGCATGGTGGTTTGAGCACTCCTGCTCCAGAGATTTTGACGGGATTCAATCGAAGTAGAGCAAAACAATGCAATACTTGAGAAAATATTCATGCAGTTTTCCATTGGCTTGTAAAACAAAATCGATTGAATCCGCAGTACCCAGGGTAAAACAATAATTCAAGTGCCATAAACATTTTTACTTATTGTACATTCGACTGAATGCTGATGCGACGTTTTCATTGGTAACACTTTCCTATGTCACCAGTGGAGATTTTAACGTCGGAAGTCTCAACTAAGACTCACAAACTACACTTTAGTGGAAGCGCGGCAAATACTTAAATGTCATAAACAATTTTAAAATAACAGCTGTATAATCAAAATTATTGAACATCAACAAACCGACATGACACTTAATTTTAACTTATGCCCGAAAATCTTAAGCGGCCGATTTAAATGTGCAGTGATCCGAACTGTCAAAACCATAGGAGTTTTTGATCTAGATAAAAATAATTTCTCCTGAATTGATCAGACACGAACCAATTCATAACTTTTGCATGCTGGTTGTTCATGGCTTAGCTTTTTTTTTTTTTTTGTCTTTATTTTAGAGATTTTTAGCCTGAGGCTAGTTCATCTCTTTCATGGCTTAGCTAAATATTTCCGGCGAACACGGAGCCAGATGTCAGTAGTGTGTTTTGGTTAGAAATTTTATTGTTTTTGCTATGGTCATTCATGTCGGTTTGTCGGTAAGTAAAAGTCGAGTTAATACAGGGTTACTTCCACTCACTTTCTATAAAAAAAATGTTTATCAGAATTACTAAATCATGAGATGGTATAGTGATAATTAGCACTTGTAAGTTACAAGATGAGGACGTTAAGTATGTGTTTGACACATAAAATCTGTCAATATTGCTTTCAATGCGTCACAATCAGCGATTTTACGACTCGTGAGTGCTCACTCTGAGTGAACGCTCACGAATCATAAGATCGCTTATTGTGACGCTCTGAAAGCAAAATTGACATGTTTCATGAGTCAAACACATACACAGCAAAAAAAAGTTGTTGAATATTACATCGAAACTGCTGCAACCAGGTCAATCCATCGGTTGTGTAATATCACATTGTACGATGTACACAGAATCAAATGATGTGATACACAAAACCGATGTAATTTTTCTGACGTTATATATGTGATGCACACAGACGCGATGTATGTAAACGAAGCGATATAATAGTGATGCGATGTAAAGAAAAAACCGAGGAAAAAACGATGTATATACGTATACGTGGCTGATTAAATTGCTTTGCTGTCTTTTTTCTCACATAAATTTTAATCAGTTGTAAAAACTGCAGTTACTCAGTTACAGATTACGGCTTCCTCTGGTACTGCGTGGAGTACTGCGCAGTGTTGGTCGGCATGAAAGGCTACCAGAAAGCATAACGACTAGTCTTTGCCATGTTGAAGGGATGACCACCGGGTGGTAGGAGCCATGGACCATGGACAATCAGCATTCCTACTGAATTCGGGTCAAGTAGAAGGTACAGCTAGCTGAATGGACTTCCTTCGGCTCTGCGTGAAACACTAACAGTATTGGTCAGCATTGAGGGTTCCTAGGAAGCATGGCGTCTCTGCTTAGTTAACCGCCTGGTTGAAAAAATCTCGTCGCGGATGTTCTGCAAAGATAAAAGCGAAATCGTCAATAAATCAACTAAAATTTGTAAAAATTATTTCAACTTACAGGTTGCGGCTTCCTCTGGCAATGCGTGGAGTACATTCACTCCCGATCATCCAGAACGAAGTCTGGCAGTGTTGCGAGATTTAATATAGCATCAACATTATATGATATTACACAAATTTTGTGTAATATTACACAACTATTTTGGAATGACTTGGTTGCATCTGATTCTGTGTAATAATTATGTTATTAATATGTGAATATTACACAGATGACACAGATGCAACGTAATGGACAATGGTAATTTTGTTTCGGTGTAATTTAAAGAGCGATGTAATATGACATCCAAATGGATGTTATTATACACTGTGACTGGCAAGTACCCATTAATGGGTGAAAAAGTACCCATTTCGAAGTAAACTAGGTAAACTCATAAAATGGGTAAAACGTCTTTACCCAATAATGGGTAAAGAGCTTGTACGTCAATTCATCGGGTACTTTTTACCCATTTTTAGAAATGAAAAGATTTAGAAAATGGGTAAAAAGTATACATTTTCGATAATTGAGCTATTTAGAAAATAATTTTAATTTGATTTTTCGCATATTTCATTGAAATGGCGGAAACATTAGCATTAATAACTTGTTTTTTATTTATTTCGATAATAATAACTTGGCATCCACTGTCCCTGCTGTGCAATGTGTTGCTTTTGTCGGACGTTTCTCCATGTCATCCTTTCCTGGAACACTTTGTTCACGGCCACTTCCTTGTGGATCTGAAATTAACAATAAAAATCATTAAATTTTATCTGAATTTCATAATGTACACCACCTAGATATATTTCAAATAAATACTTACATTTCAATACTCATTTTACTAGGCATAGATGGCATAGAAAATCAATTTTTAAGCCCTCGTAATATGCTTTGTGTTAGACAATATTCACTATTGATTAAGATAATTTTCACCCAATAATGGGTAAAATAATACTCATTTTTCTTCCCCGAAGAGGTCAAAAAGATGGGTACAAAAGAACCCATTTTCAAAAATATTCAATTACCCATTATTTGACAGCTTCATATACTTACTTATAATGGGTACTTTTATACCCATTAATGGGTACTTGCATGTTACAGTGTACATCTACTTTTCTTGATTACATCCGTTTTGTTGTACATCATGTGAATTACGTTGATGCATATTACTTTTTTTTTGCTGTGTATTTCACACCCTCTTCGCGTTACTTACTAGTACAACATATCATTATATCATCTAATGATTGCATAATTCCGAAAAATATGTTTTTATAGCAAGTGAGTAGAAGCAACCCTGGTTAATAGTTTAAGATTTGTTTGATAAATTTAAAGACATACATTTTAGTTATTAGTTACATAAAAAAATCATTGATGTGAGTATCAGCAACCGGTGAAAACTAACGATTTTAATTTGGCTCACTACTTGACTAGCCTATTGGTCCCAAGCAAACAATTAACATACTCCATTCTAGTTGAAATTCTAGTAATACAATATGTTTGTTTTGATTCGCTATGAAAGTATGACAGATAAAAAGAGCGGTTCGTTGATTTTCTTATTTTTCGAGGGGTGCATCGATTAGCTTGGGACCGAAGAGAGTACCAGAACTGAGCCAAAAAGCTGAGCAAGTTTCTTCGGGACCTTCTGGTCTTAGAGTTACCTCTATGGTATCAGTGCGCAAAGCAGTCAGGTTCAAGGAGTTATTTTCATATGAATATGAACTTCCATCTGCCTCATCATTCACTGCCTCGTGAGAGTCTGAATGATTGAGAGGTAAACGAGTCACTGATAGCCGAGCACTCAGTCAGAAGCTCAATCAGCACGTTTATTCTTCTGTTATGGTATACTTGTTTTGAATGACTGCGCGTACATTTTACATACTGTGTGAGCGAAGGCGAGCGGTGTGAGTCGCCTATTCGTGAGTGACTGAATGTTTTGTTGGCTCTTTCATTGCCTCGTCCTTTACCGTTTGGTACAAACAAACGGTCTGCACAGAGCAATGGATTGAATAGTGCAGTGCTTTCACACTCAGCCTAAGCAGTCAATAATTTTACGCTCAGGTGAGGATAATTCTTTTCATTCTAGGTTCTAGACCAAACAAAACCGATTTGAATTTTTTTTTTTTAATATTTATACCGATGAAATTGTACAATAAAAATGGTACACAAATTGAATAATCATCATTCAAATGAATGATAATTAATTTAATACTGAATTTTAAATTCTTTAAAGGGTGCCTTAAATTGCATCACTTTAAACAAATCTGTAACATTTTTCTCTTTGGGTTGATTTTAATTAAATTTTGGTACAGCTGACCTCAGCGTGTATTGTGAGTTTCATTGTGAAATTCTATAGAAGTTTTGAAAATGGAGTCGAAAGAACATAGCGTGCACGAGAAAATTTTGAACATTCACCTCAATAACCCACACAATTCGCATCGAGCCATCAGAAAATTTTGGGAATCCAACAATCTACTGTTTCCCGTGTCATTAAAACGTTTCGGAGAACATTTAACCATAGAGGTAACTCTAAGACCACTGGGTCCCGAAGAAAATCATTATTATTTTTGGCTCACTCAGTACCAGAACAACGGTCCCAAGCAGTGCCAAGCTATTTCACTCACCCCTGCATGTTCTGCATGAATCCACACACCCCTGATGTTATCTGTCAAACTTTCATAGCGAATCAAAACAAACATAGTGTAGTAATAGAATTTCAACTAGAATAGGGTACGTTAATCGTTTGCTTGGGACCAATAGGCTACTAAAGTGGTGAGCCAATTTAAAATCGTTAGTTTCGTATTGATTGAACGGAGCCGATAGTAAAGCTGAATAATACTATAGTAAATATAAAAATACTCTTTCATCTCTTGCATCTAAATCCATCTACTCGCATCGCTCTCCAACTTCTTTCTATCTACTATAAGCGTGCGCGCATCTCACAGTAGCAAAGCGAAATTTTTCCTGCTTCGTATATAGAGTCACCCCCTCGGAATTTTTAATTAAATTTTACAGATGGAATTTTTTTAAATAAACCTGCTGTTTTAGCAGACTTATTTCTAACAAACCAGGAATCAATTTTGACAGAAAAATTCTCGAAAATCGGTCGATCAACAACAGAGGGATTTTCAAACATATTGATTTATTTTCAAAGTGTCAAATTTTAGTGAAAATCCACCAAATGGAACACAGCCTTAGAATCGATCGAGCTTAGGCGGTGTTCCATTTGGTGAATTTTCACTTAAAATTGACACTTTGAAAATGAATTATAACGTTCGGATATTCCTCTGTTTGTTATCTTTAACTGTTTGTCATAATTGATTCCTGATCGGTCAGAAATAAGTCTGGTACAATAGCAGCTTTTTTTTATATTTCCCATCTGTAAAATTTATGTGAAAATTCACCAAATGGAACACAGCCTTAGAGGAGCCAATTTGATATTGTGAACCACCCTAACTTAATATTATCAACATAAATATTTACTACACACTCGAAAAGATGTTATGCATGCCCCTCGAAATGATCTAAATGCTTTCCTTTTTATTCGTGTCCACCCAAAAATCAATATTCACCAATTTTGGCTTTACTCAGTATTCACCACTTTTAAGCGAACCACCTACCTTGTACCCAGACGCATCTTGGTTTATTTACGTTTCATGCCACGAAAGAAAACCTCATGTGAAAAGGGCTATGTGCTAAATATAATTTATGGCTTTAAAACCGATATCACACGAATTAATGCTTACATTAAATTAACTCAGGCGAGCCAACAGCAGCATGGGATATGATATTTGATCTATTAGATTTTGTAGTTTGATTGCGTGGGTGTAATTGACGGCTAAAGTAACTGTTTACATTTGGGACATAGGTCTTTTTCATATGTTGTTCGAGTCTTTGAAGTAAACAGATCCAGTGCATTCGTTTGTTTGCTTCTTGTTTACAACCGCCCGATGCAACTGTCACATTTTCTAACGGAATTTTGCTCCTTGCGTGGGGCGCTGTATAGAGCTCGAGTTTGTGGTGCTAGGAAACCGTTTAAAAACAGTGCAAAACCGCAATTTAAAAGTGTTATTCGAATAGAACAATGGCAAACTTCAGCGGGAACTCCCGTGTCACCGATCAGATCATGGAGTACTACTTGAGGTTTGGACAGAATCGAGATTTGGAAAAGTTCCTGCGATTACGAGCAGCGAATACGACCCGTTCGTCGAGCGATGGAAGCATTCCGACGGCAACGATGGCAGCGGAGGAGGTGGATCGGCTTGGAGGGAAAATTGGTCGGTCGATGGAGAATTTGTCCACACTGAAGAAGCAGGAACAGGAGGAGGAACGCGGTAGAAAATCAGCGGAACTGTTGAGTGCATCCGGAGGAACTGAGGGAAAACGGGAAGAGAAACAGAAGGTGGAAGTGGAGAAGGAGGTGGTTGTGAAGGAGACGAAGAGCGAGAAAAAATCGGGACGGAATTTCAACTTCAATCTAGAATCGGTTATCGAGATTAAACTCCCTGCGGTGACGGCGGTCCAGCAGCAGCCGATTGTGTTTTCACCACCGCAGCAGGGCATATTGGGTGAGTTGGAAGTTTTTGGGTGGTTCGATAGGGTTGATTATACATTTATTGTAACATTGTAGCACAAGGTCCGATTATTCACGAAATTAGCACAGCTGGCACGCAAACGATGCCCGAAGCTAGGTCAGTGGAACAGCAGACGGAGGAACCGATTCGACCCATTTTGAAACTGACGAAGGCTACTTTGAATCCGGAAGACACTATCGATACCACGCGGGATGTTTCTCCGGTGAGTAGCGTGGCATCCAACAGGCAGAAGCTGGAATGGGATTCACTTGGAGATATTGGATACAATTCTAGTGATAAGTTCTACTTTTGTGGCGCTGCTGATTTGAATGAAACCGAGATGCGTTGCCTGCAAAAGTACTTCACCAAGAAAGGATTGAGTTTCGACGAGAAGGTTGTGGTTGTGAAGAACGTTCACACTCCGAAGAAGGACAAGAAGCAACCGGAGGATTCCGTGGAAAAGAGCAAGGTAAACATCAAACATAAATGGCAAGACGTTTACCAAAAGTACAAGGAGAAGTATCCCAATCCTTCGGAGATATCTTTAGATTTAATGAACCCGGATGCTCAGAGTACTCCAAAAGTCGTTTCCCTTCAAAACATCCCGCAGAAATCGATTAAATCGACACAAACCAGCTTGGTAAAAATCATGACAAAGGGGATCCAGGCCGAGCAAGTTGTTGACACCTCGGACAAGCAAATTGGAACGGAAACGCTTTCCTCTACTACGAACAAAACGACTTCCGTCTGCGAACAGGGTGAAGTAGCGGAAAGTTTTGAATTCTTTTCCTCGCCTCCGAGTGAGCATGTTGAGGGTGAGGAGTCAAGTCGCAAAGAGGCCGGAGTTGTTCCATCATCTACAGGAAATAGTTTGAAAAGTTCCTCGGATAATTCATCATCCCAGCTGCAACAGTTGTCCTCGTCGGGTAGTGGTAGTGGCAGAAGCCGTGGGAAGTACAACTTCGAGGATGAACTGCGACTGGGCATAACTCTGTACAATACGATTTGCGAGTCGCGAAGTTTGCCTGCTCGGGTTAAGCAAAGTTTGATCGATAAAATTTTCCGTAAAATGCAAAAGAACGATCCGAAGGGAAGGACGAGGGAACAGCTGTTGAGTGATTGCATGCTAGTGAAGCAGCAGCGGCAGCAGTTGAGAGCTGGTGGGGATGAGAAGAGCAGCGAAGCGGACACGGGAATGAGTGGATTTGAAATGATGGTAGAAAGTGGGAAGAGTTCCTCCGCGGGTAGAAGTAGCCGAGGGGTAGATGAAGTCATCGTTGAGATTGTGGACGGTAGAGATGGCACGGAGAAAACGGCTTCCAGTTCTGAAGGTAATTGTGTGAAATTTGTAATTTTAAACTGAATTTATAATTATTAATTATATTGTCCAGACCCCATTATTCAGAATCTCCAAGAATCAAGCATGAAAAGCAACGATGCTCGTAATCCTGTCCGACGATCAGTGACATCTTCTCAAAGAACGATTTCTTCCCATCCGGATTCCTCCAACCACACAGCCCGACAGATCTCCCAACCGACTCCGATCTCAACGGACAAATCATCTCCTTCTACCAGTGGTCTGACCAGCGATGATCGCATCCGCCATGCCATGAAAGAATACCTGAAACCGATTACCCACTCAGAAGTGGATTACGCTAACCAGCAGGAGCTGAAACGAAGTCTCCAAAGAGCCAAAGAACGCAAGAAAATGGTGGGTCGTGATACGGCTAGTGCTCCCTCCACTGGGGACAAAATATTCGAACTGTTCCGCAAAGAAAAGCAATCTCAGCTGCTGAAAATCGACAAAAAGATTGAGCATCTGAAAACGATGAAACTTTTGCTTTTGGAAGAGCAAAAAACGGTTAACGAGATCGGAGTTGACACCCGCACAACCTACCCTCTGGAGCAGAAATCCAGACCTCCACCGACCAAAGCTTCCGATGAAAAAGAAAACCTCTACGAAAACACCGAACGGCGTCCGAAGAGCGCTGTCAGTGTCCCGGTCTACACATCCGTCCACGAAGAAACCCCGAGCGCACAGTCCAACAATGGCACCGAATTCACTTCCGGCACTCGTTCGGATTCCGCCTGGAATTCTCACTACCACATGAAAAAGATGATCCAGAACCGTTCCAAGCTGGAAACACCAACGTCCGACGAGAGCATTGCTACCTTTATCAAAACTCGCAAGGACAAATTCATTGAAAACTACGAACGCCATCGAAGGCAAATGTTCGAAGAGCAGCATCACATCTACACTAAGCCATACAGTGGACGTCAAAGCAAACAGGATCAGTACTCCCACCCGGACGATAAATATAGCATTCGAAACATTTCCAAACCGAAAACGAATCTTCCCCGCAGCGACGTGTTCATCTCGTCTGATTCCATGTCGATTCCGGCGGCCAATACCCTAACCAACACTACCACCCATCAGTACGACATCAAATCGTGCCGTGCCAGTTCGGAGAGTCTCGCACTGAATGCACGACCGGCTGCCACCCAAACCAACACCGGCTCGATCATGAAGACAAAGCCGATCTTCGAATCCAAATCGAAAATTTCCACCTCCGTACAGGTCCCCAGTCAGGCAGGGGGATGCAACTGCGCCTGCAACTGTCCCTGTCGTCATCGGCTTCCAACATCAACCGAATCCGTTGTTCAACACACGGGAATCATCGACGGCACCCAACCGAAGCAGGACAAGCAACAGCAAACCAAACCGAACTCGATCGCATACGTAATCACGTTTCAAGGTGGCGATGGTCGCCAGCAACCAACCGAAAAGGAGCAAGTGTACCATCGGTCGACTAGTTCGGCTTCGAGTTCGAGTGCGACGGATGCGACCGATTTACTGCCATTGAAGGAACAGTTCCGCCGGAACCGACCGGGAACGTTGCTGCGCTTGAAGGAGCGCCAGAAGTGTGTCAACGAGTTGAATAAATTGCGAGAGGAGAGAAATAGGCAGCGGAAGAAGCTTTTGCTGCTGACGTCAGATGATTCGCTGAAGCGGTCCGATGGCAAGGAGCGGTTGCCGCCACCACCGCTGGGTATGTAGCTTCATGATTTAAATTCGCAGAAATAGGCTGTTTTTTTTTAAGTTTCAACATTTGGTTTTACATTTCAATTGGTTAGCCTTTGGCTCTTCATCTTTGTTCTAGTTAATTAATTATTCTAATGTGATGATTGCGTTTAGCGCTAATGTACAGGATACCCTTTAAAGGGCTTGTTTTCGTTTGAATTTAAAAATGTGATAACCTACCTACTGAGCACATGAACCTACCTAACTACTTGAACTAGGTTGCCAAATCACGAATGATCTGGTGGTTTGATCGCAGACAGGCGACTATGAACCTTTCCAGCGTGGACGTCTTTCGCTCCTCGAGTGTTTGAAGACCGGCCAGGTGGTGAATCTCAGAATTACGAGTTCGCGGTGGACTGTTAAGGATCATTCTGGAGGATCTTGTTTTGGATCCTCTGAAGCTTTAGGTGGTGGCATTTAGCACAACTCTCTCAGATTGGCATACCATACTCAATAGCCGGCAGAATGATCTGCTTGTGGACAGCAAGCTTGTTTTTGAGGGACAGGTTGGTCTTCCTGTTTATCAGAGGGTAGAGCGACCTAATCAAGATGTTACACTTGGTGGATGTCTTGTCCACATGGGATCGGAATAGCAATTTGCTATCGAGGGTGAGATCAAGGTAGACTACTTCACTCGACCAGTGCTATCAAGATGGATCTTGACGTCAGCAGGCGGAACAAGCCGAGGTGAATTCGAATGTGGAAACAGAATGGTTTGTGTTTTAGCTGCATTGATACAAATCTTTCAGCTCTTGAAATAGTCGGACAGAACATCCAGGCCTGATTGTAGTTTACTCGCCAGATCACGGATCACTCGACCCTTATAAATGATGGAGTTGTTATCTGCGAACATTGACAGGGTGAAAATGTTGAATAGGATAGGCCCAAGTAGGCTACCCTGAGGGACCCCTGCATCAACGTTGAACGTATCAGAGGGTACATTGTTCAAGTAGACCTAGAATGATCTGCCCGACAAATAGTTTTTGATGATCTTCACGAGGTAGATCGGAAAGTTGTATCGATGCAGCTTGTACACTAGGCCATCATGCCAGACGTTGTCGAACGCCTTCTCGACGTCCAACAATGCCATGGCAGATGTATTGGAAACGGACTTGTTCCGCTTGATGATGTTAGTAGCCCGTGCGAGTTGGTGGATGGTAGAGTGGCCTTTCCTAATATGTTATTATCATTTGGAAACACCAGCATACGGCTGAGTATCAATTTTTCGAATAGCTTCGAGATGGAGGACAAGAGGCTGATGGGGCGATAGCTTTTGGCACTGGTAGGATCTTTGCCAGGCTTGCGTATTGGAATCACTTTGGCTAATTTCCAGCATGCAGGGAAGTAGTCAAGCTCCAAACATTTGTTGAAGATAACGCTAAGATGGTTGAAGAAGTCAATACTCAAGTTGACTACACCATCCATACCCGTGGCCTTCATGTTTTTAGTGATTCCATTAGCTGCTATCACCTCATCAGCTGATATTCTACTATCATCATGCACTACTACGGGGGTGTCAGCGACTCTAGACATTGCCTCCAGTACGGCAGGCTCATGGGGGCTCACCATGGTTTGGCCAAGATTATGTGAAATCACAAAATGTTGGCCAAGTGCATTGGCCTTTTCAACTGAGGTTATGAGTAGGGATGGGTCCGAGCTTTGGTCAACAGAGGAAAGCGGAGGGATCGGTCTCGACTTATTTTTCAAAATTTTGGTCATCGATTTAGGTTAGCGGCTGAAAGTCAATTTTTATTTTGTTATATGCGACAGTTAGAAGATACTGAGAGGTTAGCACATATCATCGGCAAGAGACGTGCGTGTGAGAAAATTTGCGAAAAAATCTAAGGGCACCGGTGGGATTCGAACCCACAATTCCCATTCAGTACACGGGTGCATTGCCAATTATACAACGGTGGACCTATGGTCTACGGATGTATTTGGCTAATGACAATTTGGTTATTTGGTCATCTTCCAAAATGGTTTTGCAAAATCTGGGAGAGAGCGAATCTTGTTGGGAAAATCGTTATTTCTGATTTCCACCATCCTGGCCTGGATAATTTTGGTTAGCCTATTGACATTGGTCCTCAAGTGGGGCAGCCTACGAATGGTGTTACTACGGAGCCTGATAAGATCTTTGGTTGGGCTGTCAAGGTTCAGAGTATGACTCATCTGTCTGGATGCTGGTGCGTGTTGTTCCCTGGCACGGGATATCGCCTCTTCGATGGTTTGCAGACACTGATCGAATTCTTCGAACGACTCCGGTAGGACGTCGTGATCGATTGCTGTGTCCACGCAGCGCTGGGAAACTTGAAACCTATTGGCCGAGGAACTTACTTCGGCCACCACCGGATAGTGGTCCAAGCTCAGTTCCTGATAGGCGATAGGTTGAGAGATGTTATTGCCAATGTTGCTGATGAAGACGTCGATGGTGGCATGAGCTCCGGATCGACTCAACCGGGTGGGAATGTCCGGACACAGGATGTTGTAGTCGGCTTCCTGCAGATCGTTTTACAAGATTGTGCCGTTCTGGTTTCGCCGACTATTGCCCCAGGCTTGATACTTGGCGTTCAGGTCGCCAGCGATGACGAAATTTTACCGCCTTCGTGTTAGTTTGATGATGTCTCTTCGGAGGTCTGCGGTCGAGCCGTCCCTAATGTTGGTAGACCGCGATGATGGTGATTGGACCAAGCGATGTGCTCACCTCAACTCCGATGGCTTCGATACTCCCCTCCCCCGGACCTGGTGCGGTCAAGCCTTACGAGTCGATAGTCGGGAAGGAAGACGTTCAGCTTCAAGTGAGTCTCGGTGATGACGGCTATGTCGATGTGCCGTTCGGGCCGGCGCCGGTGGTGTAGTGGTAAGCGTGACTGCTTTCTAACACCCCAATGCGTCTGGGTTCAATCCCACCCGAGGTCGGTGGGATTTTTCTGAGGCATACAAATCTCTGGTCACGTTTTCCTTCGGAAGGGAAGTAAAGCCGTTGGTCCCGGCACATGTGTGTTGAATGGGTGCGATATCCTACGCAGGTGTGGAAGCTGCCTTCCTGCACATTCGATGGCCGTCAATGGATGGCAATCGATGTCCGTCGGTGATTGGCACTAGATTGCGGAACAGAGACCGACGTTAAATAAAAGAACGAAGAAGAAGAAGAAGAAGATGTGCCGTTCGTTGAGAAAGTCAACAAGCTCGATGTTTTTGCTCTTCAAGGAGCAAGCATTCCAATTTACGATCTTGATGGCTTAACGGTCCATACTTAGTGACAAGGGACAGGTCAGCATGTAGCTATTCAGATCGAGTCTTGCAGGTGCGCATGATGATGATGACGTTGGCCACGAGCGTCACAAGTTCCTCCGAGGTGAACGGAGAATCGTCGACAGGCTCATCTAAGACAGCACCAGCGTATGATGCACCAGGGACGGTGGATGAGCCTGGAATTGGCTGGGCCGCAGCAGCAGCGAGACGATGCTGAACTGTGTCCGACTGTTGGGAACCATTTGTATCAGTGGCGTTTCCTTAACCTCAATCGACCAGTGCACCAACTCTCAAAACATAAACAACTATCAAAATATTACTTGCAATGGATAGATATCGAGTAAACTAGAAGACTAAGTGTATTTTTCAACCGATTCTAGTATGAATATGGCATTCAATCTGGTTTTTAAAGTTGGTGCACAGGTAAAAAGTGAGATTGCGAGACGCCACTGATTTGTATATTCGCAGGATTAGCTTGTTGGTTGTTGAGCGAAAGCGGGGCTAGGTTTGGAACATGTCGACGGGGCTGGAGAGCTGGCTACTGGACTTCCGTGAGTACAGGAGGCGAACGATGATTACGGAGGCGACCGGGCTGATTGTAGTCTTCCAACGGATATTCATAAACTCCACTCGCTTTAGACATCCGCGAATGGAGGCTTGGTGGTTTCCACCGCAGTTGACACACGTTGGCTCGATGTCATCATCTTGCTCACATGACGCAGTTGAGTGAGTTCCAGCACACTTGCCGCAGTTTGTCTTCATGTGGCAGTTTTTGGTGCCATGGCCATATGAGAGGCAGTTCATACACTGCGTTAAATCACGATGTTGGGGTTTGTAATGCTCCCAACTGATGATGACCTGAAACAGGTCCCGGATTTTGGATCTCAGAGCCGCAAGACTGGAACAACTGATCACGGAAGCTGGTGTTGTGGTTGGAACGCCGGTTCATCAGGTACACTGCCTCAGGCTTGAGCCCAAACCGCTCCAGCTCGGATTTCACCGCAGTCGCCTCGAAAGACGGTAATCTACGCAAAACCACCTTCAGCGGCTTGCTCGATAGCAGATCATGCGTGAAGAAGTCCACGTTGCTATCCTTCAGCATTGGCGTGCACAGGGTGGGGCAAGGTGGGGCAATTGCCCCACCTTTTATAAATAAATATATTGCCTGAAAATTGCACCACAACGGTGCATGAAGTGTTAAACTTCAATGAAATTTTTTGGTCAAAAAATTGCACCACATTCCTGGTGTAATTTTTTTTTCAAGGAGTTAATTCGAAGCAAAAGATTTTAATTGAATATTTCTTGTGTAAAAATATCATCAAGGTGGTCCATGGAGGGACTAATCAAAATAAATAACTCTGGTTCTTAAATTGAGTCGCGCAAAAAAATTTGGAGGTGCACATTTATCTGAAAATTTCTGGTGGAAAGTTCACAACACTGAGGTGAATGTAATAGCAAGATTTATTAATTTTTCTGGTGCATAATTTGCGTCGTTTTGATGAATGCAAGCTTAATTGAAACTGTATGGTGGAAAATTTGCACCATTCTGGTGCATGAAGAGGCAAAGCCTGAAGGTGCATGGTGAAACAAACTTCACTGACAATTTTTGGTGCACCGTTCTGGTGAATGGAGGAGTATGCTTTATTGAAAATTTCTGGTGCAAAATTTACATCTCTCTGATTAATGAAATGAACAGAAAATTTCTGGTGGAAAACTTGCAGTAGTGTGGTAAATGAAGGCACAAGCTATATTTAAAATTAAGCTAAATTATAAATTTCTGGTGGAAAATCTGCACCGTTCTGGTGAACGGATGGGCAAGCTTTTCGGATTTTTTTTGTTTTTAAATTTGCATTCTTTTGCTGAATAGAGAAACAAATTTTAATAATAATTTCTGGTGAACATATACACCATTCTGATAATTGGAGGGAAGCTGCTTTACTGAAAATGTATGATTAAAAAAATCCGAAAATAGGGGCAAACTTTATTTGGTGGAAAACCTGCAACATTCTGATGATAGGAGAAGCCAGCTATATTGAAAATGTTTGGTGGAAAATGGAAAAAGGAAATCTGCTACAATCAGAAGATTGGAGAAGCAATTTTTATTGAACATTAACGGTGGAAAATTTGCATCGTTCTGGTCAATTGAAATTTTCTGGTGTAAAATTTTCTGGTGGCAAGTTTGTATTGAAAATTTCTGGTGTAAGATTTGCAACATTCTTCTGCATGGAGGGGCAAGCTGAATTGAAAATTCCTGATGTAAAAATTGCGCAGTTCTGGTGAATGGAAGGGCAAGCTTTGTTGAACATTTCTGGTAGAAAAACTATGACGTTTCAGTGAATTAACGGACAACTCAAATTGACTTCCGAGAAGAGCCTCAGCTATATTGGCAATGTCTGGTTGGAAATGGAAAAAGGAAATCTGCACCAATCAGAAGATTGGAGAAGCAATTTTTATTGAACATTAACGGTGGTAAATTTGCATCGTTCTGATCAATTGAAATTTTCTGGTGGCAAGTTTGTATTGAAAATTTCTGGTGTAAGATTTGCAACAATCTGCTACATGGAGAGGCCTGATGTAAAAATTTCACACTTCTGGTGAATGGAGGGGCAAGCTTTGTTGATCATTTATGGTAGAAAAACTACAACGATTTGGTGAATGGGCGGACAACTTAAACTTGTATTCCGAGAAGAACCTCAAGGCTATTGAATTCTGAGGACAGTTTCAAAAGAAAAGATTTCTGGGGATGATTTCATGAAAATTCGGCGAATAATCTCTAGTGAATTCTGCATATAGTTCCAAGATAATTTCGAAAAGAATACCGAGAGCAGGGATGGAAAATCATTTACATTCATTTCGTGCATTCATTTACATTCATTTGCCTCTATCTTTTTTCATCAACAGAATACCGTTAAATGATGTATAAAGCTTTTGTAGCTTTTGATATTAACTACAACTTTTGTTTGTAACTAAAATCTGAATCTCTGATGCATGATGAAATAGAGCTGGCAGAAAATGATATTGTTTTTCAGTGAATGCAATTTACATTCACTGAAAAACAATGGTAGGTTTTTTTTTTTCCTTTGGTTTGTTTTTTTCCGTCGATCTTGTTTTCCGTGCTGAGCACCAATGCTACCGACGTGCCAGGAAGACAGCTCCCACACCTGGACCCTACCTATCGACCCATCAACTCATGAACCGGGGACCAACGGCTTTACTTCCCATCCGAAGGAAGGCATGATCAGAGATGTTATGCCTTAGAACATCCCGGCGGCGCCGACTGGGATTGAGCCCAGGCCTGCTGGGGTGAGAGGTGATCATGATTACCACTACACCACCGGCGCCGTTAACAATGGTAGATTATCGCTTATCGCTCTGATTCATCATGCATAAGAGATACAGATTTGAGTTGTTTACAAAAAATGTAGCTTATATCAAAGCCTACCAAAGCTTCAAACACTATTTTACGGAATTCTGTTGATGAAAAAAGTTAGAGGCAAATGAATGTAAATGAATGCACGAAATGAATGTAAATGATTTTCCATCCCTGACCGAGAGAATCAAATTTTTAATGAAATTCCAAATGGATGTTGAAGAAATTTTCAAGGGAATCCCGAGGATAATTTTAAGCTCATTCTGGAAAGATTTTCTGGAGAAAACAGAGGAAATTCTTCTGAAAGTTTAGGGGAATTTCAGTTCCAAGGTGTTCTGAGAAAAATAAATTCTAAAATATATAGAGAAGAGGGGGCGACCCCGGCGTAGTGGTTAACATCCATGCCTCTCACGCCAAAGTCACGAGTTCAAATCTCACCCCGGACAAGTCACGAATAACCCAAGAGTGTTAAAGTGACTATAATAAAAAAAAAAAAAAAAAAAAAAAAAAAAAAAAAATATATATAGAGAAGAACCTCAAGGATATTGAATTCTTAGGACAGTTCCAATATATTTCTGGGAAGAAATCAAAACAATTCTACGGATAATTTCTAGTGCATTCTGCAAATAATTCCAAGATAATTTCGAAAAGAATACCGAGAAAATCAAATTTTGAGTGAAATTCCAAAGGGATTTTAAGCCAAACTTCAAGCGAATTCTGAGGATAATTTCTAGTTCATTCCGGGAAAAATTCTGAAACTCTAAAGGAATTTGAGTTCTAAAGTGTTCTGTGAAAAAATCATGAAGAGTTCTAAGCGTAATTCCAGTGGACTTCTGAGAAGAATTTCAAAAGAGCTCATAGAGTTCTAAAATTTTTGAAAAGAACCTCAAGGAATTCTGAGGATGGACTTTTTTGCAACTGTACAAAGATTAAAGACAGCTTTTGGATTCCCTAATTGAAAAGTGGGTATTTGTTTGCCATTGAACCTTGGTGTATTTTTGTCTTACTAAAAATTAGTCTAAGAATCTTCTCTGAAATTTTTTTGTCATTTGTGCTACCATTGTTAGAAACCTACAGCTGTTTATGTGCAATAAAATCGGGATTGTCCTTTATATCATCTTTAAAACATGTTGAATGTTCGGCATCATTTTCTATCATCCCGACTGGCGGTACTTTGGGACAGGGTTGACATGCTCAATCCTTCGCACAATTCGTCATTCCGTTAACAATCGTTCCAATCGTTACATATTTTTTAGACCTTTTTAATGAACCTATTAGCCTTGGCATTTAGAACAAAATTTGAAAAAAATAGAACTACTATTTTTGCTGATGACCAAGTTCAACGTTCTCGCAATGGTAATAGTAAAGTGTAACTACAACAGCATATAATACTCCGTACAGACTATGGCTTACATCATGTAATAACCTTGCAATGAGCACTCATACATAGGATTTCGTGGGTGTGAGACGGGTGTTGAAAACAGACGCGACGACCATCTTCAATACTAAAGCTGAGGTCCTGACAGTGATGCAGATTTCTTGGGAGCAGGTGATGGCAGTATATTTTGACAGTGCGAGCCCAATGGCTGGCAGCACTGCTGGAGTACAAGCCAAGTGCAAGGACGAAAACAGCAATATACTTTTATGAAGCGCTTTGAGTTGGTTTATTTCCTTTTAATTCCGTTATAATTGCTTAGCTTTTGACAGATACGAGTACTTCGTCTACTACTTGCAGACTTCATGAGTGCAAAGTACTCAACGCCACTGATCAAGATTGGATTGATCAAGAGCAATATACTGTTTGTTCACTGCTATGCGCACTGTTTGAACCATGTACTTGTCGACGCATTGTGCATACGAAAGAAGAATGCGAGTCTTATGGGTCATTCATGTCGGTTTGGCGGTGCTTTCACCACCATCTGACGTGAATTCAGCTCAATCCAACCAACAAGGCAACTACATTGCAGCAAATGTATCATTTCGGTTAAAGACCTACTATCACAAACATTTGACGAACCGATCATCATCGACATCGTCTCTGGGATTAAATTGCCAATTTCCATTGGCTGTCTGAAAGCAGTTTGCATTGAAGAAGATGAAGCACCACCGGAGTAAAAAATAAATAAAATTGGCTAAATTGAACAGTAGGGAAACAGTGGTGGGTGGACAGCACCATCTCCCACGCACTTTGGAGTACTCACCATCCCCAGATTAAATGCACCATAGAACAAACAATTGCCCCTCCTTAACAAAATTCCTGTGCACGCTAGTGTCCTTCAGGAAACATCCTATTTGTTTGTACTCTTCCAGGCTGGAGTACATGATTTTGGCACCGATGCTGCAAAGCTTGAAGCGAGGCAGCAGCTTGTGTTTTGCCAGTTCGGCACCCAGCTTGGCAACATCCTTCACCGGCGTGAAAAGCGGGGGAATCCGCTCTCGTCTTGCAATGGGAACGGCGTCACCATCGCCATTTTCTTCCGGGAGTACTGCATACTGGTTGGCTTGCAGTACTCATTTTCCGGCGTCATCCTGCGACGCGCTGGACTTGATTAGTACCTTCTTTGAAAAGCCCGCTGCTGTCTCATTGGCACGTTTACGCACCATTTGTTTCGTGTTTGCAAGTTCAAGTAAACTTGCCAGAACGTGAGAAGGTGGTGACACTTCCACGGCGCAACGCGACAGCACCAAACGAAACAAAATCGAATCAAGCGAAAATTCGGACTGAACAGCTCAACAGTCGAGCAAAGAATGTGCTGCCGTTTTACGCATATCTGCCCTTTAAGTAATGTTTTTCCCTTCCGCTGGATATGGGGGTTGAAGTTTCTAAAATGAAGCGTTTTTACTAGCGACTATTGTCGGCACCCTCTTTTTCTTTGGCAACCTTTCCATCTGAACTGCGTGTTATCCAGCTGGTCTATTATCGGCAACTCGAAATCAGCCTCATTTTGTAGTGCGTATATTTCATTCCTCAGTCGTAAACATTTAATCAGATTGAAGCTGAAATACTAAGGAATCGTTTGAATGCATTCAGCGAAGTGTTTTGATGGGTAAATACAATAAGGGTATTCACAAAGTGCATCGTAAACGTGTACAGCCTCGTAAGTGCGTAAACTTCTATTACACTCCAATAGACCCTGGTATTTTTACAACACAGATTTTAGACAGTAGATATCAGTGAAGTTTTAAGCTATCCTAAAAATGAACCCTAAAGTTCTTGACGCCTTATCAACAACAAATGCAATGTGTTGCTTGAATGATAGCTGTGAATCCAAGATCACACCCAAGTCTTTCACTAAATAATATCGGTTGTTGTTTTCGTGAGAACGTAATAGCGGTGCATTTGGCTGGGCTGGGTTCACTACCATTCTGTTTAAACTGCACCAACCAGCGAATACATTCAGCTGACGTTGAAGAAAGTGACAGTCAGCAATGGATCAGATTCGTAGGAAGATTTTGAGCTCATCTGCATAATATGCATCATATTATGATAACCGAGGAGCTTCGATACCTAGATGCACGTCGTTGAAGTACAGGATAAAAATTAACGTTCCCATGTGGCGAAGAAGCTAGCTGATCTGCAATCTCCTATGGCAGCCTTTAGTTGCCGACCGGTAAGATATGATCGAAACCAACTCAGAAGATTACCACATACACCGAGCCTGCCGAGTTTAGCAATCGCAATAGCATGATTCAACTTGTCGAATGCTGCGGATAGGTCTGAATAAATAACGTCCGGTTTGAACCCGATCCGACATGCTTTCGGTTATATACGATGTGAGACACAGCAGATTGGTGGTTGTAGAGCGGGCGACAGTAAATCCATGTTGATCAGCACTCAAATACTGCTTGGCACTTAACGATGCAATTCCTCGATAGTTATCCACAGCTCGTTTCCTTCCTTTTTTGTAGACGGCAAACATGTGCGCAAATTTCCAGCAAGATGGAAATATGCCACTGGAGAGAGATATTCGGAACAGGCGAAGAAGCGGAATTAACAAGCTAGAAATATGTCTCTTCCAAAATACAGATGGTGCAGGATTGAAGGATGACTTGAGCAGAGTCGCGGCCTTAGAAATCATCTCAGCATTAACATCAATTGCACCCAGTGTGTAATCATTTACTGGAACGTTCCTGGCAGCCATGTTAATATGGTCGTCACCTAGTATCTCATTAATGAATACACTGGCAAACATATATCCTGAACGGTGGTAGCAACTTCTCCGTTTAATTCCATAGACGATGGGAGGCCGGATTCCCTGCGTTGCTCGTTCACGTAGTTCTAAAAGGATTTCGAGTGTAGCATAAGTTTGCGCTGGATGCCTGGTTGGAAACTTGAAAAGCATTCACGACTGACTCGCTGGTACATGTGATTCAGCCTCACATAATGTAGTTTCATAGGAAGCGTGCGATACTTCGTAAATCTTCTCAATGCTGCTCTCTTGATTGACTTCAACCTACGTAGCTCTCTCGTCTGCCACGGAGGGTGAGACACTTTGTGGTGAGTTCTTTTCGGGACGTGTCTGTCAATGACATATGCCAAGACATGTGAAAAGGTTTCCGCTGCAGTCTCAACGTCATCTGGATCAAGGATGTTCTCCCATACCATGCTAGACAATACATCTATGATGCTACGGTGGTCAGCTTTACGGAAGTCATAAGAAACCGTAGCAGGATAGTCGTTGAAATCACACACGAGTTTGTCCTCAACAGTGACAATTAGAGGAGGGTGATGTGGAACCAGCTTAGTTAGTGCACAAGGAGCCGAGGAAATTAATGGAGCCGTGTCCTGTGTGCTCACGAAGCAGAGGTCCAAACTACGATCATGTTCGTTAACTACATGGTTAATTTGAGAAAGCGTCGCTGCACTGTAGTTTTCGAGAAGGCTAATAGCTCCTGTGTGAAATGTAGAGCTATCAGGATCTGGATACAGGAATCCGCTATGAAATAGACTCCACTAAACGCCTGGCAGATTGAAGTCACCAAAAATGAATATCTCATCAACTGGAGTGGCACTTTCGATAACTGTGAAAACTGACCGACCCATCGATGAGTTCATTGTCCTGGACTCGATCAGGTGGAATGTACAGAGCGCATAGAAATAGTGTGCGATCACCCAGATTGATGGCTGTCCAAACCTGCTCCACATAGTTCCATGAATCGTTCTCGATGGCCTTTGCCTCAAACCCGCCACGGACAGCTACTAGGACACGTCCACCAGTAGATTTACGCCTGATGTTAGGATTCCGATCGCAACGAAAAACCTCGTAGTCAGGACCGAATACTTGACTGGAAAGCGTTCGATAATCGAGCCACGTTTCGCACAGGACAATTACATCGTAGCAACAATTCGATACAGCTAGGCGGTACTGTTCAACGTCATAATTCATTCCACCGGCGTTTTGGTAGAAGATCACGACGTCCTGCTTACGGCAAGGAATCGAACGACTGCTCTCCCTGGAAATCACAGATACTGACCATCATCAAGTCTGATTGGATACTCTCCACATCCGACAGCAGGTCCGGAACGACTATGATGAACGAAGGCTGCTGATGGCAGGACTGAGACGGAGGGATTGGGGACTTCCATGGGGCTTTCTACGGTGCGTTCCATGATTGGGAGTTACAGAGGCATCATCACAATGACTAACATAGTTCGAATTGCTGAAAATGTGATCGCCATCAGGCAGTGAATAGTCAATATATTGAGCTAGCCAGGAGATGGGAGTTGAGAACTCGGAAGGTCCCGGAACAGGAGAGATCGTGATGGCTGGCGTGTTAAATCGAGACATCCACATGTTTTTTGAACCTTCTTCAAATTCACGGAACAAAAATTCCTTTCGGCCATGCATCCGATGTAAGAGCAACTTCACGTAGTTTGGGAGCTAATCCGACTTTGTACGATATGTACGGCTGATGTCGGATCCTTTTTTAACTAGCGGCACAACCTTAATCGAATCATCGCACTGTACACAACCTTTGACCAGCTTCTCGATTGATTTCGATTTCACGCTAGGATGTATGCAAGAAAAGTACAACCAAAACAGCTCGGTGGGTTCAGGGACAGTAAGGACCTCGGTAAAGACATAGTCATCCGTTACTGCTTTAGTACCACCAACAAGTGGTTTGCTGGTGAGCGAGCCTTCATCGCGGGGTCTTTTAAATGGCTTTTGACGCATAAGATCGCCGAAACTCAATTGTGTTTTAGTTGTCAATGCGGTTCGTTTCGACAGCTGAGCGATCTGCTGTCCTTGCATAGTCATTTCCTTCCTAAGCTCAGCGTGTGCGATTTCCTGAAACAGCAGTTTTGAACCGGGCAAATTTAATCAGCTTCGCGTACTCGTTGCACATCCAAAACAAGTTCGGGCTAGTGTGGACAATGTTCAGAAAAGCCTTGTTTAACTTTGGGCCGCCGCATTTCAGGTGAATCATCCTGTCGCAAAAAGCCATGCAGGAGACGGATTCTTCGTCGCCTTTAACTGGTTTAGCGCATTGGTCACAGGCGGAAGTCATGCTGACTCAGTTTCCAAATCTAATTTAGAAACAGCGGTGGAGATGCTCTAATATGCAAGGAGGAGTTGGATTCTGCAGAGCTTCTGATATCGACAATAACACAACAGTAAACACTAGAAATACTCAGAGGGAGAGATGGGCGGAGAGAATGTTTTGAGCCAAATGAACTGTCAAAAGCTGAGCCAATCGAACATTCCCATTAGAATTTTTCCGAGGATTTCTTATTCTTACTAGAATTAATTTAAGAGTATTGAAATTGAACAGAAATTCAATCACCTTTATGTTTTGTGTGCTTCTCAAATTCAGCTAGTTTTTGGAATCAAAAATAATATTCTAACTCTATTGATTAATTGATCTTCGTTGGTTAATTAATGGCACCAAGAAATGTGCAAAATATTGCGATGCAATCAATTATTATTTTGCACGTAAATCGAATCAAAAATAAAAGTCATGTGACATGCTAGCTTCTAGCAAGGGTTGCAAGATAATTTAGGTACAAATCCCTGCTGCCGAATTGTATTTTGTTTTCTCCGCCTATCTCTCCCTCTGAGTATTTCTAGTTCTTATCTAAGGCAAACACAACAGGAAATGCTATTGCAGTCGAGTTATTAATGAAAAAGAATGTCGTTCAACGGAGATATCACCTTTTGCATGGGACACTTGTGCCTATAAACGGCATTCTACCATAGAGGTAACTCTAAGACCACTGGGTCCCGAAGAAAATCATTATTATTTTTGGCTTATTTTTGGTACCAGAACAACGGTCCCAAGCAGTCCCAAGCTATTTCA
Organism: Ochlerotatus camptorhynchus; assembly: GCF_037179485.1. Taxonomy (NCBI): domain Eukaryota; kingdom Metazoa; phylum Arthropoda; class Insecta; order Diptera; family Culicidae; genus Ochlerotatus; species Ochlerotatus camptorhynchus. The sequence continues at coordinate 1,935,869 of NW_027040781.1, forward strand.
CTCACCCCTGCATGTTCTGCATGAATCCACACACCCCTGATGTTATCTGTCAAACTTTCATAGCGAATCAAAACAAACATAGTGTAGTAATAGAATTTCAACTAGAATAGGGTACGTTAATCGTTTGCTTGGGACCAATAGGCTACTAAAGTGGTGAGCCAATTTAAAATCGTTAGTTTCGTATTGATTGTTGATTCTACTGCAAACCAATCATTGACTAAAAATGTAGATATTTTTCTTTAAAAACAATTTGAATGTGTGCAAGTTAACGGTGTAAACTAACTCTCCGATTATTTCAGCCCAAAGACGCATCTTCTCCTCGAAGGCCATCCGGGAAAATACGCGGCGACAGGTACGGAACCTACCGGAGGTCCTTCGAAAGAAGGAAGTCGAAAAGATCAACAACCTTAAGCGTAAAAATCTTATCCTACGCGATAAGTTCAATCGGGTATGGAAATTTATTGAGCTTGATAATGATTCACGAGGGTTACTTACCGGTGCTTAACATTACAGAACTTACAACGGAAGGTACTCCACGGTCATGTGGATCTCTCCAACAGTGTGCGCGTAATGCGGGAATAGTAGCGACAGAAGGCGACTTCCCATCCAGTAAGTACAAATAAATAAACATTGTGTTAACCGAGAATGTGTCTTATGAATAAATGTTATACTGTATTTAAAATTAAAATGAAAGATTGTTTGCTCCAAGCGAATAATATCACACCCTTTATTTGAGAATTTTGCACAACCCCACATTCCGTCGAACCGCGGCTACTCCCCGCCAGATGCCGCGCTTCAATTCGCTACCCAACACGACTCGCGACAACCCGCGTTCGCTTTTCATCACATGATGACAGCTCGTCCGGTGGTGAATTTCTGACGCAAATGTAACGAAGGAAATTTTTCTCCCCACAGCAGTGCTCTGAAACGATTTGGCAGCCCATCAGACTCTGAAGTTGCTGAAGTTGTAGAGGGAAGAGGTCACAAAGTTTTTTCTCGTCCACCCGTCAGCACTTGTGTGTCGTCGCTCATCCCGAGTCGAGTGGTCTCCGGGTTTTTCGGTGTCACGCGGCAGTTTCCAGTTCAGTAAGATCACATCCATCCACCACCATCGTAAAGAGGAGGAACCGCGGAGCAGAACAGCAGCAGCAGCAGTCTAGTTTGTGAAGGAACAGCAGAAGGAAAAGGCTGACAAAATGTCCGTCAATCGTCTTACGCCCCAGCAGGCCTCCAAGGAACATGTCCTAGCCGTGTCCAGAGATTTCATCTCGCAGCCACGACTGAGTAAGTACCCTTTTTGATTAGTTCTGCTAGAGTTTAAGGGCTCAGTTCCTCGGAAAGTTACCCGAAAGGAATTGTGCAAATTTTACGTAGTTTGGCAGTGTCATGTGATTGTCTTCGGGGGGGAGATCTTCAAAATCGTCACAGTTTTGTGTCTCCCCTTTGTCTAGATTGTTAATTTTAAGGCAGGAATAATCGTTTTATAACTTGCAGGACACTGCAAAATGGGATTATCGATTAGTCGAGCGGATGATGTCCTCTAGTTTAATGGCAAACATGCCTTGATTGTTGCTCTTGTTCCCTGTTTCAAGTTCCGAAATACGATTCCTAGAATTGTGCAGCAAGAGTAACAAGAGCAATCCTCAAATAATGCCCAAATGTGTGAAATTCCAGCAAAACTCTCAAGATTTTCCCATAAAAAATCGAAAAGAAAATTCTGTTTTGATGTCACATGACTGTCAAAACACCTGACTCTCGCTCTTTGCGAGTTCATTGAGAGCCCTTGCCGCTGTCTCTCGTGGGCACCAATACCAGTGCACATTAGCAAATTGCAGATAATCGTTGAGGCGCCGTTCCTTGTAGTGTATGTGCGAACGGTGCGAACCGAGCCAACACTACGCTCACCGTCTCGCTCTGGCATTCGATTGTTTTCATGGGTCGCTCTCTGTCCCACTCAGCGGTTTTACGCACGTTACCGTATATTGTGACGGTGGTATTGGTATTCGCGATGGGAAAAGCTACTGATATGAATGGTGTCGTTCTCGTGACTCGTGATAATGAATGGTTTCTCTCTGCTTTTTTTTTGTCTATCGTGCCATGAAGGAATGTCATCTCTTTTGTATCGTGTTGTTCATTTGCTGGTTTTCGGATCGAAGAGTTTAATTGGATAGAAGAGAATCTTCAGAAGAAGCAATCGTCCATATAGAATGATCTTAATTTTCGCAAATAATTTAATTGGGATGCATTTTTTTTTAATATTCAGGTACTAATGTGAATGTTGAGATTAGATAACTTTTATCAAGTTTGTTTGACGGACGAAGCGATGATGAGATAGCGCATCACATGTTTCCTCGATTATATAAAGTATCGTAACACGGCTTACCTAGTGTAGACTACATTTGATATGTCTTCCTCGGAAGTAATAATTAAAAAATCTTGTCCATTATAGTAGCTTCAGCTTGACAAGTTTAACTGTATTGATCGGTTTAAAACCAATGTATTTAAGGCTAAACAATGTCGTTAAATGATGATCATGTCACATGGTGACGAGTTCAGCGATTTATTCCGTAAATTCCGGACAAATTTTGGTTGTATCAATAGTCATTCTAGTACGCCAGAACTGATTGATTTCTCCTGTCATATTTTTCCCTGAAAGCTTATAAAAATATAATATTTCTTGGTTTCTACAAAGTTATAAATACTAATGATGATGATGATGGTCCCACCTCTTACCCCTACAAAGGTTTGAGCTGGACGAGTTATCTTTAAGATAATTAAATATAAACATTTTAACCAGGTTTGCAAACAAAATCGAGCTGGTTACAATTACAGATATAAATGTCCTGTTAAATATGCTATAGGCATCAACCAAAAACATTCAAAGGTTTAGCTAGTTATCAAAAGTCCAAGTATAGTCCTCGACAATACTTCCATTTACACGTGACCTGGGATTTACACGTTTAAGCTTCCGCAGTGCCAGGACTATATCCAAGGAAACGACTTCCAGCCAATCCTTTACTAATTTAAGGCTTTTGCCACAATTTCCACGTATTAGTCATTTATACCTGTATTCCGCGCGCGAGGCTCAAACCATTGTAGACTACTCAAAGGTATTTTTACTATTACTACTACAAAATCAAAAAAACTAAAAATCCATCATCACCATCGAGGCAAACAATGTAGTTTTTTGTATATGCTACACAAATTACTAAAATGTCTTGATGACAGTCTCCATACAAACTAATCCGTTAGTGATAACTTTGTCAAGATACATGATTTATCCATTCATAAAAAATTAACTGCTCAATAAACAGCTTTTACATGTGAAATGCAGCGTCTCTTGAATTCTGTAAGTGTAGTTGCACGCTTGATGTGTCTAGGCATCGAATTGAAAACATTTATACCTTTGAAAAATAATGAATTTTGTGAAGCATTATTCAAAAGATGTGGTGTTCTTACTTCATCCGCGTTTCTAGTGTTATATCTATGAAAATCACTTCCTCTTTCAATCCGATCACACAAATATCGAGGCAGCAAACCGTTAACTACTTTAAAAATGAACACCATAGTCAAAAACACAATTCTTTGCTTCACTGACAGCCATTGCAAAGCGTCCAGCATAAAAGTTGAGGAAGTGAATCTATTACATCTTAAAATCAAACGCATTACTTTATTCTGCAAACGCTGTAATCTCGATATTTGTGTTTCATTGGCCAAAAATAAAATGGAAGGGCAAAATTCTAGATGAGGGGAGATGATTGATTTGTATAACTGTATTTTACTACCAATAGTTAAATCGTTTTTCAAGCGACATAGGATTCCATACTTCTTGGCAATTTTCTTGATGACATTGTCAATATGAGAATTGAACTTGAGTTTGTCATCAATAATCACGCCAAGATATTTAATTTCCTGAACGCGATCAAGTGTCTCATCATCAATAACAACAGAGACATCATCATCTACACGATTCCGCGAAATTACCATGAATTTAGTTTTACTTATATTCAATTTCAATTGTTTATACTTCAACCATCTACTTAGAGAACGCAAATCTTCATTCAAGCGTGAAACGGCTTCTTCTAAATCTTTAGCTGCAATGAATAACACAGTATCGTCAGCAAAAAGATTAATATCACAAAACCGTAAAACTCGTCGCATGTCATTAATATACATAATAAATAAAAGGGGCCCTAATACACTTCCCTGAGGCACTCCAAGGTCATTGTCAACGGGACAAGATACAAAATCATTAAAAACAGTCCTTTGTGTTCTGTCAGATAAATAGCTTTCAAACCATTTGTATGCAGAACCCGAAATTCCAAAGCGCTTGATTGTTCTCAACAATAAGGGCCTAGAAATTGTCTCAAAAGCGCGTTTTAGATCCAAAAACACAGCAACAATCGTATCTTTATGCTCCAAATTTTCTTTCCATTTAGCTAACACTAAGTTTAACGCGGTTTCACAAGAATGGCCTTCCCGGTATCCCGATTGTTCCGGTATCAACAAACAGTTACTATTTAAATATTCTAACAGCTGGCCTTTTACAACAAGTTCTAAAATTTTCTCTAATGTGTGCAACATGTTGATGGGACGAAACTCTTCGGCTTTAATCGTCCCAGCAACTTTTTGTATAGGAACAACTAAAGATTCTTTCCAAATATGCGGCACGTGCCCAGATTGCAATGATTGATTAATAAGGTCCCGCAGAGTGTGTCGAATGACATGAAAGCAATCTTGAATAACTCTAGCATTAACATTATCTACTCCAGCCGTTTTTCCTAATGAAAAGCAAATATTTTTAAGTTCATCTAATGTAATTGGGTGAAAACCATTAAATCTACAATTACTATTAATCGGCTGTTTTATTTCGTCCGGTTCATTGATCAGTTCAATAGATTGATTGATCAGTGAAACGCTCTCAACGAAATAGTCATTGAACTTAGAAGCAATTACTGGTTCTGACTGTTCTAATATGCCATCAAAAGTTATGGTCCGCGATTTACAATTACTAGGCTTCATCAAAGATTTCAAAATTTTCCATAACTCTTTGCTGTTGTTTTGATGCTGATCAATTTTCCTCTGAATATATTCACATCGAGTTTTCTTAATTGATTGTGAATATTTATTACGCGCGACCGTGTACCTATTCCAATGATTATCACTATTCGATCTACAAAACTTTTTGTACCATTTGTCCCGCTTACGTTTAAGACGCAAAAGATCCAAATTGTACCAGCTGTTCGAGTTTTTCAAAGAAACAAACTTTTGTTCAACTAATTTATTGGTACAAGTTTTCAAAACGTTAGTAAGAACAGCTGCATCTTCATCTAAAGTTCCGGTAACTAATGGAAAATCCACGCTTCTCTCAACAAGATTCGAAACAGCTTGCTTCGAATATTTCCTCCAGCACTTCAATTTTACAAAATTATCGTTATCGTTAACACTGTCTAAAACATTAATTACTAAAGTTTCATGATCGGTTATTTTCAAATCAGCTTGAGTAACTGAACTGACAGAATCAAAATTAGAATAAACATGGTCAATCAAAGTTCTACTGTGCCGGGAAATACGCGTACATTCACTTACTAATTGTTTTAAATTAAAGAAATCAGCTAATTGCTTCAGATGGTTCGAATTGCTAGTATCATGCCAATTAATGTTAAAATCACCCGCAAGTATATTTAATTTACTAGAATCTAAAAATGTCTCGAACCAGTTCTCTAAAATTTCAATAAAACGCTGATTACTTGAACTGGGAGAATGATACAAAACACCATAATTACCCATCTTCATGCCACGTTCAACTGTAATGCCTAAGAACCAATTGCCATCAATAACTTCGTTTTGGCGAAGATTGAATTGAACTGATTCTTTGACATAAATAGCAACACCGCCAGTGTGCCTTGAATGTGACAAACAAGCAGCAGCTTTATATCCCGGAATGCTATACTGATCAAAAGATTCAATTTCTACAATATGTGTTTCTGCTAACAAAACCAAAAGTGGACGATTATCTTCTACAATCTGACGTAATGTTACGTAGTTTGTAGATAACCCCGCAATATTCAAATACATACACACATACTGAGCTCATAATCAGACTATTTCGAAAAGATTCGGGCTTGTGTTACATTCGAGCAGTGGAGCTTAGGGCTAAACAGAGACTTTACTTAAAGATAGGAGGTCAAGGGGGCATTTTCCCAGGAATACACATTTCAGGGGCTCCTGAAATTTAAGAAATTTCGATCAAATTTAAAAACAAGAAACGATCTTAAAAGTGAATCTTCTGCCACTACGATGATAGACAGTTTTGGATCCTAGATTGTAAGCAACAAATTGGACTGCAGGAATTTCACAACCGTCGTAGTTCGTTGTCCATCTTGGAATCTTGATCTTCTCCAGCTCCAACGATGACAACGATCGAACAATCTGACAAAATTTGACAGTAGCTGGTGTTTTGAGTTGGGACTATAAATCTGCAGATTCACATTGAGTGTGAATTCTCAGAGATGAATTGCTTCTTCCTCCGATTTTGCTCCTAGATCGACGATGCAGGTATTCTTTTCGAATCCACAATTCTTGAGCCCGTAAGTCACCGTACAAAGCCGGAATAATTGTATCGCCTTGTCTGACGAGCTTCTGCATACCACCCTTCAGAGCTGCAAAATCTCGACAGTACACGGTGATATTGACAATTCTGCTTTGGTCACTCATTGGGGCTAGCAGTCATAGTTAAGGCAAACCATGTCAATTTTCAATGACAATGCTGTCAGTGACAAACATGTGCAGATTTATTTATTAGCTAAATTTTTAACGAAATTAAATGACTTGAGCAGAACAATTACTTGGATCCATTTTAGTGAATAAGTATCTACGTCCTGACCTACTTGGATAACAATAATGTGACACAGAATGTACTAAATTACACTTTTTGTTACCTGGTGAATCTTTGTCATTGACGAAAAAATGAATGAGATTTTGACGAAGGTTTTTTTGAGGATCAAGTCTGTCAGTGACTATGTGACGAACAATTTAGTCAATATCGCGCGAAAGTCTGTCAGTGACAATGACAAATCTCAGCACTACCACCCTTGGCGGTACATTTGTTCAGCTTCCACGTCCAATAACCTGATGTCGAATATCTCAACGTTCGACGAGAATCCGGAAACCATGACACATGAATCATCGAACGCGATCCGGTGTTTGCTCGTGGTGCTGTCTTCCTTCACGATCCCATGATTCAAAACATCGTTCAATGCTGCGACTGCAACCTCTGCCTTTGGAATTAGCTTCATATGGTTCAACTATTGAGTTTTTTGAGGTTGCTATCGTTTTAGAATCCACGTTCCATTGCACGAAGCCTCGTGACGGCTGCGGTCAGCAAATCTCCCAGTTGCTACGTTGAATCGTCCATTGGCATTCTGTTTATTTTATTTATTTGGTTCTACATCAACAGACTGGGTTTAGTCCTAATGATGGATTAAGCAATACTACGAATTTCGTAGTACGAAATACAATAGAGTCAAGAAGTAACAAGCTGCAAAGGTCGTGAAAATATATCACGGAATCTGACGCAACGTGCCAAGTTAAAATCAAATAACCCTTTGTAGCGCATTGATAGCACCATACGAACTACAGTTTGTACGACGAAAAGGTATAAAGGGTGATACGGTCAAAATTTGGTCAAGGGAAAACGCGTGTAAATCGGTGAAATCGTTTATTTAAAAAATCAAATTAAATTTCTTTTTCAAGTTCAATTAGTATAAAATTCAGGAAAAATATTCAGTTAGGCTTCCGCTTTTCCAAATCCGAATTGCCGGGCCTTACGCTTGACCCCTGCCATCAGATTTTGTACAGCCACCTTGTCCACCTTCTTCGCCGCAGAAAGCCAGTTTGCCTTGAACTGCTGCTCGCCCGCAGTTTTTTTGGTCTTCTTTAGGTTCCGCTTGACAATAGCCCAGTATTTCTCAATTGGGCGGATCTCTGGCGTGTTGGGAGGGTTCTTGTCCTTGGGAACCACCTGCACGTTGTTGGCGGCATACCACTCCATGGCCTTTTTACCGTAATGGCAAGATGCCAAATCCGGCCAAAACAGTACGGAACAACCGTGTTTCTTCAGGAAAGGCAGCAGACGTTTATTCAAACACTCTTTCACGTAAATTTCTTGGTTGACAGTCCCGGAAGTTATGAAAATGCTGCTTTTCAAGCCACAGGTACAGATGGCTTGCCAAACCAGATATTTCTTTGCGAACTTTGACAGTTTCATGTGCTTGAAAACATCTGCTACCTTTCCCCTTCCTTTTGCCGTATAAAACTCCTGTCTCGGAAGCTGCTTGTAGTCGGCTTTGACGTAGGTTTCGTCGTCCATTACCACGCAGTCAAACTTCGTCAGCATCGTCGTGTATAGCCTCCGGGATCGCGCTTTGGCCGTCGTATTTTGTTTATCATCGCGATTTGGAGTCACTACCTTCTTGTAAGTCGATAGTCCGGCTCGTTTTTTGGCTCGATGCACGGTTGTAGACGATACACCCAGCTTATTTGCGGCATCTCGGAGAGAGAGGTTAGGGTTTCGCTTGAAACTACCGGCAACTCTCTTTGTCGTCTCAGCGGCTTCCGGTTTTCGATTTCCCCCCGGTCCAGACTTCCTGGCTGTCGACAAACGTTCCCCAAACACTTTAATTACATTTGTAACGGTTGATTTGGCAACTTTTAGCGATTTTGCCAACTTTGCGTGCGAGTAGCTCGGATTTTCGCGATGCGCGAGCAAAATTTTGATACGCTGCTCTTCTTGCTTGGACGGCATTTTGACAACTGAAGAGTGAATTCCAAAATCAAAATAGGAGCAACATTCTACACACACACACCTTCAAAATGAGGGGTGTTCAGGTTTTTTAAATGCAAAATTGAAAGAAATACGTCAAGTTGATATTGACCAAATTTTGACCGTATCACCCTTTAGAATAAAAGGACAATCGATTCTGACCTGTAGAATGTCTGCCACAAACAGGGCCCATGTCGTATTTCTTCAACTCCACAGAGGATCTAGGTGAATTAACTGGCACCGACTTTCGTAGCTTGGAAGGCGACGAGGATCCCTCCAAGGCATTCGTCGAAGGGCAAACCAGATGAATCGTCGTTGTATAGACTCTACTCTGTGTATACTGTTTTGGTAATTGGGATTCCATACAGGGCAGCAGTATTCTAACACCGACCGGACGAGGGAGCAGTAAAGCGACTTCAAACAGTAGATGTCCGTGAAACTTTTAGCTATCCTGAAAATGAAGCCGAGCGTTCTGGATGCCTTGTCGATCACGTACGAGATATGCTGGCTGTATGTGAGTTGACAATCTAAGATGACTCCCAGATCCTTAATGTGATTCACACGTAGACCTTTGCGCCGATCAAAATATTTTCGGCGGCGGCGTGATAGTTATTTTCTGCCGGCGGCGGCGGCGTCACGCCGTTTGCTTTCGGCACATTGTCAAAAAATGCTACCCATATTTGATTTCAGATTACTGAAAATCGCTAAAACGTAGGTCACTCATACTTTGAGTAAATTTTCCGACACTTTCCCGGGGAAAACTTCTCGAATATGGGAAAAATTAAGAAAATTGTACACAGGTTAGAAGTGTACTAAAAGACAGATTAAAACCACAATCAGTTTTTCTCATATTCGAAAAGTTTTCCTCGGAAAAGCGTCGGAAAATTTACTCAATCTATGAGTGATCTACGATTTCGCGAATTTGAGTAATCTGAACTTCCATGCTTCGTTAGTGTGGTGGCCAAAATCAAAAGAGGCTACTGCACAGAGGAAACTAGCAAAACTTCAACGTCTAGCATGCATTGCAATAACGGGTGCGGTGCGTAGCACCCCATCAAAAGCATTAGAAGCAATCCTCAATCTGCTGCCCTTGCATGAATATGTGTAACTAGAAGCGGAAAGAAGGTTCAAAAGATGTAAACAAGTAATGCCAGGTGATCTTGTTGGTCATCTAAGCATCTTATAATACTTCCAAAGAGGACCAGTGATGAGTATGAATGAAGACTGGATGAAACCAGAGGACAACTATGAAATTCCCTTCAACGTATGTGAAACGGCACGTTCGGATTGGGAAACTGGTGGTCCTAACGTTCGTCAAGGCTCAATCATATTTTTCACAGATGGCTCAAAAATTGGAATACGAACAGATGCAGGAATCTTTGGCCCCGGGACAAATATTTCAGTTGCGATGGGACATTTTCCAAAAGTGTTTCAAGCGAACCATACTGTAGAATATCATACTATACGGAAAATGGAACTCAAATGCTGGGAAGAGCAAAGGATGATGGCCAGTTGGATGACTGTCACAAACTGCAACCAGTCGAAAAGATTTATAACTCCCAATCAGGGCGTCACAATATCAGCTTCAATCGACCAAATCGATGCGACGAAGAGACTGCTGGCTTTCTTTTTCTGTTAAAGTCGAACAGCTTCGCAGCATTCTAGAACCTCAGTCGGCGTGCACAAACAAATGTTCAATCGCTTGTCTCTCTTTCTCCCGTCGCTCCATTGGTCTTCCTTTCAAGCTTCGTCGAAATGGATGAGCGAAAGAGCGCTCGACTTTGATAGTTTTCTCTTTCATGAAACACATCAACAGAGGTTTCATGACGTATATGACGAAAAATGAAATAACACATTTAAAGCATTTCTCACGTCAAAACACTTGAAGATTACACGTCATATTTCTAATTTATCTTCCATCCATATATTTATCTAAAAAAATGATCGAAAACGGGACATAACGCATTTTAAACAAATTGAAAGAGCGGCGATAGAGTGTTCGTGAAAGGGGATTGAAAGCCATAATGAAGTTCGTTTAACTAGAAAATCGACGTTATTTACATTGAAAGCGATGAGCAAAGCAACGACGAGAAGATCCACAGCCAGCGTTTCCTTCTAAGCGTGCTTCTTTTTCATTATCATTTCTTGCTGAAAGTCTAGCTAGGCGTTATAGAAATGAAGCGTTGAACACGTGTGTATGAGAGAAACAAAACACGAGTTCATTTTAGAGCTTCGAAATTGTAGAGCCCTGCTCCCAATATAACATACACCAAAAAGCTCTTAGAGCTCAATAAAAGAGCTCTTAGTATATACACTGGCCTAGTAACTGGGCACTGTCCTAGTAGATATCACATGAGGAACATTGGTCGGGTTCAGAGTAATATCTGTCGTTTCTGTAATTTGGAACGTGAAACCTCGGAACATCTGTTCTGCAGTTGTGGTGCATTACACAAGCGTATATCCAAATTTCTTGGAAGTATTAGCTTACAACCTAGTGATATTTAGTCTGCAAATCCTGGAAAGGTAGTTGGTTTTATATGGTTTATACCGGACTGGGAAAAGATGTGTCCAGGCAATTAGCTGTCTACTCGTTAAATAGTACTCGGTTTGCATGATACAAACAGTAAATAGGGGTACCACAAAAGTTCAAATAATGCACGGAGTTGTTTTACTTCACTCCCCAACAAAAAAATAAATAAATAACTGAACTCAAATACGAGTAACTCTTACTCAATTTTGAGTTTTTAATATTGGCCGTACATGCGGAATTTGTTTAGGAAAGTATGTCAAGTGCTTGTTGGTGAAGTCGTAGGGGTGGAAAAAGCCCGATTCAAAATAAATTTGGACGCATTCAAGTGATCATAACTCAAGAATTAAACAACATACACGGTTGATCAAAACGTCAAATAAAAGGGTATTTATTCAGCTTTCAAACGACAACAACAACAACAAGTTATTACATTTCACCGTTTCGAACGAACTGTCGCACTTTAATTGTGATCGATGCCATCATGATCTGCACAGTCGCTGGTGACACTGTACCGGCGAACTTTTTCCACTTGAAACGCATTTGTTGTGCATTTGTCACTTCTTTACCGCATCCTCGAAGTTTTCGCTTGACAATTGCCCAATATTTTTCGATCGGTCTGAACTCAGGGCAATTCGGAGAATTAATCTCTTTGGCGACGAAATTAACATTGTTTGCAGCATACCATTCTAGTGCCTCCTTAGAGTAGTGGCAGCTAGCTAGATCCGGCCAAAACATAACGTTGGTCTTGTGTTACCGAATGAAGGGTAAAATCCGCTTTAATGTAAACCTTCGACATCATTGTGTGAGATGTGAAGAAAACCTTGGTTTTAAGGCCACAACTGCAGATTCCTTGCCAAATCATTAGTTTCCGAGCAAACTTATCAGCAAAAAGAATTTATTCCTGGAAGGGACATCCCTACGACCAGTTGCCAGGTAAAATTTTCGTCCGGGGATTTGTTTTTAATCCATGTTGACATATGTTTCGTCATCCGTTAAAATACAGCCATCAAATTGCGGAAAAACTCGTTCGTATAGTAATCGTGCTCGCTTTTTGGCCACTAAATTTTGTTTCAGGGAGCGATTCGGATGTTTACTGGCACAAAAAGACTTATATCCTTCTCTTAAAAGGATGTTACGCACGGTGGAAAAGTTGGAATCGTATTTCTTTGCCAAATCACGTATGCAGACACCTCAGCTCTTTGTCCCTAGTGCCACTTTTATGAGTATCCTTGTAACGTTTGATTACAAGACTCACCATTGACTTTGGGAACACTTTTGCTATTTTTGTGGCAGACCACGAAGGGTTCTCTAGATGTTTATGCACAATTAATTTTCTTTTCTCAAGTTCCATGATCCGTAATTTCGGGATGCGTAGATCAATCGAGAAAAACTTTGCACCAATTTCTTCGTCAACGAAACATCAACAAATGCCTGTGAAACGTTTTTTGTTCCAACCATCAGGGGCGCGGTGGTGTATTAAACCGTGCGTCCAGATTTACTTTGAATCGAGCTTTATGTCATATCAAAATGTTGATACTTCCGGAGTGATTTGAGATTTGGGCGTAATTGTATTTGTTAACAAACATGTCAATCGCCGATTTATCGCGAATAAAAGCTCAATTTTGAAAACTAATAACACTATGAGGTAGAGGTATGATTCGTCTATCATTTGGTATAGTTTGTTTATAAGATTGAACTTTTATTCACGAGAAATCGGTGATTGACCTGATTGTTTACAAATACAATTACGCCCAAATCTCAAATCACTCCGGACTTGCCTGGAGTTCGGCGCTTCCGCTCTACTGCGGCTGACAACATTTTGCTGCTCTTCTTGTTGCGAGGAAAGCGCAGATGAGGTTACCAGAATCGTCTCAATAGTGTCGTTTGCACTGTCGTAATCCGTTTCGTCTTCAAAATCGTCCTCTTCCAACTGGTTTCTTTCACAACCCTCTACGATTTCATTCTTCAATAACTTCATCATCATTTAATTCTCAGGTTCAGCTTCCAACCTCTGTTCAGTACTTCCGCTACCTTCGGTCAGAAAGACGACACCACGTGACACAAAGACTTTGCCACTTCTCGGATTGAAAAACCGAAGTCCCTTCGAACGATCGGAATATCCAACGAAAACGCCAGGTTCAGATTTCGGATCCCAGTTCGGGCACATGGCACATCACTTTCGCTCTGAACTCCCGTAGTTCAGCTAGGTCTGGCCCGTGAACCGTTTTTCCAAACCTTTCCTCGGTGATCGGTTGATCAGGAATACAGCAGTTGAAACAGCCTCCGCCCAAAATCGCTTCTCCAGATTTGCGTCAGACAGAGCGTATCGCGTTCATTCGATTCACTCCGGATTGTACGGCACCGTAACCTTGTGGTGAATTCCGGATCAGCGAAGAAACTTTTCAAACTCACCGTTTTCATATTCTGTGTCATTATCTGACCGCATGCGCTTGATCCGTTTGCCGGTCTGATTTTCCACCATCGACTTGAAATCTTGCGGCTGTTGTCGTCAATGAATGTTAGGAAACATCGGCTACCACCGATGGACACATTCTTCATCGGGCCACATAAATCGCACCTCAAGCACTTCTACTGAGTTCCGCTCTTCTTGAGAGGATGACGGAAATGTTTTCCCTTCAAGCACGCAATTTAAGCCTGGACCTCTGCATCAACGAAATCGATCCCTGTTGCTATGAACCTTGCTTGCTATGCTTGGACATGTCTTGAGACTTTGCATGTTCAAATGCCCCATTCTTCGGTGCCACAACACCATGTCGGTTTATTCCTTGGCTACGCGGAAAACTTCTTCATTTGCCAAACAGTACACCGCTTTTTCTTCCAATGGACACCTGCATCTTTCGAGAACGTTACTGTGTAACCAACCACTGCTGCAAACCTTACTCACGGATATCAAGTTTATCGCCAGATCGGGAATGCACAGCTCGTTGGACAAATTAACATTGCACGTGCCATCGCCGACATCTGCTTCGATGTTCACGCTGCCAACGGTCTCTACCGTCGACACAGCAGATCGCTGCTGAACCTCCTTTGCATCTTCCAGTGTAATGCCGCTGGTGACACATGTGCGAAGTGGCACCTAAATCGAATATCCAACCCAACTCTTGCCGAGCCTCGCGACTGGTGAGGAATAGGTTAGCGTAAACGCAGCAGGCTTGTTCAATTTGGCCTTCTTCTGCTTCTCATCCTTCATTGGACACTGCGCATCATAGTGCCCCAAACGCTTGCGATAGTAGCATTTTACGCCAGCCTTGTATTGAATGATTTCGACCCTTTCTGCTGCTGGGAATAGAAAGCACCATCATTTCCGCTTGAGCTTAAATTGTTGGAAACCTTGACTTCTTGTAGAATCTTGGTCTTTACGGCATCCGCCGTGATCTTTCTTCCAGACGCCTCGAGGCCCATTATCATCGATTCGTACACCTCGGGGAGTCCCATCAGCAGCAGACTGACTAACCACTCGTCCTCAACCTTGAATCCTGCATCGCTCAGCTTATGACTTGCACTCATCATTTCATTTACGTACACTTCCACGGTGGATTAGTCGCCTAGACGGATACTGGTCAACTTAAGTAGTAATCCAATCCGAAGCGATGAACTAGCCTATGGCTAAAAATCTCTCTAATGAAGAAAAAAAAAAGTAATCCAATCCGCCGTGTCATTCCATCGTCCTGGAAAGCGTTCTTGAGGTTGTCCCATGTTTCGCTGTATTCGCTGATTGCACCAAGCTATACTGCCCATAACAGCATAACTGTCCCATATGAATAGGAAATCAAGCAAAGATGGGACAATTCTAGATAGAGCTGGACGTAGGGCGTAACAGCCTTTGTAAACAATGACTTCTATCGATGATTTCTAGGCACTCAAGGCACGCCCACGCAAACCAACACAACCGTCAGGTAGGGGAAGTCTTCTTCTACCAGATAGTATTGTTGATTTGCGTGGGCGAACCTTAGCTTTCGAGAAATCATCGAAAGAAGTCACTGTTTACAAAAGCTGTTACGCCCTAATTCCAGCTCTATCTAGAATTATGCTTTTATGGGCAGTATAGGTGATCGATTCGATTGTGGTTAATGTCTTCAGTGATTGCGCGTTCTCCGGATTGCCTTCTTCCGGTGCATTCACTGCGTCCAACGTTCGTCCAACGGATTAGCATAATTTTGGTCGCGAATGTCCATGAAGAATAGTTTTCTCGAACACGAAGTCGCTCCACCATGGGCTGCGATACGCCTTCGCCTCCAGTTTGTCTTCCGTTTCCATCTCCGGCATGTCCTCCGTTTCCATCTCCAGCACCGGTCTGACTTTGAGACATCTTGGAAGCCAAAATCTCCAGTGAAAAAAAAAATGTCTCTTATTTTACTCGTCGCTATGGTCCCTGTCACAGCATTAAGGGGAGACCGTAACATGCCCGGGAGGGCCAATGGGATCGTGGACTCTCAATAAAGCCAAAACTGACGGAGCTACGTTAAATCTTGAAGTTTGATGTATGGCGGGTTTTGGTTCAGGTCGAGAATTAATAATTTCCTTGGAGCACTGGTACATTGCCGGGGGGCACTGAGACATGCCTGAGATGGCGAATATGACCGTGAACTGTCAATTAGGCCATTACTGGCCGAGTTCTGAAAAAACCATGAAGTTTGATATGTCTCACGACGGGTTTTGGTTCTTGTCGAACATTGGCTACTTCTTCGGGGCACCGGAACATGCCCGAGGGATCTAGTGTGACCGCTGACTGTTTATAAGGCTATTACCATCGGGGTGTTTTTTTTTTAAATGATTAACTGTGCTGTGTCGCACGAACAGTTTTAATTCTTGCCACTTCCCCGAGGGTACCGGAAGGTGGCCAATGTGAACATGTCATCTCAATAAATCCATTATTCGCCGAGTTAAGAAAAACCATGAGGTTTGATTTGTCGTACGATGGGTTTTGGTTCTTGTCAAGAATTGGCCACTTACTCGGGGGTACCGGAACATGCCCGGAAGGACTAGTGTGACCGTGGACTCTCAATGAGACCATTACCGGCCAAGATTTGTAAAATCATGAAGTTTGATATGTCGCACGATAGGTTTTGGCTCTTGTTGAGAATTGGCCACTTTCCCGGGGGCACCGGAACATTTCCGGGATGCCCAATCTGATCGTGGACCGTCGGTATAGCTGCCATTGGTCCAATTACATCATTTGAGAGGAGAAAAAACATGATGTTCATCGTGTGTATACTTATTACAGAACAGTAAAGCCGAATACCGACCAAAAGTGACCCCAACGGGAACCGGAATAACTCCGGAACCATTTATTGATCCAAATGTTTTCATATTGATTCAAAAACTTCTATAGATTCCCGACAAAATGCAACTTGTTGTGAAGAAAAATATTGAGAAATTATGTTTTTAGAGCTAATTAAATTTTGAAATCTATGCAAATTTAGACGTTAGGCACGCAGAGGTTACAAGTGACATTTCGCAAGTTATTTCTTATGCTCAAAAATCCCTGTGTTACCGATCGATCGGTTTTCGAGCAGAACTCAGCCACGGTTGTCAAAATTTAACTTCTTGTCTGTCAGAAATAATTACGCTCGGATTATAGTCGCTATATTCATAGTCTCGCGGATAGAATCTCGGGAACCAATTGAACTGTCAAATAGCGGAACGATTCGAGCAAATCACGACCAACAACAGAAAAGAGCACATCAGTTATTGCGAACAAAACTTCGGAAACCGTTTTCTCGTGATCCAAGGCTTGCCTACGCAAACTAACACTATCTTTACGTTGGGGAAAGATTCCCCTATCCGGTGATTCCGGTAATTTGCGTTCGATTGTCGAAGAAAGAATAATCAACGTTTTGTTTATGAATGTTGATAGGACCTTTTCAATTGTTGGTCTACAATATATTAAATTGGTTCCGCTTTTTGATAGATCGAAATTCTATCCGCCAGACTATGAGTATAGCGACTATACGCTCGGATAGCAGGGTTAATCGATAACTTTCCATCTGTCAAATTTTAACCAAAAGTTAAAATAATCCACCAAATCAGTGCCAACATTTCAAAGGGGCGTAATTGCATTTGTAAACAATGGCTTTAGCCGTCGATTTCTCGCGAATAAAAGCTCACTCATGAAAAATAATGACACCAACAGGTAGATTAATGTTTCCTCTGCTAGCTAGCATTGTTAATTTGGAGGGGCGAGCTTTTAATTGCGAGAAATCGACGGCTAAAGCCATTGTTTACAAAAGCAATTACGCCGCTTTGAAATGTTGGCACTGAAATGGTTCAGAGCCTTAGTTAGGCAGCAGAAGGCCACTGAATCGGGAAAATCGGGAATCTAAAACATCAGGGAATTTGATTCGAGTCTTGAAATATACAGGGTTTACTACCTTGAAAAACCTGGAAAACCTAGAATCCTCATGGAATTTTATTTTTCCTGGAAAAATCTGAAATTCTAAGGGAATTTTGAAAATCTCGTATCAAAAATTAGAATATAATATATTAAAGTACGCGCCAATGAACCTTCTCAAAAATATCAAAACTTGTTTTTAAGGGTTCTGAAATTAAAATTTTTTTTTTTTTTAATTTAATGGGTATAAAATTAGCCAAATTTTGGAAACCCTGACCAGGCATTGTAAAAGTTCGCTCGTGAGCTAATCATCAATGAAATGCTCGATGAGACCTGTCACTCATTGACCAAGTGAGAAATGAGCGCTCGTGCTCGGTGCAAACAGTGAGCATGAGCTTGAGCTTCATTCCGCACGGGCTGATAAGGAGCAGAATTCATGTGAACTTGAAGTTATACACCACCACTACATGCAATTAAAATCTCAGCAAGTAAAAAATTGATAATATGCGCATTTAAGTGCAAATGCTCAAGCATATTCCTAACATTGAGCACTCATGCTCGTGAGCTGAAGTGAGGATGCTGGGAAAAGCCTTCAAGTCTAATAGAATTCGGATGAATGTTATCGAATCTTTCCCCTTAAAACACACCACACACATTTACAGGATAGATGACATAACCATTCATATAAATCTAATCACAATCTTACCTCCGTTTCTCCCTCTAGCCTACAAGACCGTGTCCGGTGTGAACGGTCCGCTGGTCATTCTGGACGAGGTCAAGTTCCCCAAGTTTGCCGAAATCGTCCAGCTCCGACTGAACGATGGCACCATCCGCTCCGGTCAGGTGCTGGAAGTCAGCGGCTCCAAGGCCGTCGTCCAGGTGTTCGAGGGCACGTCCGGCATTGACGCCCGCCACACGGTGTGCGAGTTCACCGGCGATATTCTCCGTACCCCGGTGTCCGAGGACATGTTGGGCCGTGTGTTCAACGGTTCCGGCAAGCCCATCGACAAGGGTCCGCCAATTTTGGCCGAGGACTTTTTGGATATCCAGGTTTGTACTTTGCTTGCATTTTGGGTGGGAGAGTGTTTTCATGATTGTTGATTTTTGTTTATCCTAGGGTCAACCCATCAACCCGTGGTCCCGTATCTACCCGGAGGAAATGATCCAGACCGGTATCTCGGCCATCGATGTGATGAACTCGATTGCCCGTGGTCAGAAGATTCCGATTTTCTCGGCTGCTGGTTTGCCGCATAATGAAATTGCTGCCCAGATTTGTCGTCAAGCCGGTCTGGTCAAGCACACCGGCAAGTCGGTGATCGATGAGCATGAGGACAACTTTGCCATCGTGTTCGCCGCTATGGGTGTCAACATGGAAACTGCTCGTTTCTTCAAGCAAGATTTCGAGGAGAACGGTTCCATGGAGAACGTGTGCCTGTTCTTGAACTTGGCCAACGATCCGACCATCGAACGTATCATTACTCCACGTCTGGCGCTGACGGCGGCTGAGTTCTTGGCCTACCAGTGCGAGAAGCACGTGTTGGTCATCTTGACTGATATGTCCTCGTATGCTGAAGCCTTGCGTGAGGTGTCGGCTGCCCGTGAGGAAGTGCCCGGACGTCGTGGTTTCCCCGGTTACATGTACACCGATTTGGCCACAATCTACGAACGTGCCGGACGTGTCGAGGGTCGTAACGGATCGATTACGCAGATTCCAATTTTGACTATGCCTAACGACGATATTACCCATCCAATTCCCGATTTGACTGGCTACATTACCGAGGGCCAAATCTACGTCGATCGTCAACTGCACAACAGACAGATCTACCCACCAGTCAACGTGCTGCCGTCGCTGTCTCGTCTGATGAAGTCTGCCATCGGTGAGGGCATGACCCGTAAGGATCACTCTGATGTGTCTAACCAACTGTACGCTTGCTACGCCATCGGTAAGGACGTGCAGGCCATGAAGGCCGTCGTCGGTGAGGAAGCCCTCACGCCAGACGATCTGTTGTATCTGGAATTCTTGACCAAATTCGAGAAGAACTTCATCGCGCAAGGTAACTATGAGAACCGCACGGTATTCGAATCGCTGGACATCGGCTGGCAGTTGCTCCGTATCTTCCCCAAGGAAATGCTCAAGCGTATCCCGGCCTCGATCTTGGCCGAATTCTACCCAAGAGACTCGCGCCATTAAACCCCTGTTCTCGCACGCTTCAAATTTACTTTTTTCTTTTGTTATTTTCCTTCTATCAGTTTTGCCAGTTGAGGTCCCTTTGGTGGGACAATTTTCTCAAGTTTTTTTTTCCAAATTGTTTATTAGCTTTCTAATCTTTTTTTTTGTTGATTTGCCGTTCACCTTGAGCCGGAAAAGTATTGTTATTTAATGTAATGATGAAAATCTCCCCCCCCCCCCTGAAAACAATCACTTACTACAATTTTAATTGCGTCCATCAGCAACTTACCAACCAGCAGCGATCGATTCAACTTATCAATGTTTCACGAGACAATAGTCGAGGGATAATGTCTTTAAATTATATCTAAATGTGTGTGTGTCGATACAGCAAATGTCATTTCGATTTGTGAACATCTCTGTGAATCGCTGTTCAAATTAAAAGCATTCCTAAATCGAACGAAAAACGATATTCATTCTACTTACTATGTTTCACAAAATACAATTCTGAAAAACGACCCACAATTAAAAGTAGCGTAAATTTGTTATTTTGGAATAAGTTTTTAACGCTTAAGGCACGCTCGGCTTTCCTTCGGGCAATTTTCCTGCGCACCATGCGAAGAACCGGGTGAAAAAGTCCCACGATCGACCGTTCAATCGCGTCGGAATAGAATCGACCTTCAATGGTTCAGAGCCAACAAGGAACAAATAACAACAACATCAACAACCACATACAAAATCCATCCAACTTTAAAATGTGTGCAAACTTAAAAAAAAAAACCGACGAAACAAAAGAAGAGAAACTGCACCGGTTGAGGTTGATTCCAGAGGAAATTTCCAGCATCCAATTTCCTTGGTCATACGTTTCGGTCGCACGCGGACTCGCAACGAGATCCCTATCCAAAAGCCAAAGGGTCCGTGGGGGTTGAACGGCTTCGACTGCGGGTACTCCTTCCTCAAATGGTTTCGAGCTGTGTGCGTGAAAAACGGGAAGATTGCACTCCGATCCTGGAAAGCGAGCTTAAGGTAAAATAATCAACAGTGAACAGTTCTTTTAATTTGATAATTTAGAATTAACAAGTAGTCAAATATGTAATCGTGGAAGAGGTATAAATAGATGCAATAGCAGGAAGAACACAAGCGCAATCACTACGTATTTCCCTCTCACGTCCCTTTTCAATTTGTTCGTGCTATAAACTTCATTTTTATTTGTTGATACATTTCTATTATATTAGCCCGTAAGCAATTAGTCGTTAAGTATGAGCGTTTCCTTTTTGCATGGTCTTAAAAAAAATCGAAGAAGTGCTTCCGACAGTCGGGTGTTGCCGACCAACTACACGTGCTTCAGCTGGACTTCCCTGGACGTGTCGTTGTACGTTCGCCTTGGATGAGATGAACACTTTCCGGTTGTACCAACATCTCACACAGTTCCAATCGCATCTGGTTAAATCCCCTTTGATTATCACCACGTCAGCCGAACATCCGCTGCAGAAAACCGCCGTTCGATGGAACTAACCGGAAGGTGGTCCACTCTCACCCCATTGCGCTTCTTGGATGGCACCCATCGATTCCAGCGGAGCATTCGTTGTTGTGCAAGGCAGCCGTACTCGGAAGGGAGCATTTCTGTACAATAATTAGCAGCTAAGGTCTAGAGAAAAACACATACAAATATTCAGAAAAGCGTTACGCGACGTCACAAATTATTTTAGCTGAAAGTTTCCCTTCATAGGTCGAACGACCGAATCTAGCTAATCGGACACATTTTCAACAACAAATTCCAGGATATAGACAAAACTGGCAAGTGGACTACCGATAGGTCAAAATGATCGAGTTTCAGGAATTTTGCACGTGACATCAGGAAATTGGATTCCAAATTATCCTTTCCGATGTGTACCGTTCAATATTTTCAAAACTGCTTCATCCGGATACCATCCGCATCATCTGGTGGTGTTGGGAGACCTATCGGATCAGAAGATACTGCAGATTGAAAAAAATCTTACTACGGAAACACTCTGTACAGATGAAGAAGGTACGCTAGTGAAAGGTGCAGAAAATATATTACGATACCTATTATAGCTGTTGAAGAAAGTATAAAATTATTCACGTGTATACAACACTCTATAATGATGAAAGAGAAACAAACAAAAAAAAACTAATAAAAGCGGACAAAAAACTTATGAGATTTTGGAGTGTTTCGGCGTAGAGAATATCACGCTTCTCTGGTTTGGGGCTTCCGAAATCAAAGGTTTATTATATTTGAATAGGCATAATCCCCATCACTGCAGATAGTTGGTACCAGCAACAATAAGTAACACTCACACGGCGAATGAGAACGACCCAAATTTGAGTTTAGTTCACTCATAATCGCCAAAAGTGCAGGATCTCAGCGATGAGTAAAATTTGTCTCATGTTTTCCCAGGATTTTCCAGGGAAAAATTCCAAAATTTGAGAAAAGAAAAGATTGGATTCACTCAGTCTATTGGTACTACTCCGAGACTAAATAAAATTTTCGTCAATTTCCTCATTTTCCGCCAGATTTTTTAGGTTTTCCACAGGAAACCATAAGACAAATTTACTCATCGCTGAGTTCCTGCACTTTAGGCGATTATGAGTGAACTAAACTCTAATTTGGGTCGTTCTCATTCGCCGTGCAAGTTTTCGATGTGGAGAGAACTTTCCGACGTCCACGTTACGATGGAAGTCAGGATACTATCAACCAACAACGTTTAAGGTTTTAAGGGTGATTGGGCTAGTTTTGAAACTACAGAATTCGGTACAGGTCTGTGGGATGCAAGTGATGAGATGCATACCACCCTGGAAATTGTCGTCGTTGACAGAGTGAGGAGAGAAAAAGGACGGTGTGAAGGAGGAGAAAAGAAAAGGAAGAGGAGATTTACGAAACTTTTTTCGTGACTCATGCAGCCGCCAGGAATATAAGAGTTTAAGGTTCAATTCACTTTGATGCATTTTCGAAAAATTCAAATGCAGTTTTTTTCGAAACTTCATTTCAGATTGCAAAAAGCTCGCGTCATTCTATTCTTTTTGCTATTTTACACAAAATGACGCGAGCTTTTTGCAATATGAAGTGATGCGTCGAAAAAAACTGCATTTGAATTTTTCGAAAATGCATCAAAGTCTGAGAATGAATAAGAAATGCTCTTCCCCGGAAGCTACACCTAAGATGGCAGCCCCATCACGGCGGATAGGAGACCTTAGGCCAACCACCTACTGTCTCTGAAACCTTAACAATTGTTACAGAAACCAACAGAGAAAGACATCGAACTGATATAACGGCAACGACTTTTAGCGCAAAACAACGGACACGAATTGGATCATAGAATGTATTGACGTTAGCCCAGCAGGGTAAACTGGCACAACTCGCCAACGAGGCGCGACGCATGAAGCTAGAAATCATGGGACTGAGTGAAGTTTGTTGGCCAAACTTTGGAGAACACAAACTGCCGTCGGGACAGGTACTACTATACTCTGATATTCGAGGTTAAAACGCTCCCCGCCATCGTGGAGTTGGTCTCCTACTTAGCGTCCAGGCAAGTGCTGCGCTCATCAAGTGGGAGCCTGTTAATGAGAGGATAATCGTTGCCAGATTTAGAACACGGGTTCGTAACCTTACCATAATTCATTGTTATGCGCCAACCGATGCTGCCGAGCTACAGGACAAGGAGAATTTTTACAGTCAACTGACGACTTCAATGCGAAGATCGGCTCCGACAACACGGACTATGAGCGTGTCATGGGACGCCATGGTCTGGCGAAATGAGCGAGAACGGTGAGCTGTTTGCAGAATTTTGTGGCAATAACGACATGGTGATCGGGGGCTCGCTCTTCCCCCATCGGCCAGTGCACAAAGTCACGTGGGTTTCCCGTGATGGACATACCGAAAATCAGATCGACCACATCTGCATCAGCCGAAAATGGAGACGGAGCCTTCTTGATGTCCGGAATAAACGCAGCGCCGACATCGCGTCTGACCATCACCTTCTAATCGGTGAAATCCGCCTACGCATGGCGTGGATCCAGCGACGGGAGGAGAGACTCGGGCGGTGGTTCAACACACGCCGACTTGAAGATCCAGTGGTAAAAAGGTCTTTTGTTGAAGAACTTGAGACTCGAGCTGCGGACGTTCCAGAAGGTGGCAGCGTAGAAGAACAATGGACGGCCATCAAGAATGCTTTTATAGAAACAAGCGAGAACAACTTGGGTGAGCTGCGCACCCAGAGGAAAGAGTGGATCACATATGAAACCTGGCGGAAGATTGAGGAGCGTAGAGCTTGAGCTTGAGCTTGAGCTTGATTGACCGCCCACGGTTACTACTCTGTTATTGCCAGATCAGCTGTAATTACACAGAGAACCAATAGACGATGCTTGGGACTAGCAATCATCCTCAATGTGTAAAAACTGGTGATCTCAAATTAGGCAATACCAGCGTCGGCCGCGCCCGAACACAGGTCAAGAAAGGAATGGGAAGGATTGTGTTGACATGACACTCGCTTTGATGGAAGCCGAGAACACCTCTGCACTTCCACGAGGAATCACTGGGATGTTGGATAAGAGGGTTGGGTTTGCAGCAGGGTTCGTTTTGGTAAACGATAAGCTGAATTAATGTCCTAACGATCATATAACGCGAAGGAGCTTGGGACTAAACCCACGGTCTTCTGCTCAGTAAGCAAAAACGTTTGCCACTAGGCAGACGAGCACCTTTTTAATCACCGAGTTGCTGTTATTACCATGTAGTCGTATTAACAAATAAAACGATTGACGAATCTTGATTGTGGATGGGCCTGAGATTAGACTCATGATGTTCTGCTCAGTAAGCAAAAAAGGTTGCTCTAAGGCCACCGAGCCCCTCATATCACATAATACAGTTGCTCAAATTTTTGTATCCATTCAAACCCGGAACCAACGACAACAACGAGTTTCGCAAAATACACGATACACAAGCGATTTTACTATAAATCTCTTTGATATGTAAGGACCTGGGACCCCGTTTTTCTGCTCAGTAAGCAGGCCATTGTAACCGACGATCTTTCAAATCCGAAAAAGTACTTAGGCCTTCATTAAGTTCCACATTCACGCGACGTACAATGTTTCAATTTGCTCTTTACGTATTGTTCAGGCTAGGCCCTTTTCAAAATTTACGCGAGAAATACGCACAATCGTCACCTACCTCGCAAAACTGGTTCCAAACGATAACAAAGGCATAAGCAACGATGGATTGTTGAACTTTGCTGGCTCCGGTGGTGTAGTGCACAGCAAAAAAAAAATGTAATATCGATCAACGTAATTCAAGCTGATGTATGGAATAATGATGTAGGGTAGATGTACCAGTTATGGCTATACGCTCCTATTATGATGTGTTCCAATTATGGCATATAGGATTTCCATAGGCCATGATTGGAACACACCACAACAGGAACGCACAGCCATAACTGGTACATCTACCCTAATTGTAATTTTGTAATTTATCCGCACACACCCTGGTCGACCACTGTAAACCAATCTGCCGTTCAGCGTTTTCGGTTTTTGTTTCTGGATCTTTAGTTGCCTCTGTGATATACTTACTTGCGGCATACTATTTTGGGAGTGTATATGAGCGTGTACCATGTACGGTAGCTCATCTCTCATCGTGATGGTGGGACATAGTAGACAAATTAGAGAGAAAACAAGGAGGTATTAGTATTAGTTATATGTAAACAAACAAAACAAAAGTTAGATAATGCGGCACTGTAACTACTACTATTTTAGAGGTATGATTCGTCATGTTTAACTCAATGTTTCAATTGAGGCAAACTATCTATCTTACAATTACAAAAGCAAACCTTAACTTACAATTATATGCAAATGCAAAATGAAACTTGACAAATCATCGTCAATTCCCTTATTCCAGGGCAGGGCCTGACGATTTGAATCTAATTTTGATCAGTGAACGGGCACCATATGGTACATTTTCTCACCATGAACCTATCATTTCCAGCCTATCTGAACTATTTAATAAATGGAAGCCATAACATGGGTTACGCTCCCCCTAAGCGGGCCCTCCGCATCCTGTCTCTGTCTTATCTCAAATACAAAATGCCAATGGTATGAATGTATCTATATATAACTTGGAAATGACGTACAATCAAATAAACCCGTAACCCACTCACTTGGTCAGGCTTCAGAATCGTCCAGTGGGCAGTGCACTCTACACTCCAAGTTCCCTTTTTTCAAATTTACCGCAAATTTGATATTTTACCCAGTGTTGATTAGTCACAATGAAACATTGTGACAGAAGTTGAGGTTACTAGTGTATTAAATAATCTAGGTCCTATTTAGGATTATATCTGAAAAATCCAAATCTGGCCAACGCCCACCCTAAACCTAAACCTGTTCTAATCCACCTGAAATGACTAACGAATGGAAGACTTTGACTACCCAGCCATGCAATAGTCTCATTCCGTGCCTTATGGCAACTTGATGATTCTATTGCGCTCATCTTCTGGCACCACCCAGGGGAGACTTGGTCCTGTACCCAATGCTTAACTTATCTCCATTCCACTCAACTACTCGCAATTTCGTGTGATATAGTGGGCGGAATATTATTATATGAGACAATTCAATGCAGACGTCTTTCCAAATTTGGCAGATCGACAGGTAATCGGTGAGTTAGCACGATAGTTGCTATTCAACAACTCGACAACGTCCCATCGTCAACGCCTGCTATGAGAATTTCCCATAGCAGACGCCAACGAAATGACGTCATCGAGCTATCGATCAACTACCCTGGTTATCGCCTGGTACCTTATAGCACGATGCTAGGAGGCGAACCGGAAGAACCGATGGTGAGGAGCGTAGAGAAGCAAAAGCCGCGATAGAGCGGGCGAGAACCAGAGGAGCCAAGAACGAAGCCCGTCAACGGTACTCGGCTCTAGAGAAGGAAGTCAAGCGCTCTTGCAGACGGGACAAGCGAGCGTGGGTGAACTCCCTGGCCGACGAAGGGGAGAAAGCCGCAAACACTGGCGATATATGCCTCCTCTACGATATCTCACGACGCCTGAGTGGAGCAAGGATAAACCCGAGGATGCCAGTGAAGGACACGACTGGACAATTGCTTACCGACCCCACTGACCAGCTGAAACGCTGGTTTGAGCACTTCGAACAACTTCTTCAAGTTTCGACGGCCAACCAGCCATCAACATCTCGGCATGATCCGCCTAGGGTGCGGCGCATCACTCGCGTCAATTCCGAGGCCCCATCACTGCAGGAGATTGAAGCAGCTATCCGAAGCATGAAATCCAACAAGGCTCCAGGGGTCGATCGCATATCAGCAGAGATGCTCAAAGCTGACCCCATGGTATCCGCACAAATTTTGCATCAACTATTCTGTAATATCTGGGACACCGTGACTTTTCCGGCCAACTGGATGCAGGGCATCTTAGTGAAGGTCCCAAAGAAGGGGGATCTGACTGTGTGTGACAATTGGCGAGGCATCATGTTACTGTGTATTGTTCTCAAAGTTCTGTGCAAAGTTATCCTGAATCGGATACAGGAGAAGATCGACGTGACTCTCCGACGGCAGCAGGCAGGATTCCGTGCCGGAAGATCTTGTGTGGACCATATTGTCACGCTCCGCATCATCCTGGAGCAGGTCAATGAATTCCAAGAGTCCCTTTATTTGGTATTCATTGACTACGAAAAAGCTTTCGACCGTCTCAATCACGAGAATCTGAGGGGCGCCCTGAGACGCAAGGGAGTCCCGGATAAAATCGTCAACCTCATCGAAGCGCAGTATGAGGCTTTCACGTGCAGAGTTCTGCATAACGGAGCCTTGTCCGACCCAATCCGGGTAGTCGCTGGTGTGAGATAACGATGTATACTATCACCGCTACTGTTTCTCATCGTAATCGACGAGATCATGGTAGGTGCAATTGACCGTGTACCGAACCGTGGGCTGCTTTGGCAGCCTATCACCATGGAGCATCTCAACGACTTCGATTTGGCTGATGATGTTGCTCTTCTAGCACAACGGCGCTCTGATATGCAGAGTAAGCTCAATGACCTAGCCAAACGCTGCTCTGCGGCGGGTCTCACCATCAACGTCAACACGGGCAACGTTGGATATCAACACGGGCAACCCTTCCAACTTTACGGTAGCGGGGCAAGCAGTGGAGAAGGTCGAAAGTTTCCAATATCTTGGCAGCCAAATAGCGTTGGACGGCGGGGCCAAGAGCGACATAGGTGCACGAATCAAGAAGGCTAGGGCTGCCTTTGCGAGTTTACGAAACGTATGGAGATCCAACCAGATAAGTCAACGCACCAAAATCCGAATTTTCAACTCGAACTTGAAATCTGTGTTGTTATACGCCAGCGAGACGTGGTGTGTATCAGCGGAGAACACTTAAAAGCTGCAGGTCTTCATCAACCGATGCCTGCGGTATATAATTCGTGCCTGGTGGCCTCACAACTGGATCTCGAATGCCGAGCTCCATCGCCGATGTCATCAGAAGCCGATAGCAACAGAAATTCGAGTGCGAAAGTGGAGGTGGGTCGGCCACACACTTCGACGGGGCGGAAACGTAATCTGCAAGAAAATACTCAAGTTGACAGCGCCTCGTTCCTCGAGTTCATGAATAATCAACAAAGCATTATAATACACTAGCAATCCCGCAGTCTGATGCTATCGTAATGTTCAGCAACGTCAGGAATGCATTGAATATTACATTCTTAATGCTGCGTATTGGTCGTTCCGCTTGTAGTTTAGTATTACGCTATACGATTTACACAGATTTTGATAACAAATCATTTTAATGAGTGCAATATTGTATCCACTTTTACCATCAATGAGTGCAATACATCATCATGAATATTGTTGATTGCACGAATTCAGTGACAGTTATGCTTGCGCACTCACTAATACTACTTAATCCTTATGTCAGACACAACTCCACGTTCAAGTACGAACAACCGGCTTCGTCACTTCCCCGGTGGTGATTATTTCCTGGTTCGGATCCCATTTCAGAATCGATTTCTGTTTAAAAAAACACAAATAAAATTAATTCGAGTACGGAAACCAAATGCGATCATTTACCAACCAGAGTAGATTCCACATTAATTAATTTCCTCGATCGAAAATTCACAATTCAAAACAGCAGCAGCAAATCATCAAAACCAAAACAAAACAAAATAAAATTTCTCACTTTTTTTTTTTTTTTTTTTTTTTAACTCTTTATTTGTTCCAAATTCAAAATAAATTACATTTCATTTTAACCTAGGTGCTCCAGTTACTGCAGTAACGTACCAGCCTTAATTGTTATGATATATATCTAAGTGTTTTTACATTGTTCATGTCTTGGCAATTCAGTATTTTAAACAGGTTTTTTAACCTGCATGTCAGTATAACAATTGATATCTTAAAACTAAAAACTAAAACTAAATCTTATCTAAGTATAAAGGGAATTAATCGTTGCAATTGAGGATTGCAACGATTTTTGCCTGAAATTATTAATTATTTTGTTGGACATTTGTGCTAAAGTCTCAACATTCGAAATTCTATGTACTTCGGTTGTACTGTACCAGGGAGGCAACTTCAAAATCATTTTCAGAATTTTGTTCTGAATCCTTTGAAGTGTAACAACTAGACCATATTGGCACAGCGTAAAGCATGGCCGGTCTAAAAACTTGTTTAAATATTAGAAGTTTATTCGTCAGGCAAAGTTTGGATTTCCTGTTTATAAGAGGATACAAACATTTTATATATTTGTTACATTTGGCTTGAATGCCCTCAATGTGATCTTTAAAAGTTAATTTTTGGTCAAGAACTAATCCAAGATATTTCACTTGGTTTGACCAGGAAATTGGAACTCCGTTCATAGTGACTATGTGACTACTACTAGGTTTCAAAAAGGAAGCCCTGGGCTTATGTGGAAATATTATAAGTTGAGTTTTGGAAGCGTTGGGAGAAATCTTCCATTTTTGTAAATAAGAAGAGAAAATATCTAAACTTTTCTGAAGTCTGCTGCAAATAACACGAAGACTTCTTCCTTTAGCGGAAATGCCTGTGTCATCAGCGAACAAAGATTTGTGGCAACCCTGAGGCAAATCAGGGAGGTCCGAAGTGAAAATGTTATACAATATAGGCCCAAGAATGCTACCCTGAGGAACTCCTGCTCTAACAGGTAGTCGATTAGATTTGGAATTTTGATAATTTACCTGCAGAGTTCTGTCAGTTAAATAATTTTGAACTAATTTCATAATATAAAGTGGAAAATTAAACTTTTTCAATTTAGCAATCAAACCTTCATGCCAAACACTGTCGAATGCTTTTTCTATGTCTAGAAGAGCAACTCCAGTTGAGTGGCCTTCCGATTTGTTTGAACGAATTAAATTGGTAACTCTTAAGAGTTGATGAGTAGTTGAATGCCCATGGCGAAATCCAAACTGCTCATCTGCAAAAATTGAGTTCGTATTGATGTGAAGCATCATTCTATTCAAAATTATCTTTTCAAAAAGTTTACTTATTGAAGAAAGCAAACTTATTGGGCGGTAGCTAGAAGCTTCAGCTGGATTTTTATCCGGCTTCAAAATTGGAACAACTTTTGCATTTTTCCATTTATCAGGAAAGTATGCCAAATGGAAACATCTGTTAAATAATTTTACCAAGAAAGACAAGGTACTCTCTGGGAGTTTTTTGATGAGGATATAGAAAATTCCATCATCACCTGGAGCTTTCATATTTTGAAAATTTTTAGTTATAGACCTTACTTCGTCCAAATCAGTCCCCCAGGAATCATCAAAAATATTTTCCCGAGAGAAAATATTCAGAAAATCCCGAGCAACCTGATTCTCAATAGGACTAGTAAGACCCAAACTGAAATTATGGGAACTCTCGAATTGCTTAGCAAGTTTCTGAGCTTTTTCCAAATTTGTGATCAAAATTTTACCACCTTCTTTAAGCGCTGGAATAGGCTTTTGAGGTTTTTTCAAAATTTTTGTGAGTTTCCAAAAGGGTTTGGAACTCGGGTCTAATTTAGAAATATTATTTTCAAAAGTTTTGTTCCTCAGGGCAGAGAATCGCTTTTTAATTTGTTTTTGCAAATCCCGCCAGATAACTTTCATGGCAGGATCGCGTGTTCTTTGAAATTGTCTCCTACGGACATTTTTAAGACGGATCAAGAGCTGAAGATCATCGTCTATTATAATTGAATCGAATTTAACCTCGCATTTTGGTACTGAGGCAGCTCTTGCTTCAACTATAGAATTAGTCAGAGTTTCAAGAGCATAATTAATTTCATCTTTGGTTTGCAAAGGAATGTTTGGATCGAAGTTATATTCCATAAATGTTCGATACTGCTCCCAATCAGCTCTATGGTAATTGAAAGTAGAGCTGTTGGGATTACAAATTATTTCTTGGGATATTTCAAAAGTTACTGGAAGGTGATCAGAACCGAAGTCAGCATGGGTAACCAATTGGCTACAAAGTTGACATGAATCAGTTAAGACCAAATCAATAGTGGAGGGATTTCTTGTAGAAGAAAAGCATGTTGGGCTGTTTGGATATTGAATAGTGTAATAACCTGCAGAACAATCATCAAACAGAATATTACCATTGGAATTGCTTTGCGCATTATTCCATGAGCGGTGTTTTGCATTAAAATCACCAATAATGAAGAATTTAGACCTATGACGGGTAAGTTTCTGGAGGTCACCCTTGAGAAAATTCTTTTGCTGGCCTACGCATTGGAATGGCAAATAGGCAGCTATAAACGTAAGTTGTCCAAATTTTGTTTCAACAGAAACTCCCAAAGTTTCAAAAACTTTGGTTTCAAATGAAGAAAGAATTTTATGTTTGATTCGTCTATGAATAATGATGGCAACGCCACCACAGGGTCCATCAAGACGATCATTTCTATAAATCAAGTAATTTGCGTCCTTCTTAACCTTATGGGCAGGTTTAAGGAACGTTTCAGTTATAACGGCAATATGCACGTTATGAACTCTTAAAAAGTTAAATAGCTCGTCTTCATTATCTTTAAGAGATCGAGCATTCCAATTTACAATATTTAATGCTTTAAAATCCATTACTGAATTTTAAAGTCATGACAATATTATTTGCAAATTTTACTCCAGTTTGAATAGCATCAAACATGGAGTTAGATTTAAGCATATCAGAAATCATGTCAATTAATGAATTCTGTAAAAATTCCATTTTGGGGGCAGTAATGCTTCCTAAGTCAAAATTGTCAAAATTTCCGTTAGAACGTTGGTTAGTATTTTGATTTCTACCCGCTGCAATAGCAGCATAGGTAGCTCCATTAACTCGCTGAACATTGTTAGCAGCGAGGCGAGTAGGTACAGATGAAACATTTGAAGCAGGGGAGATATTTGTACCTACGGGTACGAATGTAGAATTTGTTCCTCGCTGACCGTTGTTAACAGCAGAGGAATTTGTACCTGGTCGGAAACGTGGAGCGTTTCCTACCTGACGGTTAGAACGAGATTGTAGGATCGCTTTGCGAGTCTTACATTCCCAAAAATTTGATTTGTGGTTTTCACCACAATTTGAACATTTAAATTTCTTAGGATCTTCCTTCACAGGACAGTCGTCCTTTGCGTGAGAGGAATCACCACAATTCATGCATTTAGCTGGCATGTAGCAATTTTTAGTTCCGTGACCCCATCCCTGGCACTTACGGCACTGGGTGAGGTTTTGGAAATTTCCTCCAGTCTTCCTGAAGTGTTCCCACTTCACTCGGACATGGAGCATAAGGCTAGCTTTTTCTAAGGCCTTAAGGTTGTTTAGTTCACTAGACTTGAAGTGAACTAAATAAAAATCATTAGAAATCCCGTTGCGCGAATCGCCAGGACGGGATTTCATTTTCATTTTGATTACTTGGAGTGGCACAACTCCAAGTAATTTTGCCAGTTCATCTTTGATCTGATCCAGGGATTCACCACTGGGCAGTCCTTTCATGACAACCTTGAACACACGTTCAGTTTTGGTGTCGTAAGTAAAAAATTTGTGCTTCTTCTCAGTAAGATACTTGAGAAGACATTTAAATCCGTCCAAGGTTTCAGCCAATACACGGCATTCACCCCGACGTCCAATTTGTAGTGAAAACTTAACTTTCACGAAATTCAAAAGTTCCATGCGAAGAGCATGGAAATCGGTAGTGGTTATCACAATAGGGGGAATCTTTTCCTTCTTGGCATTAAGCCGGGAAAGTTTACTAGAATTTTTCTTGGATGATGGATCATTCTCATCATCCGTGAGCAAATCAAATTGATTACTCAAATTAATTTCATCAGAAGGGGGGTCAAGAGTTTGCCCCTTTCTTTTGCGTTTAGGCGCCATGGCGGCAGTAAATTTTTATCCAAATCGACTTCCAAGCAGATTACTATAAGAATCTGAAGGATCGAAGAGGAATTTTCCAAATCGATATCCAAGAAGGATTACCTCGGGTAGGGTCCAAACAAGGATCGAAGAGGAATAAGAGTTGAACAAGGTAGAAAATTTTTTACAGGTTGAGCACTGAAAAGTGCTGTTTAAATTTGTTGTAGCTTTAGGTAGTAGTAACACTTCCTTCAGCAAAAAGCAAATAGATCCGCACGGCAAGAGAGCACGATGCGGACTGATAAAATTTCTCACGATCTGTCAAATCACAAGCCAACTAGGCTATCCAAGACAAGGAGAGGAGGTCTGGCAATGTGCAGCTTGTTGTTTTTTCCTTCGCTCGCATTCGAATGGAACAGTGAGTTTGACGTCACACTTGTTGTTAAATGATAACAGTAGGGGAATGAAAGAGACTATACAATTAGCATTGCCCGATCTTTCTCTTTGACATAGCTAGGCTACGTTTGTGTGAGTAAGAGATAGGTGTACGCTGGGTGTGTGAAAATATTCACTGTGCAGAAATTTTCTGCACATAGACAACTATAGAAGGTCCAAAATGCGCAATAACATTGATTGATACATTTTTTTCTGT
This sequence comes from Ochlerotatus camptorhynchus, assembly GCF_037179485.1. Lineage (NCBI taxonomy): Eukaryota > Metazoa > Arthropoda > Insecta > Diptera > Culicidae > Ochlerotatus > Ochlerotatus camptorhynchus. The sequence continues at coordinate 1,969,721 of NW_027040781.1, forward strand.
GTACATATTACAGTGATGGGCGATGCTAGAAAGGTGATACATTATCACGATTAAAAGCTTGTTTCCAGCAAAATAAAAATCACGTAAAACAAACAAAACAAATCTCTAAAAATAGACTGAGTATCTGTCATACGGATCCGTATTTCTGATAAATTCAATCAATACTGAATATTTCGTCGGATCGGCATCACTGACTTGCATTTGTTTTGTTTTTATTCAACACAGCTGAAGCGTTGACAGACCGAGGGAAAAGCAACTAGTGAAAAAATTGCATGGACGAGGGATGCTACGGTTGCAAATCAATGCTTTGGAATGTGCAAGATAGATGGTGCTACACAGAAAAAAAAGTTGTTGAATATTACATCCAAACTGCTGCAACCAGGTCAATCCATCGGTTGTGTAATATAACGTTGTACGATGTACATCGATTTTGCGAACAAAATTACATCCATTGATGTAATATTGTATCTGCTTTTTGCTATTACATCATTATTTCATACATCAGCTTGAATTACATTGATCGATATTACATTTTTTTTTGCTGTGTAGTGTGCACGCTTGACGATATTTTTGAAGAATTTTCTTCTAAGAGTTATGTCTGTTTGTCTGTGCTATAAAGTCAATCTATAGGGTTCTAAACTTATCGTTTTACAATGGGACAAACTGACTTGATGTTGTTTTCACATTTTTCATGATCAAAGTCCGTAGTTTATCTACATAATATAAAAGTAGATTCCAATGGATAGTGGATACCGTTGTTATCACAAAATTGACGAAAATCCATATGGGACTGATATGCGGTTATATGATAACAATCCCTGCTACGATGCGGACACATACGCAGAAAGGCTTTACTCATCATCATCATCAACAGCATCGAAAGTTCGTCGGATGCATCCTGAGAAGGTAAAAGCTGCGGGGGAAGAATTCAGAGTCATGTGCGATTTAGGAATTTGTTGGCCTTCAAGTAGTTGCTGGGCCAGTACCTTACACGTGCTTACACTGTGTGAACAAAAAGAACGGTCAATGGCGTTTCGTTGGAGATTAGCGCCGTTTGCGTTAAGCCACGACGCCGAATCGATACTCAGTCCCTTACATCCATGATTTGTTGAAGTCGTTCCATGGTAAGTACATTTTTTCTACTGTTGACTTAGAGAGGGCTTACCACCAAATCCCTGTAGAAAAAAACGACATTGCTAAAACGGTGGTCATTACCCCGTTTGGTTTGTTCGTGTTCACACAGCCAAACGATCCAGCGGTACATGAATCGAATTTTCGCTGACTTGGACTTTGTAGTCGTCTTTATTGACGAATCGTATTCGAAAGATTGCGTCAACATGGTCTGGTGATAAACGTCGCCAAAAGCGTTTTTGGACATACTGAGGTAGAGTTCCTGGGATACCTCATCAGCGAGACTGGAGTGCGTCCTCTTCCGGTACGTGTACGAGCTGTTATGGATTAAGAATTGCCTACGAGTGTTAAGGATCTGCGCCGCTTCTTGGCGCTTGTGAATGGGTATAAGCGATTTATTCGCCATGTCACGGATATACAAGCTGAGTTGCGGAAACCAATTCCAGACAAAAGGAAAAATGACTTTCGGAAGCTACCATGGACGGAGACTACACGAATAAGTTTCGACCAGTGCAAACATTCTCTGGCACAATCTACGCTTCTCCTGGCTCATCCTCATTATCTTTTAGATATCGAGCATTCCATTTATTTATACCCTTCGCTATTTATACCCTTCGGAGTGTTGAAACACCCTCCAAAGGCGCGCCCCTTTGTCAGTCAAAATTGGATTCCTTAGCAACAAAATTAAGGTATGACACCGATAATGACTATGCATCAGAACCCTAGTCTTAACCACTTCAAACTAGGGAACAACGAATAGAAGATTAGAAATCACATAGATGAAGACAACTAACTCATTTTGTTTCCTTGTTTCAAGATCATCCTCGGTGGACAAAGCCGAGTCTTGTCACTATCAACAAGGCATAAAAAGTAACAAGGACTAAGATGTGTTCCTTGGATTACTGAGAAATCCTGTTCCCCTAGTTTGAAGTAGTCAGGACTAGGAATCGGTGGTAGATCTTACATCCCGTGACGTACCACGAAAAGGTGATCTACCCACGTTACTGGGCCAGAGCTCCGATAACCCTACCCTTGTAGATGATGGATGTGTCATCTGCGAACAGAGACAACGATCCACCATTAGGGAGAGCCGGCATATCGGAGGTGAACAGGTTGCATGAAATGCGGCCAAGGATGCTTCCTTGTGGAACTCCGGTACCGATGTTGATAGTATCCGATGTGATGCCATTCAAAGAGACTCGGAACGTCCTGTTCGATAGATAGTTGTTAATTATCCTCACTAGGACAATTGGAAGACCGTAGTGCTGCAATTTGAACACCAGGCCATCATGCCAGACATTTTCGAACGTTTTTTTCAACGTCCAACAACGCCATGGCAGATGTTTTCGATACAGACTTGTTCCGTCTGAGAATGTTTGTTACTCGAGTCAGCTGGTGGACGGTCGAACGACCTTTCCGAAAACCAAACAGTTCCTCGAGTAACAAGTTGTTTTCATCGGCAGATGTTAGGAGCCGGTGGTACACTGCTCTTTCGAACAGTTTTGATAACCCTGAGAGAAGGCTGATTGGTCGATAACTTGAAGGAGAGGACGGTTCCTTCCCAGGTTTCCGGATGGGTATGACTTTAGCTGACTTCCAACACGAGGGGAAGTAGCCAAGTTGGAGGCACAGATTAAAATTCAGTGCCCGGTGGTTGTAGAATGTGGCACTCAAGTGTTTGAGTTCCAGAGTCAGGATGTTGGTGAAACCTGGGGCCTTCATGTTTTTAGATGATTTGATATAGGCCAACAGTTCGTCAGTCGTAATATCGGATTCCTCGGGAAAAAATATAAGGAATCTGATGGACGTTGGTTGCGTTTTCAGCAACCTCAGCTTCGTGAGGGCTGACGATGTTTTGTCCGAGATTATGGGAGCTGACGAACTGTTGACCTATCGCGGCAGCCTTCTCTTTAGGAGTTATCAGATGAACAACTGGGTTGCCCGGACTATCCAGTGGGGTCAGTGGAGATGAAGAATTTGAAGTAGGGGTGATATTTGTATCTACGGGTCCGAATGTAGAATTTGTTTCTCGCTGATCGTTGTTAACAGCAGAGGAATTTGTATCTGGTCGGGAACATGCGTGGAGCGTTTCCTACTAGACGCTTAGAACGAGATTGTAGGATCGCTTTGCGATCAAATTTGTGGTTTTCACCACAATTTGAATATTTATTTTTTTTAGGATCTTCCTTCACGCCCTGTTGTCGTCCTTTGTGTGAGAAAATTCATCACAATTCATGCATTTAGCTGGCATGTAGCAATTTTTAGTTCCGTGACCCCATCCCTGGCACTTACGGCACTGGGTGAGGTTTTGGAAACTTTCTCCAGTCTTCCTGAAGTTCCACTTCCACTTCACTCGGACATGGAGCATAAGGCTAGCTTTTTATAAGGTCTTAAGGTTGTTTAGTTCACTAGACTTGAAGGGAACTAAATGAAATCATTGGAAATCCCGTTGCGTAAATCGCCAGGAAGGGATTTCATTCTCATTTTGGTTACTTGGACAGGCAATTCATCTTTGATCTGATCCAGGGATTCACCACTGGGCAGTCCTTTCAAGACAACCTTGAACAGACGTTCAGTTTTGGTGTCATGATTTTAAAATGTGTGTTGCTTCTCAGTAAGGTACTTGAAAAGACGTTTGACTCCGTCAAAGGTTTCAGCCAATACACGGTATTTACCCCGACGGCCAATTTGAAGTGAAAACTTAAATTGAACGAAGTTCAAAAGCTCCTTGTGAAGAGCATGGAAATTGGAAGTAGTTACAACAATAGGGGGAACCTTTTCCTTTTTGACATTAAGCCGGACATGTTTAATGGAATTTTACCTGGATGATGGATCATTCTCATCATTCGTAAGCATATCGAATTGATTGCTCAATTGAATTTCATCAGAAGGGGGATCAAGCGATGGCCGTTTTTTTTTTGCGCTTAGGCGCCATGGCGGTAGAACCAAGTTTTTCCAAATCGACTTCCAAGCAGATTACTATAAGAATCCGAAGGATCGAAGAGAAATTTTCCAAATCGATATCCAAGCAGGATTTCCTCGGGTAGGGTCCAAACAAGGATCAAAGAGGAATTTTAAAATAAAAATTTATACTTTTTCTCTAAATCTTTCCAAGCCGATTACTATAAGAATCCGATGGATCGAAGAGAAATTTTCCAAATCGATATCCAAGCAGGATTACCTCGGGTAGGATCCAAACAAGAATCGAGGAGGAGTCAAACAAGGTAGAAATTTTACAGGTTGAGCATTGAAAAGTGCTGTTTACATTGGTTGTAGCTTTAGGTAGCAGTAACACTTCCTTAAGCAAAAAGCAAATAGATCCGCACGACAAGAGACTGATGCGCCTATGATTTTTTCCTTGCAAAATTCAACGTCGCAAAAATCACCATTCAAACATTACTTTCTTTAAATTTTGGCGTTATTCATTGTTATTACTAATATTTGGGCATCAGGGGTTGGAAAACTAATACAACATGCATGCTATTAATTGCTATCAATTGATGTTTGAGCAAGGGGTAAGTGTAACGGTAGACATTTTCGTTAGATCATATTTTTGTTACTTGTTCTTGTTTATTTTCAAATATCCATTCTTAAATTAATCATAGTTCAATTTATAATATTAATTGAAATGGACTGAAGTTAAGCTAAATGAAACGAATTGTAGTTTGCAACTTGTATGCAAGTCAGTTGTCTACGCGTAAAGAGGTTAGCGAAAACGTATTGCTTACGTAGCTTCTCCGAAGGGTTTCACTATTCGTGTTTCTCGTTACTTGGATAGCGAAAACCCAATGGGATAGTTATGAAAGTTGATAGCAGTATAAGGGAACAAGATAGACAGACCGAGTTCGATTGAAGAGGGAAAGAGATACTTCATTTGATCTCTCAAGATCGTGACTAACAAAATCCGTTGAACTTCCATTTCCGGTAATCATACCTTGGGACTTTTCTGAGGAAAATCAGTAATCACCTCTTTTACTTTGATCCTGGCTGTGATAGAAGAAGGGCGTGATTATATAGTTTGTTCCGCGGTGTGACTGGTTAGTAGTAAGAAAACGTGAAGTGTCCTCAGATGTATTTTAATCGATTCCTAATGTTCCCCGTATAGGCTAAAGCTAGATAAGTTTGTAGTGCGGTCATTGTTGTGTGGTTTTGTGCAAGCGTTCCAGGTAACTGCAAGTGCTCCACAGCTAACAAAGCGACCGCTCATCAATAGCGCTACCTCAATTGGCCTCGCACCGCGGCTTTGTTTCTGGTCGCCAACCCTGACCACGCTCGGGTATCAAGGCGTCGATTGCCTATTGGAAGGGAGTTGCCTGCGTTACCAAGGCATTCCGGCTAACGTCCAGCAAGCCACCATCCGCTGACTGAGGTCGGCAACCCGTCAACCAGACCGGTTCACGGCACCACGTGAAAAGTACAAGCGCAGTAGGAGGACACCAGCTTTCGTAAGCTTTCCGAAGTATTGTAAGTAGCGAACCCACACTTGCATGCAAGGCCGTTAGCACGGACACATAATGATAGCGTGCTAGGCGAATAGCCGATCGACCGCACTAGTCAGTTAGAGGGGAACAGAAGATAGGCCGGCCAAGAGCAAGTTCGTAAGTATGTAAAATAAAAACCCTATAGATAAGACAAAACTGAATAGATGTAGAGTTTCCACTTACAAATTAAATCAGTGTTAGTAAGTTTTGATTGAGAGAGTCTGAAGGTTGTTTCACGTTTCGTTCGTCATGTTTAGTATTGTTGTTGTTGAATTGGTTGTGTCGCTCGTTTTCTAAAGCAAGCTCGAATTGATGGGTCAGAGGGATTGCTTCCTGTGATGATACCCCTGTTCGGATTGGTTTTCGGTATTAGAAGTTTTTTCGGACTCGTTAGTTAGGATCTTGGGATTTCGGTGGGTATGCTCACTCCTTTCTTGCGTCTCTCTGGTCTGTTGGTCTTGTTCCCGACACTGTTGATGAATTTTAGAACTGGCTCATTTGGTCAGTATCTTGCCGGGCATCGTGAAACACGACAGGTGGTCCTCTTCGGAGGTGGCGCTTAAGCCATCCGTTTAGTTAACCGATCGGGAACAAACAACAGCACCGTAGCTGCCTCGGGGCCACTACAACAGTATGCCGAAAGTAGATTCGACACAGCTTGGGCACATCCATCGGCACAATCTTGTAGGCATTGGATTGTTCTTTTAATAAAATGGTAGCACTGCTGGACAGCTGTCATTGAAGTTGTTCACAACATTACGTGCTGTTTGACTGTTTGTCTCAAAAAACATACTCTAATTGAATATAGTAGAGGAACTCAGACCAGCAATTCACTTCTCGGTTCACATTTAAATTCGAAATGTAGGCTATCGATGCCGGTCACAAGTCTTTCAGGAGTTGCAATTGGAGTGTACTACGAACCGGAATACAAGAACAATTTGGATGGATTGGAGCATGCAGTGGTTGCGGTTGGATACGGTTGGAACTCAAAAGAGAAGATTACTGGCTAATCAAGAACTCCTGGTCCAACTACTGGGGCAATGATGGATATGCTTTGATGGCGGTGAAGGGTAACAACTGTGGCTTTACCACCGATGTGACGTATGTAAATTTGAAGTGAGATTTCGGTTTAAATTTGAATTAAGAGAGGTTTAAATTAGAATTAAAATAGTAGTTTTAATGGTTTTCGATTTTTGTGACGAAAATAAAAACTAATTAGGTTGAGTTGCAGCAATTCAAAATCCGTGTGATTGTGCCGTCAAAAGTAGTTTTTATTTTAATTCTTTATTTGTTCTAAATTCAAAATAAATTACATTTAATTTTAACCTAGTTGCTCCAGTAACGACAGTAACTTACCAGCCTAAATTGTAATGATATATATCTGTGTTTTTTTACATTGTTCCTGTCTTGGCAATTCAGTATTTTAAACAGGTTGCCATGAAAAGTAGTCGGTCGATTGGTCGTCTACCAAACCAAACTCATTTGAGCAATACCGAACTAATTTTGACGGCACAATCACTCGGAATTTTCATTGCTTCAACTAAACCTAATTTAAATTAAGTTACAATTTTTAAACCGAATTTCACTTGTTGATGCACTCCGCTCTCCCGGAACGATGGTAAAATCGAACGTCTTAGCTCGGGATCCTTTTTCTTGGCATAAACCATTCCGACGTCGAAAACCTCCGAAAGTTTCTTGCCCGGAATCATTAGGTTCAGCAGTTTCTCTTCCAGATTGAGCAGAAAGGTGTAGTGCCTCTGAATCGTTCCCGTTTGGAGCAGTAGGACTTGTAACGCGCACCAAGAGCACACATGATCGATCCGAAGTGCAGATAGTTCTTGTCGCTGAATGCACTGAGCTTCAAACTGTAATTGCCACCCGAGACGTACCTTTTGTCCGTCAGAGCCTGTTCGACACCCTCGGACAGTTTGGCATGTTTCACTTTCTTATCAGAATCCATAATCTCCATGATATGATCCTTGAGGTACTTGTTGAATACGTCTACCATCGGATGGTGATAACCTCGGAGTCTTCCTTGGAGCACATGATGTATGTAAATGGGACGGTGATGTCCACCGTGTCGAAGGTCTTGTCCTTGATGAAGGCTCGCCACGATTCGCAGAATTCACCCGGGAAGTTTTACTTGGAGAAGACGCCCAAGGTTTTGACATTCTTGGATTTCTTGATCGCCTCCAGCAGTCTTTGTCGTTCTTGTACCGAACCAACAGCTGCACCGACGGAATGCCCTCCTCACCGTCCTTCTCGATCTACTTCAGGAAATCGATCTTCTTCTTGCTTGTTAGGAAAAAGATTGATTTTTCGCACATCACCGTTATCGTATTGGTCAGCTTGTATCCCAGCAGCCAGGTCTTCAGCGAGGTTGATTTGATGTAGATGGTTTCCTTGTCTACGCCGACCGCCGTCAGAATGCAATCCACCTTCTGCATCGAATCATCATGGGAAAACTCTGGTTCCTTCCAGTTGGCGTAGAGGTGTTTTATTCGTCGGTAGAAGGGATCCATATCGAGCACGATATTCGACATTTTCGGGGCCGTTGAGACTGCAAACTTTAACATTCAAGCAGTCAGAAATACTGGGTTGCCAAATATACTATACCATTCGTATTAAAAAAAACGCAACTTGCTCTATGCCCGGCACAATTGGCACACCAGCGGTACACTTGCGGCACACTGAGTAAAATGTTGACCCAAGACTTACCCCTTAAAGTTAAGTTTAAAGCTGAAATGATTTTTCCGCGTTGTGAGTGTGAGTGTGGGAGAATGCATGAGAATATCAAGCGTGAATTATGTTTGCCGCATTCGCATGCGAGTTTATTCTCACAGGGAGCTCAATGAATGAGATTTGAGAATGATTTTCCGAACACTGGTGGTATTTCTTACCGTTTTTGTAAAAAGTGACGTTCGATCACGTTCCAGAAATCTGGATTTTTTCGAGATATAAACCGGGAAAAACTCAAGAATTACAAAATTGAAAATTCACAGGCCACACTGTGTGATATGAGGGGCTCCGTGGCCTTATAGTGACCGTCTTTGACTACTTAGAGCACCCGCAACAATGCGTTGCTAAAGCTATTTTAGCTACCTCCACCATAACGCAGTAACCGCACTGGGGGGTTGCTATTCAAGTGCCGGAAATAACAATCTGCCTCTCGGTGAACAGCAGGTTGACAAATATTTATAGCAGCGCGATAGCAACCGGCCCAAGCGTTGCTATCTATGAAATGTTTGTTTTGTTTTTCATTTTAACATTATGATAGAGGAAATGGCTCTAATGTTGGCCTATGGATCTAAGATTGGGCCCATGGCTAAAACTCTGCTATTTTCAATTTTATCTAGATGAACGCGTCATTGGGACGGTACTAATGGATATTTTTGGTTGCTATTGAAAATTTAGTCGATTGCTGAATTTATGTATGGGCCCAAATTAGGGACGCTTAAGCTGACATTACATACATTTCCCCTATATGAATGAATCTGGATGTGGGACAAAAATTTGGACCCAAGGGACAGGAAAGCATTCCTTTGGAAGACCCGGAAAATCCATAAATGTGGAAAATTAGTAAAAATGATCTAGATTTTTTTTTATCAACTTGTTGTTATGCTGCATGAATGAATTTGGATTTGAAACCAGTATGTGCACTCTGGTGGCCATGGAACGGCCCTTCGAAAGATCTGGATTTTTAAATCACTTATTTTGATGCTACATTAATGAATTTGGATCTGGGACCAGCATGCGAACTCTGTTGGCCAAAATCCGGTCTTTCGGGAGGTCCGGACCATGCGTAAAAGTGATCAATTCATAAAAAAAAGTTTCAAGAGCTTCACGATTCACTTATTCTGAAGGTACAATGGTACGAATTTGGATCTAGGTCTAGCATATGCAAACAGGTAGCGGTGTGGTTCTCTGGAAGATTTCGAACACCCATAAAAGTAGACAATTCGCGTAAAAATCCTAGTTTTATTTGGACTTCCGTGAGGTTTTGAATCTTTCCTGAAGTTCATGAATTTTTCTATTGTTTCGGACATTTTAATCATATTTTTAAAATTTCCTGAAGACCTCGCTTTGTTTCTGAAGCATCGCAAATTTCATGAAATTCTTGAAATATCCCATAATTCCTTTGAATTCCGTGAAATATCCTGCAATTTTCCTTAAATAAATGCAACTGATATGAAGATCTTTAATTATCTACGAAGTTCCAAGAACTTCCCAACATATAATGAAACTATCAAAAAATCTTTATACTTCTCTGAAGGTCTCTAGACGTTCTTGAAGATTTCTGAACATTTTAAAAGATCTCGCGATTTTCTTGAACATAATCTGATCGTCGCTGAAGCTCCTGCATTATTTTGCAGTTCTTTAAACTGCATTGAAAACCATGGAACTCCCTGAAAATGATCTCACATTTTCCTGATGCTCATGTAACATTTCTTATGATTCTGAAATTTAAATAAAGGTCTTGGTTCTTTGATGAAGTTTCGGAAATTCCCTGAGTTTCTTGGAACTTCTTAAACATTCTTCAATTTCCTTGAAATTAGTTCAACTGTTCTTAGTTTATCTGATCAGTCCTTCTGTTTTCGAAGCATTCTTGAAGTACTCTCAATTCTATTGAAGTTCTCGGTATTACCCTGAACTAAATAGAACTGTCAA